>NC_084889.1:23373260-23973260 GCF_958979055.1 Alnus glutinosa | reverse complement strand
ACTAGTTTCTTGTATTGACCGAGTAATGTAAACTTTATCACCAAGTTCCTAAACAATAATCTTCCTCTTCTTCCCCTGGTGCATCAGTTAGATCATATTTGATATTTCTTTGTTGACATGCGGATTGAAGCCCAATTCATTGCCAATCCGACCTGTGCATGAAGGTTGCTGTCCCATAATATTTAAAAGAAGAAAAAGAAATGGAAAAGAATTGTTGCTGCATGAATTTTATTAGTGTTCTGTAGGATAAGCAATACTTTCGAAGTTGAGTAGCAGAATTTCTGGTTAGAAGAACAACAGCTTCTGCATCGTCAAAGGCTCATATATAGCTTACATTTTACAGAGAGAGAGAGAGAGAGAGAGAGAGAGAGAGAGAGAGAGAGTTAGAGTTAGAGTACTTAGGCTACCATAATAGCCTAACCGGTCATCTTATTCCGCTTTTGCGAAGAAAACTTGGCAGTAATTAGCGCCCTTATTTGTTGAGGTAAGGACACGCAGAAGTCCCCATGAAGGACGTCCTCTTAACAAATCTCCCTTTCATTCTGGGCCTCTTCTCCGCGTTCAGTTTCCTTACTTGGTATCTTATCTTCTTTGAAAACAAGCGTGTCCTTCTCTTTTCTCTGTACCTTGACACCCTTGCTTCTCTACGCCCGTCACCGCCTCCCACATGATCACTTCCATTAACTCCTGCGTCTCCATATCGGTGATGAACATCTCCAGGAAACGAACCCTGTAATATCATATAAATACAAACTTTTATCATAACATGGAAAAAGTATACTCGATCATTAGTAGTTGAATGAACACGTTTTTTCTTTTGTTTGTTTTAATAACCGGGGTATCCGTTTGCCCTCACCAGATCTCTGGAGTACTGTACAAAACGCCCATTTTACATGAGTCAGATAAAATTCGAGCTTTCGCTCACGAGCGTACGAAACCTCAAACAATTATGAGAGTCGAACCTTAGACCTGCTGATACTTGACTTCACGAGACTCTAACCAAGCATTTGTGGTTAATGAACACGTCTTGTTTTTTTGTATGCAGTAATAGAATCAGAAAATGGTGAGAGAGGAGAGAGAGAGAGGGGGGGGGGGGAAGTACCAAAAAGTCCGGCCACCAATCGTTTGGATTGAGCTCTGGTCGTGTTCCTGTTGCCCACGGAGAACCTTGGCTGGCCCAAGCTGTTATAACTTCCTCATAATTTAGCCTCAAAAACATCTCCCTCTTAATCTCCTCTTTACATACTTTGCCATTGATCATCATCTTTGTCTCTGCCATGGGAACTACAGGCTTCTGCTCCGCCTCCTCTCCAGCCCCGGGGGACGACTCATAATCGAAAAGATTCCAATCTAATGTTTCTCTCATCATATCCAACGGTTGATTTAATTGATATGCAACTATAGCTTCAAAATCTTCTTCCTCTTCAACCTTCACTCTTCCCTGATCTCCAAGATCAATATCATCTTCTTCTTTGCAATCTAACAGTCCTTTGCCAAGCAGGCTCTCCACATCAGCAGCAAACTCAGCCAGCTCCATATCTGACGGAAGATTAAGACCATGTAAATCATCCAAGTCATGATCAGCGACGGTGGTTCTCTCATCAACAATCACGTTCCCCATTTCATTGCAAAGCTCAGCGGCAAAAGGGTCGAAGACAGGAACCCGATAAAGAAGCTGTTCGTCATCCCCGGCATCCGGCGAAGCCTCTTCACTGCCAATCTCCGGAACAAAAGGCAGAGGGTTGAAGAAGACTCTCTCTTCCTCTTTAGCCTTGTTATGGCGCGGGGTTCGCGCTTTGCGGGTGAAACCCTGGTGCCAAGCTGGCGGAGAATTATCAGCCATCGTAGAGAGCTTGAAAGATGAAGTTTGGAGGCGAACCCTTTCGTGTCTGCTTGCCAGCTGGTTAGCGGAGTGCACGGATGCATCACACGCTTGGCAAAGAAAAGCATCGTCGGCGGCACAAAACCATCGAGCCCTCATACGTAAGCAGCTGTCACATGCTCGGGCTGTCTTGCCGCCCATGGCATTCGCAGCTTTCTTTTCAACGATCATGGATGAAACAAAATTTGTTAAGGAAAACTCAGAGACATATTCAAACAGGGAATATCAAATATTTTTGGTGTTCTCATATACTTATTTAGGGGCCCAAATGGTTCAATTATTGTTTGCGCTTTTCATCTCTCTCCATCGCTATTCTCTCATTTCTCTGGCCGGGTTGTTCTCTGAGAAGATGGAGCTCTTACTTGGTCTTATCTCGTTTCCTATTGGCTACTGCATTCATGTCCATCTTTAATCTGTATTCCTATTGGCTGGCTGTCTAGGGAAGGGGATTCCTTGTGAGCCCAATTGCGGTGGGGTAGGGTCTATGCATTGGTTTTTTGTTTTTTTGTTTTTTGTTTTTTTTTTGTCACTATGATTAAATTATTTCTGTTAGAGCCTTTAAACTCTTTGTTTGCGACTTTTGTGGTCCCCCCTTGTCGCTTTCAGCTGTGGGGTCATGTGGTGCACTCAATGTCTGAAATTGACTTAAACCATTCACCACCAGTTGGGCATAGTTCCAAACTTCCAACCGCAGATGTCGTTAACTTCAGTTATGTTTCTTACATATCTAACCCTAGAAAACAAGGCTCTTTCTTCTAAAAGCTCTTTTGGTTTATCAAAAATTTGATTCTAATTTGGACTTCAAAAATATTTGATTTTGGTTATTTTCTGTTTTAGAAGATGTTTCTTTCACCACTGTACAATTACCTCTAAATCTACCTGCTCCCTCGTTAGTTGGTCATAAGTCATAAGGTCTAGCTTGAGCAGCTACAACCAATTTTACTAACAGCATTTTCGACCGTCTTTTACAACATTGAAGATCCTTTTGAAGCTGTGGCTGAATTGTTGTAAAGAATGGATTTTTTGTTTTGGTCTTTGTATTTTAAAATTCTGTAATTTTTTCCCTTTTTTTTTTTTTTTTTTTTTTTTCATTTTTAATAAACTGTATTTTTTTTTTTTTTTTGAAAAAAATAAACTGTATTGTTTGTAGTT
Organism: Alnus glutinosa; assembly: GCF_958979055.1. Taxonomy (NCBI): domain Eukaryota; kingdom Viridiplantae; phylum Streptophyta; class Magnoliopsida; order Fagales; family Betulaceae; genus Alnus; species Alnus glutinosa. The sequence goes on along the minus strand of NC_084889.1, from coordinate 23,970,226 downwards.
ATTCTCACTCATTTTTTGTTTAAAAAAAGAAAAGAAAAGGGGAGTGAGGACCCATGCATGTAAAAGTGAAAAAGTATGTATACAAAATCAGTTCGGTTAATTTGACGTCGTCTATTTTATATATATATATATATATACACTATGTACACTCCCCAATAAAATAGCTATCTGATTGAAGATTTTCCTTTGTTGAAAATTAATAGATGACTGCTTTCCTTTTTTTTTTTTTCTTTTTTTTTTTTCAATAAATATTTTTGATTTCATTCATAAAGAATAAAACAACTAGAGCATCAAAACTCTAAAGAAACGGAGTGAAAACCTCTAAGAGTACAATTTTATGGGCACTCGATCTGCATAACATAATCTACACATATATATTCAATATGTGTCATGTTTAACCCTCTCTTTTACAACTTACAAGCCTATGAGCTGCCGAATTCGCTCCTCTTTTAGTATGACATACTTTCCAACGTACTCTAAAGCATATATGTAGAATCGCTTGAACATCAACCACGATTTGCCCATATGTGCTACAGTTTGGTCCAGCTACATTTACAGCATTCACCACCGTACCTTTAAGGAATAACCTTCCAAAATAATCTTATAAAGACTCCTATTTCGACGGAATTCCACCACTCTCAATGCCGCGATTGCTTCGGACACTACAGGTGGTAGTGCACTTAATTAATGACTGGCTGGCGGCAGCATACGTTTTTCCTTCTGAGTCTCTAACGATGATGCCAATACCTATTCTTCCAGCCTTGGGGTCCAAAGCAACATCCCAATTAATTTTGTACACACCTATGGGTGGAGGTCGCCACTGGACAAGTCCTGCTCTTTTTCGTGTTATCCCTCACAACTTGTCTTTTGTCTTTTGCCATGCTTCAAGGGAGTTGGATGCTGTTTGGATCAGCACGTTGGGGTGGGAAAAGTCCGCTCCATGAACCACAGTATTCCTCTTGAACCAAATTATGCGGGCAATCTCAGCATGAAGCTTTACCTCTTCTTTTGTGTAATATTAAAACGAAAGAAACTGCATAATCAATCATCAAAACTAATTTAATGATTTGTATACTTAGTGCACTATATATATATATATATATATATATATATATATATATATATATGAAAGACGAATGCTTGAGGTATTATAATTTTTGTTATAATTCTTACAAATTCAAGTGACAATTTATATTTTATATAATGAGTGTCATGTGAACTGTCATATGGCAGTCCATATTTTAATGATTGATGTGCTAAGTACGTGTAACATGAATTGTAACGTCAATTTATAAACGTGGTGGTAATCCACATTTCAGTAACTGATATGACAATTAAGTACCACGTAAACTATCACGTCATTTTATAATAAATTTGTAATAAAAAACTGTTGTACGTACTTCAAGCAAAACTCTTGTATGTATCTCTCATCGGTAGGATTAAATCATTTTTCTCGTGCTGAAGTTTTTCTCTATAATTCTTTATATGTAAGGGCGGAACTACTAATTGAGAACTCCCAAGCCTCAAAATGTTTCCCAATTTATTTTTTTTTCTTTTAAAAAAAAAATGACCTACAATTATTTTAAAATCAAATTTTTACATTCAATTTTTTTTTTCTTTTTCTTTTTCTTTTTCTTTTTTTTTTTTTTTTTTTTTTTTTTTTATTTTTTAAAAAAAGGATTAGTGCTTACTGCTTTTTCACGTTCTCCTGAAGTAAAAATTATTATTATTATTTTAGAAAAAAAAAAAGAGAATATTTTTACGAAATTATTCAAAAATTTCTTCTGTTCATTAAGAAAAATGTGGCATGAAGCTTAGAATGTTATTTTCCTTGAAAATAATAATAACACTATAAAAATAAAAATAAAATAAAAAAAGACTTTTTAACCCCCCCCTTTTTTTTTTTTAGCCGTTTTAAGACTTAAAAAGGGCTCAAAACGGCTCAAAACATATGGTTGGTAATTCTCGGTTTGAGCCATTTTGGACTAAAACAGCTCAAACAATTTTGAGTCGTTTTGGGTCCTAAACGGCTCAAACTGTTTTGAGCTATTTTATTTAAAACGGTTCAAACATGTTTGAGACGCTTTTCCCAAAATGGCTCGAACCAGTTGGAGACGTTTTTAGACATAAAAACAACTCTAAACCCAAAAAAAAAGAAAAAAAAACATATATATATATATATATATATATATATATATATATATATATATATATATATATATATATATATATATATATATATATATATATATCTTCTTCTTTTTTTTTAATTGCCTAGTAACAAGAATGTTGTTTACATTTATAAGCTCATAAATGATCACATACACTCATAATCTGAACTCCATACACTCATAAACGATTGCTATAGCTTGATGTACACACCGAGCCATAAAAACAAAATAATAACAAATAAAATGACGTATAAACATAAATAATGTCACTTAACCCCAAACATATATAATACAAACTCCAAAACGTTCAAAGTAATTTCAAAACATAATATATATATATAAAAGTTATTTATAATCACAAACTGATCAAATCCAACCGATATAAATAATATTTACATCATTTACAAACTTCGATATTCCACCTACATTCAAAACAACTCAAGATATTGTATGTGACGACAAGTGCTCATGCGAATCATCATTCTAAGTTGAGGGCACGGCATCTACAATAGTGATTCAGGTGAAATGTACATTATATATATATATATATATATATATATATATATATATATATATATATAACTAGTAACGATACATGTAACATTTTCAACTATATAGACGAAAAGAATCACATTTTATTAATTAGTTAATCATATTGAGAGCTAATTTGGCCGACTGGCTATTAAAGATTTCACCCTCACAACATTAGGTGGTTCAATGTCTTGCATAGCCATAGTGTTGCCCACCAGTGCTGCATTGGCGGCCGCAGACTCTATAGCCCTTAAAAACGTCTACCAAAACCTTCAATTCGTTCTCATTAACCTGGAGTACTGGAGCAAATGCCAAAAGGGTGAAAAAGAAAGAAAAGGATGGTTCACATGTATACTTATTAGCTTCCACTAGATCTCAAACTCTGAAAACAAGAGGAATATTCTTATTACATTGTTCGATGATGATGGCCTAAAAATCAAGCAAAACTGGTAGAATCTGGGAAAAGTGAAGCCCATCGAAGAAGGGTAGACATTCATGCATCGAGTAAATAAAGAATTTTTGTGAAGCACATATTTAAAATTACTATAATTACCTTCTTTTTCCTAATGTACTTGCCTGCTTCTGAACTCTTATATTATGATCCGTATGATATGATTTTAATATTAGTAGGACAAATGTTTGGTTTTTATCTCTTGTCCATCTCTATATAAGAAAATGACAAATTTTCCATTCACTATAAAAAAAAAAAAATCAGGGTTTAATTAGTATCGCTTGTCATTTTTGTGAAGAGAAAAAAACGATATTATTCAATTAGTGTTGTTTGCTCATAGTGTCAAGATTCCAAGTTAGCATTATTTACTGTTCAAACCATGCTTGAGCTCAAACGACACTAAAGTACTGTAATTTTGAGGAAAAAAAAAAAGGAGGATAATATATAAATATGGAGGATTTTAGTGTTATTTGAACAGCAAACGACACTAAAAAAAATTGAATTTAGTGTCGTTTGAGCAATAAACGACATTAAAAAAAAAAATTGAATTTAGTGTTGTTTGAACAGTAAACGATGCTATTTTGCGTCATTTTGTACAAACAATATTAAATTACTTTTTTTTTTTTTTTTGATATTATTGAATATATGGGACCACATAAAATGAACATGTGGTCCCATAGACTCAATTATGGATTTACAAAAGAAATGGGTGAATATGGGTAAGAGATGAATGTGAAACATCTCTTTATTGGTAAAAATGAATGATAAAAACTATATTTTTATCTAATAATTATTCAAGACTGTAAATATGGCTATCCCAATCAACTCTTGATTTTTATTTTTTATTTTTAATAAAGATTGATCTAAAAGTTGGTTGGAATTGCATCAAAATTATGAGATATAGAAATGTTTGGTTTCCATATTATGTTCATCTCTTAAAAAAAATGTTTGATTTCTATCTTTTGCCCATCTAAAATTGTAGTTTATAGACAAATCAACTTGAAAAATACTATTTCTCTATCTCATTTCCATCTCTATCCATTTTCACCATTTTTTTTTTTTAAAAAAAAAAAAAAAAAAAAAAAAAAAAAAAAAAAACCCATCATTCAATCAAGTGGGTTCTATAAATATAATGGTTAATTTTTGGAAAAAAAAAAAAAAAAAATTCATGCAATTCATTTATCACCCATGATATAAAACCTTTTCATATGCAACTTTCCTATAACAGGCAACACTAGAAGGTCTATATACATGAGAAATAATATAAATACATGTCTTATATATCTCTTACACATCTCATTTTCAAATTTACCATTAGATTCATGAGACTCAAATTGAGTGTCACAAGTTCAATGATAGATTTAAAATTTGATTGTTAAGAAATGCGTAAGAGTAGATGTATTTATATCATTTCCCCATATACATATTACACTAGATATCCTATGAAGGGACAAATCTAATAAATTTTCAGTTTAGACTCAAAATAGCGGATGACAAGTCCCTAAAATTTGTAAGATATTCTACATAGTACATTTTATCAGATTTAAACCAATATATTGAAAGTTCAGTTTTTGCCATCTCACCAGTTTTTACTATATTTACTTTTTCCAATTCATTATGTATCACCTCTATATTTACCATATTTTTACATTTATATTGTAGCAGAGTTGTTGAAAGTAAATATATATATAGTAACAAATGTGATATAGCAAAATTTGAACTATTTAATTTCAAAACAAAGATTGAGATTTGTATAAATTAATCTACTTGGTAAAATATATTAAGAATTCTATGAGATCTTGATCCATAGATTGTTAGAATGTATAAACATATTATGCTCAGCTAACTTGTGCAGCGGAAAATAAAAGATAAGGATCTAGGCTTACCTCTAGACATCTTGGCTCAAGTGTTTCCATGAAGATCTGAAGAACAAATATATATATTATTGGATGGATCTTCTAACATGTGCCTTATTGTATTGCCATACTGATAGTGTACATAGACTGTATATTTATAGGTTAGATCAAGGACCCTCAAATATGGTAAACACCGTATTGTTTCTCCCATCAAGAAAATAATATTATTAATTGATTTTAATATCAATTAAACTATTCCATTACGGTAATTTAAATTAATAGAAATTACCATAACCGTAATAATATTAGGGTTGGCAATTTTTGACACGACCCGCAAACCCGACACGAACACGACACGGGAAAATAGGATTAGGGTTTACTGTAATCGGGTTCGGGTCATAATCGGGTCAACCCGATTATGACCCGATTATAATCGTGTCTGGTGGGTCAACCCGTGGGTTGACCCGCCAGACACGAATGTGACCCGATTAGGTTTTTTTTAAAAAAAAAAAAAACTAGTCTAACGGTAAGTTGTCTAACCCGGCTAACCCGACTAACCCGAAAGCAAAAAGTGAGAAAAGTGAGAAAATCAGATGATATTCTGATTTCTGAAATCTGAAGTGAGAATCAGAAACTCGAAACTCGAAAGTTCGAAACGGTGGAACTGGAACCCTAGCCGGCCCGCACTCCGCCCGCCTGCCCACCGGCCACCGCACTCCGCACGCTCGACCGGCGCGACTGCCAACCATCCGGCCTTTTCCCCCTGTTTGGCTCTTTCTACGCCAAACTTTTCACTATTTTCAGTTCCAGAGTTCCTCCTCAAGGTATGGCCGTATGGGTGTTGGTTTGGTTTCGCTTAATTTATCCTGTGGATCTGATTTGTTCTTGTTCTCTTTAACTTGAATTCCGTGGCATACTACACTGTAATGGATTCAAAAATTTTCACAGATACTTTTTGGATCTGGCAGCTGCTTATATGTTATTTATTGTTGCCGGAAATGCATAGTGTAATCTGGCCAAGACACCTGCTTTAGTACATTCATTGTAAATTTGTAATATTAAAAATAACCCCAACTTTTTTAGAGTAGCAGCGCTAAAAACTTTCAAAATTTGATGGAGCATGTGACTTGATTGTTAAAATGATATTATGTGTCTATCTGTCTGAGACTCTGAGTACACAGTACACACACATCTAGATTATTGCCATAGTTCTTCTTTATATAGGGAAAGAAGCTCATGTATGTAGCTGCATGCAGCTCCTGCAAGTTTGAAAACAAAAAATAACATAAATTTATCTGGTTTTTTCTGTAATGCAAAATTTAGCCTCAGAAAAAATGTGGGAAAGTAAAACTGTAATCAAAAGTTTGCTGAAGCTATGCACTAATAATTTTACCGAGTTTGTTAAACTCTTCTTTTCTGTCTTGTTTGATGTAAAGGGCAGAATCCCAACACAACTTGAATCCCATCCACATTAAACAGAATCCCACAACTTAAATCCCCCCAAAAAACAAAATCCCACAACTTGAATCTCATCCACATTAGAAACCCCCCAACACATACATAACTCAACAATGGAAACTGGAAAGAGAATTAAAATATATATATATGGAGAAAAAAAATGTACCTTTAGGAGCCACTGCACAACGATTAGCCTTTTAAGTGTACGTTATTAGGGCAGCTTTCCTAACTCACTCCTTCTTCGTTAGGATTTTGACAAATTTTTATAAGATTTACAAATTTAAAATGAAATAAATAAATAAATAATAAAAAATATCAGGTAGACTAGATGGTATGCACTCTTCACATAGATATATGAGTCTGTGGCGCACTAACCATGACCTTGGTGTTTGATGAAATTTTTGGCAGGTTTCAAGTCTCTTTGTACTTCTTTCGATCGCTAGCTTATAGACGGTCATCTATTGTATGACTTGTGTCCAATCATGAATCAAGATCAAGAGCAGCCTGAGTAGGTAAAATTATTAGCCTTTTAAGTTTCAAGTTGTCTTTGTGAGCTAGATTTTATATACTATCTAATTTGGATTGAAGAACTAATTTACTAATAATGATATTTGCAGATGAGTAATGAAGTACTTGGTGATGATGATATTGTTAGAGACTTTGAAGATGATGTGATTGAATTGACTACGATAGAAGAAGAAAACGACTCTGTTTGTGTGGAGAAGGAGAAAGGGAAAAATTTGAAAAAAGGCCAGAAGCGTAGAAAGACTTCAGCCATTTGGGATCATTTTGATGCCATTCATGGTAAGGAGGGTGAGAAGTTAAAGGCAAAATGCAAGTTGTGTGGTGCTGTGTACTTGGCTCCAAGTACTTATGGAACTGGAAATTTGAAGCGCCACATAGAAAATTGTCCGAGGAGAAGCACTCGTGATGTTGGGCACATGCTCTTATCTAAAAGTCAGGGATCTCTGTCTGTAAGTAACTCTAGATTTTGTCCCAAAAAATTTAGAGAACTGTTGGTTGCTTTGGTTATTAAGCATGATTTGCCTTTTCGATTTGTTGAGTATGATGGTTGGAGAGAGATGATAAAATACTTGCATCCTGATGCACCTCTTATCTCTAGGAATACCCTTAAGGCTGATTTGAAAAATTTGCATATGAGGGAGAAGCAAAAAGTTAAAGTTATGTTGAATGGTTGTCCTGGTAGGATTTGTTTAACATCTTATTTGTGGACTTCTTTGACTACTGATGGATATATGTGTCTCACAGCACATTTTATTGACAAGAATTGGGTTTTAACTAAAAGAGTGTTAAACTTTTCATTCATGCCCCCACCACATAATGGTATATCTTTGTGTGAAAAGACGTATAATTTGCTAGAAGAGTGGGGGATTGAGACCAAGGTTTTCAGTATAACATTGGATAATGCTTCTTCTAATGATGTTTGTGTTGGTTTATTAAGAAATCAATTGAACATAAAGAAAGCCCTTGTTTGTGAAGGCGAGTTTTTTCACATTCGTTGTTGTGCACACATTCTTAATATGATAGTTCAAGATGGTTTGAAAGAGATTAATAGTGTACTTCAAAAGATCCGTGACAGTGTGAAGTATGTTAGAGGATCACAAATGAGAAAACATAATTTCCTTTTGGCTGTGAATAAAATGTCATTGGATAGTAGAAAGGGGCTAAAACAAGATGTGCCAACCAGATGGAATTCTACATATCTTATGCTTGAGACTGCTATTCATTATCGGAGTGCTTTTAGTTATTTAGAGATGATTGATTCAAACTATCAGCATTGCCCTACTGCACCTGAGTGGGAACAAGCTACTCATATATGTTGTTTTTTGGCTCCTTTTTACCATGCTACATGTGAGTTTTTTGGTACCAAGTATCCCACAGCCAACCTCTACTTTCCTGTGATCTTTGACATTTATGTAACCTTGAAGGAAGAAGTTGAGAGCGAAGATGAATATAAGAGATTAATGTCAACACAAATGCTCTCTAAATTTGAGAAATATTGGTCAGAATTTAGTGTAGTATTGGCTATTGCAGTTGCGTTGGATCCTCGTTACAAGCTTGAACTTGTAAATTTCTGTTATACGAGGCTTTATGGAGTTAATAATTGTAAAGAGTATTGTCATGTTCGTGACAAAATGATCTATCTTTTTTTGGAGTACGGTGGTTCCTCATCTACATCTTTAAGCGCCATATCTCTTGATACAAGAAATGTTAATTCCCAAGCATCCCAACCACAAGTCAAGGCTGTCAAGCGGACTTCTGCAACGATGAAGGTAAAATTATATGTTTATGTTGTGATTTATGTGTTATTGTTAGTAACTTAGAATATAATATATATACTTTTAACTACTTAGTAAATTATGTTCACGTTATCTTTTTAATTGTAGGCGTTTTTTAATTCTGGCGGGAATAATGCTCAAGCAAATAAGAGTCAATTAGAAATTTATTTCGATGAACCCAGACTGAAAATTGCTGAGGATGGAGATTTTGACATTCTTTCCTATTGGAAAGGAAATGAATGTCGTTATCCTATTGTAGCTGCAATGGCTCGTGATGTTTTGAGCATTCCTATTTCCACGGTTGCTTCAGAATCTACATTTAGTGTTGGTGGACGTGTAATTGATCAATATAGGAGTTTGCTCAAACCTGATATTGTTGAGGCACTAATATGCACTCGGGATTGGTTATTTGAAGAGGAAGGTAATATTTGTTATTTGTATATTTATTTTTTTCATTAAATTATATTATTATTTTTTATTACACTAATTCCTCTTATCTTTTGATGTAGAATTGACACAAATGAATGTTGAAGAGCTTGAAGAAGATATTTTGACTTTGAATCTCAATTCCAATGATGTTTCGGTTCCAAGTTCATCAGGAACATCTTCTATTAATATTCCTTGACATTGGCTTATATGTGGATGCGTTCTTTTTATAGGGTTTGTTTTAATTATGGGTTTTGTTTTGCCCTTATGAACTGAAACTGAATTATGTAACTTATGTCTTGCCCTTAGTAGTTGTAAAAATTTTAGTTATGTTTAGTTAACTTAAGTTTAACTTGAGAGGAATAGGCGAATAGCTAAGCATTTTTCTTTTTGTATTCCTCTTAAATTTTAACAGAATATAGATAATTAAATATTAAATATTTGATAAAGAAGCTTAAATATGGTTGATGAACTTGATGGGGAAATAACCGATTATTAACTCAGAATTGGCCCCCCTAGTTGGTAGATTCACTACCTAATATTAGTAAAAGAAAATGCAATTAAGTAGAGTAGGTTTCAAATTTTTTCATTTTTTGGTAGTTGGTCACTTTCACAAGGCATGCAGAAATTTTGTAAGATAAATAAATATGACAACTTATGCGTTATATTTTGTGTAAACCATATACTAGAATTCTCGTAATATTCTAACACTATGGGTTGCTTGAGAAAAATTGATTAATTTGTTGGACAATTGAAGTAATGGAAATAATGTTGATTTAATTTGCACTTACCAAGAGCCAATGTAATTGTCAAAAATTACTGCAATTTAACCAACAAGATGAATTTACAAAAATTAAAAAAAAAAAAAAAAAAGAAATAAGATGGGACCAGTACGCCAATAAGTTGGTAACAAAGATGAGGAAAAGGTAAGAAGACTATTAAATCAATTAGAAAGATATGAAGAGGCACCATATCAATTTCCAAATCTGATTATAATAGAATATTAATTAAAAAGTTTTGTTTTACTAGTTCTAAATTCTAATACCTTAAGAGTCGTGTTATTATTAATTAACCAACAGATTTTCGATTTGCCGAATTTAATTGTTTAGCACTTTAGCTACCTCAGTTTTTTTTTTTTTCCTTTTTTTGTTTTGTACCTTTTTGCTAACCAAATTTCAATTTAGGAAATTTTTAATAGGGTCATGTCGGGTAAACGGGTGACACGTTTATTAGTCGTGTTTGTCGGGTCGTGCTCGGGTCACCCGATTATTAATCGGGTCGTGTTCGGGTCGCGTGTCACAACCTGATTAATAATCGGGTCGGGTTTGGGTTGACACGTTTATATAATCGGGTCAATCGGGTTGACCCGAACCCGACCCGTGAACCCGAATTGCCAACCCTACGTAATATATACCATATATTATATTTATTTATTAAATATAATAAATACCGTATATGTGGCATATAAGCCATATATGGAGATAATATCTTACATTCTCCCACTTGGCCTTTATGACACATGACCTTATGATATTAGGTTCTTTAGTTTGACCAATCACTTATGGAATCCTCTCACTCAAATAAGAAATGTTTCACATGAATCATGGCGATAAAACTATTATAAAATTAGGTCGTCCCTTCCATGTATCACAATGTAAAACCCTTCTTACATGAGTACTTTATGAATAGTCAAGCTTTATGAATGAACCTTATATAAGTCATTCAGGTCCAACTTTATTTATCCTCATGGATAAAATAACAAATGTGCACAAAATCTTTGTTATAATAACTTCATGTCTATAGACCAAAAAGAGACAAACCAACTTAACCAAGCAAAAAATGAATTAATGAGTTTCATATATTCCGCATGATTTTATACTTTCTTTACCAGTACACTTTTAGTTATGGGATCCGCAATCATTAATTCACTACTTATATGCTCAATAGACCCTTTATGTCTCTTAATGTTATCTTTCGTATCGAGATACTTGATGTCGATTACTTTTGCATCTACTCTTTATTCTTCTAAAAGAAAGCTATAGAAGAATTACTGTAGAGTATCTTTATGGTCTAACTGTGAAATCGACAATATTGAGACTTTTAACAAAATGTCTCATCTATCATGCCTATGTACTAAATTCATAGCATAGAAGAATTTTAGCTTTCTTGGTAGACTTAGCAATTATAGTCTGCTTACTGCATCTCTAGGATATATCTCTCAATAAGAAAATATATACCTTAAAGTAGACTTTCTACTATCTACAGAATCAGCAAAACTCAAATATGAACAACTAACCACTTCCAAATGGAAAGTGTATCTTTAAGTTAAGTTGAAGTTCTTGATTCCTTGCGTATACCGCAAGACTTTATTTGCAGTACTTTATTGACCCAGTATTCTTACTGTCAGTCCAATGGTTAAGTCTAGTGCAAGCATATGCTTGCATTAGGTTGCATAATGCAGATGTTTACAAAAAAACTTTTCATCTGCACTTGTTCCAACACATTTTGGGACATTAATCTGTATTGAATTGGTCCCTTTTAATTGCTATTGAAGGTGCAAAATCTTTCATTCTAAATCTTCCCAAAACTTTTCTCAATGCAAGCCTTCCGAGACAATTATGTTAATTTTCTTTATGTCTCAATGAATCTCTATGTCAAAAGACATAAGAGGTTTCACCCAAATCCTTCATTTCAAAGTTTTGTGAATGGAACTTCATGTAGCAAACCTAAATCACCACTTGCAAAAATAATATCTACATATGGGTCTAGAAAGATTACTTTACTCCCACTGACCTTAAGATATATATACTAATTAACAAGGTTTTCAATAAACAATAAAGCAATAACTTTCATAAAAAGTATACCATCGATGAGAGATCTGTTGCAGCCCATAAATAGAATTCTTTAATTTGCAAGCATTCTGACTGTTATTTATTAAACCTTTTAGTTGTTTCATGTAAACCTCTTACTTAAGATCCCCATTTAGGAAGGTTATTCTCACATCCATTTGATGTAGCTCTAGGTCAAAATGAGCTACTATATCACAATGTGAAATTATCTCTTCTCATGGCTCGTGAAAGCAATTTTGGATCATCTTTAGGCCCGACTTCAAAATCAAACTCTTGAGGTATACAACATAATCACTAGAGATTGTTGATCTCCTTATTCTATAGGATTTTCTTAGTTCTAATTCGTCTGCATTTTGCAAAGTCTAAGTAGATTCAAACTGAACCTATTTTTCATGAGTTGACAATTCTAAAACTGATTGTAGCTCAAGGTAATCAATTTGATTTTCCATAAGTACAATCAAACATCCTTCATTTGAAGGAGCTTCAGTCAACTCTCGCGTTTCCTCTAAGTAAAACCTTTTGAGGATAGACTCTCCCATTAAGTTCAACATCCTCTAGAAATTCTACAATCAATAGCTCTAGAGTTATATAAAGGATAATAAAACTTAAAACCCCTTAGAGTTTACTATTTAACCTATAAAAGATCCGCTGGTTGTTCTTGAATCTAATTTTCTTAGGCGAGGATTGTAAATCCCATCTTTAGCAAGGCAACCCCATATGTGTAAATAATTTAAACTTGGCTTCTATCTATTTTATAAAAGGTGTTTTAAGGACATATGTGTAAATAATTTAAACTTGGCTTCCGTCTATTTTATAAAAGGTGTCTTGAGGACAACCTTAAATGGAATCTTGTTTAACATATACACAACGGTTTTCAATGCTTTACTCTATAAGGGTAATAGCAGATTAGTATTACTAATCATTTCCCTTTTGTGTGTACCTACCATAATACTCTTTGCCTATATCAGATCTTATGATCTTCATGTTGTTTCTCTTCTTCTTCCTTATAAGTATTGAAAGCATTCAAGATAGAGATACATAAACCTTATATGGTCATTACTAAAAGAGAAAAAATATATCTAACTATTTAGGCAATGAGTATGAAAAGGTCAACACCTATCAATGTACATGATCTCAAGAATCTCAAAAGGTTTTCTTCGGCACCTTTAGTGGTCTTGTTGGTATGCTTTCCCTTATGCAATCCACACAAGTACTAAATTCAGTAAATTATTATTTATTGACTTTTATTTTCTGTATGGAGATATATTTCAATCTCTAATGCCATAACAAGAGCATTTTTAAATTCACAAAGACTCAACTTTATGTCAACATCAATATGCAGAAGTAATTTTATTTCAAAAGTTGGGATATATGTCAATTTTAAATAGACTTTAAATAGACCCTCAACCAATATTCCACCCAAAATAAGGAAAAATTTCAAGTTTATAATTGAAATTTTTAACTAACTAAACTAGAAAATAGATTTCGAAAAGATTATGGAATATAAAACATTTTTGAGGTCAAAATTATAACTAAATTTTAAAATTAACATATAGATCCCAACAATCTCCAATTATAAAAAAAAAAAAAAAAAAAGAAAAGAAAAGAAGAGAACACGTGTTCTACATTTGTTGACAATGTGGATTGTTAAACTATAATCAATCCACAACATATTTATATGAGTCACTAAAAGAGATTCACGACACCCTAGAGATATCAGATTATCTTTATTTTAAATCATTTCTCATACTTTATGCAATCTTTTTTTACAAAGTTTTCCTTATTGCAAGAGAAATAGGTATCTTGATTGCAATAATACTTTGTTGGCACCTTATGCTCATGCTTTAACTATTGGGCATGATTGCATTTATCGGTCTTTCCCTTAACATGAGTAACCATGTAAACACTTTATGGATTCTTTCATATTCTTGAACATACATAGTCAGAAGTTTATTTACTAACCAATTATTCTTATGGATGCCTCAAGATAAGATTTCATATTTAGAAGAAAGAATTCAAAAAATGAAATAGACCAATAATGACTCAAAATCTCAAACTTTAGGGACTTAAGCTAAGCTATAGTATCCTTCATTCCCATAATGGGATTAGAAACACTCAAATGAAAAAGTATATTAATCTTTTTCCAGTTAGAAAAATATTACCATAAAGTATTGATTGGAACATAAAACTACCAAAAGGTAGAGTAATAGGAATAGCTGCAATCACCAAGAAAATTAAACTAAGAATACTTTAATGCTATGAAGTAACTTTATTTTAAATTAGCCAATGCCAATTTAAAAAGTAAATTTCAACCTACCTTTGGGCAAAAGTTGCATCACGCATGAAATTTACTCTTTATTAATAAGACTAATAAATTTAAATATTAATAAATAAAATTCTTCGTACCTTTGGGCAACCAAGAGAAATTTTACTTTTAATACTAAATTTGTTATCTTATTCTAATTAAAACATAAAAATAAAAACTTCCCTTTAGGGATAAGTAATTAAATTTATGAATTAATTATAATACGATATTAATTTTTCTATATGAAGTTCATGTAATACGATTTTTATGCAATTATTATAAAATTAGGATGCTTTGGCTCTCCCAAAATCATAATAATCACGCTACAATTCATGAACATCTTATAAAATTATTTATGAGGTTCATGCATGTAATCCTGAAATAATTATCATTAAAAAAATGGGATGCTTTGGCTCTCCCATAATTATTATGATAATTACGTGTGTACAATCCTGATACAATTATTATTCAAAAATTGTGACTTCATTGATATCTAACAACTTTATAGATACGTCATAAATAGTCCCAGGAATATAACAAACTAATACCTAAATGAGGTAAACAGCATTTTACAATGTGCAACCAGGTGAGTTCTTAGGAAAGTGAGGTGGGTCACTTGGACACACTTAAATCCCAAGACTTTCCTAGCTATAACCTTTCTAGATACTGTATTCGTGGATATTACTGTAAACACACTAACATATATGGTATTGTTAATTATTCTTAGGTCTAAGCATCAAACAATTTATATATAAATGATATAAATTAAATAGTCAAATATATATCCAAGATCATGTATTAAAGAAATAATAATTTTAATAAGCAACATTGTAAATAATAAAAGGAATAAAATCTTAACGTGAAAGCATAAAATTAGGCTTAGCTTAATGGTTTGAAACTTGTCACTTAAAGAACTCAAAGGTCCCAAGTTCAAATCCTCACATAAGCCCAATTTTTCCTTGATTTTCACAAAGTGCGAATGGGTTATTGTATTGGGCAATTGGGTCAGCCCACTTAATCGAGTCGGGCTTCTAGGTCTATGTATAGGGGGTTAGCCCACTTAAATGGGCCTTTTTTTTAAAAAAACAAAAAAAAGATGCTGGATTGGGTTTGGGTTAACAACCCTACCCAGTGGCCCAAAACTTTAGACACGAAAACCTCAAGTCTCAATCTGAAACCAAACCCGACCCAGAAAACTTAATGGGTCGAAACCCTACCTGGTTCATCATATCTTCAACCCGAAAAACCCCTAACCCTAGCCGCCACCCCTTCACCTTTCTCATGCTCCGCCGCCGCCCGTAACAGTGACGAATCCTCATTCAGCGGCCTTTGCTCAGCACCAACAGTGACCCAGAGAGGTCACCGTTTAACTAGAAATCGGGCAGCCCATAAAGGCCGCTAGTCCCGATGACGGCACGCAGAACGACGCTGACCACGAATAGGGCCAGCGCCTTCTGCACACAACGACGTTGGCAAATTGCCGATGCTGAGGAAATCGGCCGATTGGCTAGAGGCAATTGGGTGAATTTCTCGGCAATGGGCTTGCGATCCTGCAAATTTTTGAGTTAGTGCATGGTGAGTTTCATGATGTCTCTAGCAGGATTAGCATATACATTATGGAAAAAATACCCACAATACCCATATCAAGAATATGTGTGAGTTTCACAATACAAAAGCCATAATATTGCAATATTGCATAAACAATATTAATAAACAATAATGAACATAAACAATATTGCAAAATAGTGCGTAATAAAAAAAAAAATTGTATGTGAATCGAGAATCAACATAACCTAATGCTAAGCAAAATAACACAGAGGTTGCTCTGATACCACATGTTAGAAATATACACATATTATGCTCAACTAACATGCGCAACGGAAAATAAAAGATAAGGATCTATGCTTCCCTATAGCCATCTTTGCTCAAGTGTTTCCACGAAGATCTGAAGACCAAAAAAAAAATTATTATTTAAGGGATCTTCTAACCTATGCCTTACTGTATTGTCATACTGATGGTATACACAGGCTGTATATTTATTGGATAGGTCAGGGACCCTCAAATATGGTAAACATTGTATTGTTCCTCCCATCAAGGAAACAATATTATTAATTGATTTTAAAATCAATTAAACGATTCCATTACGGTAATTTGAATTAATAGAAATTACCATAACCGTAATACCGTATATTATATTTATTTATTAAATATAATAAATACCGTATATGTGGCATATATGCCATATATGAAGATAATATCTTACATAGATAGCAATCGAGATGTGAGTATTATATAGTTGAGTGGGGGGATATTACTATTAAGAGTATGAAGTGTGATTTTAGAAGATGATGCTCTCCAAGTTGTACAGGTGCTGAGAAAATATGGAAAAAAAATTGGAGCTAATTGAGAAAATTGAACTGTTTGCACAAATTGAAAGTCAATCATGTTCGGAGAACTCTCAATAGAGCGGTTGTTTGTCTCGCGAAGGAAGCGTTATCTATTAGAGGGGTATTGAACTGTTTGCACAAATGGAAAGTCAATCATGTCAGGAGCTCTCAATGGAGCGGCCTATCGTCTCGCAAAGGAAGTGTTATCTATTAGCGAAGAACATGGTCTTTTTGAGGAAGTCCCCCAATATATTTTTGACATTATCTTTGTTGAGTGTTGTACTTAAGCTGTTTTTTTAATACAAGTCTCGCTTGATTCCTTTAAAAAAAAAATAGTATAAAGTGTGAGTTTAAAGTAGTTAAGTTCCACATTTGGATAAATAATCACAAGAGTTTTATGTATCGTTTGGGAGTGTGTTATTAAAAAATTGTGATTTTAAAACGTAAAAAAATAAAAATAAAAATTGCGTTTTCAAATCGCAGTCAATGGGGTGCATTTTTAAAAATGCACGATTTTAAAGACTAAAATGCGATTTTATAGGTTAACCTGAAATTTTACCAAATGTTCAACTACATTTTTAAAATCGTAAAACTAAACGGATCTTTAATATAATATCATTGGACCCAAATTCTTTAAGTTAAGCTTTTGAATTTAGTGTTCCAATATATTATCTCAAGGCTTTCTCTTCAAAACTTGACAGATGTTTATGTCCCCAATTAGCAATATCAAATCCAATGTTTACGTGTGTCAAGGTGGATGAAGGTAAAGCCCACAAAGCTTAATAAGATGGAAGATAGTGGTCCTTTTTGTAAGCTCACAAAAGGAAGGTAAATGATGGACAAGCCTACATCAATGTCTAGAATCATGAAAATACTCGTACAATAATATGTGATAGACTCACATGTGATGAAGATATTATTATAGTACACATGTAAGTGTGAAGTAATTAAGTCCCACATCAAGTAGTCATAATTAGAGACGACCCCATAATTTCATAGAAATATGATACGTTTACAACTTTCGTACAACTCTAACAATTTTTTTTAAGATCAATCATTTGATATTTAGGACCTACATGTAGGAAAACAGATTCAATGGTTAATTTGAAAAAAAGTTATTGGAGTTCTATAAGAGTTGTGTCAAAAGTTATACGATAATCATTTCTCAATTTTTTATGGGCAGGGACCTAATCACGAATGGAAGGCCAAGTCTAACCAAGCCTAATTTTTAGGCCGAAATATATAAGGAGAAATTTTTAACTATATGAATATATTTAACTATTCATAAATAAATATATTCAAAACAATTAGAACCGGGGGAGGGGGAGGGACCTAACCCATCCCTCTCTAATCCATTTCTGATCATAATAATTAGCTAATAAAATAATGGGAAACTTCACAAAACTTTCTTGAACTTTCCCTCGTTTTGAAACTACCCTCTTAAAATTCAAAAACTCACAATTTCAATCATTGAACTTCTATGATGAAATTGAAAGTTTTTAAATTTTAGGGGAGTTAGTTCAAATCGAGTAGAAGTTCATGAGAGTTTTGTGAAGTTCCCCTAAAATAATATTGTTGAATCCAAATCCATACGTTTAAGTTTAGTTTTCTATTAAGTATTTTCCAATGTTATATCAAAGTATCTCAACGTCTCTCTCGTGCCTTTGCGTGAAGAAGGGCTCTAAGGTGGGAGTGGTGGTTTTGCTTTTGGGCAAAGAATAATTTTTTGGTCGGAGGGCTGAGAAGAAGTGTAAGGGGATTCAAAAGTGCAATGTGAGTTGTAGAGTAACGAGATGGAGGAGCTTACAAGGATGTAGGAGAAGTTGACGTTAACGGAAGAAGAAAATCTTAGGGTAACCATTCAAGAGAGGTAGATTGAATCTAGCGAAAAAAGGGGACACTTGTATTTGGAGGCATTGAACTAAATCCAAACACAATGTTTCACCCAATAAATTGCAACTCTTGGAGTGAAGATCAAACTACGGTGCTGCTACATATTTGTTTGTCATTAATGAAGTTTACCGGTGGGTCCATACGGATTCTACAAGAAGTCTGACCAACGAGGAGCTGAAGCAGGGGAGGTGAGCGGGGAGCTCATCTGTGCAAGGAGTCTAGAACTTTACAATGGGTTGGAAGCGTGATTGGTCCTTGAATTATTCTTCATAATGGAATCATAGGTTTAGTTGCGTTGGAGAGGTTTTCCCTTGGTGTCAAGTTTTTCCTCTTCGTCAACAAAAATCATGCATTGACGTGTTGATGATTTTATTGCTTTGTGGTTTGATATATTTATTCATTGCAGTATTTTAATTTGATTATATAAACTGTGTTTTATTGCCATCCGAATACGCTGGTTCATATATATGGGAAATTTCTGCCATCCAAATCAAATCGTTAGAAGTGCCACAAGGACTCTAATTGATTTCAAAAGTGCCCAAGTAAGATTGAATGGAAATCGTGATAGTGCTAGCGTAATGATCAAAAAATGGAAAGCTTCTATAAGGGGGTTCACGAAGGTCAATTAGTACAATACTGTAGATAAGGAAAATATGAAGATGGGCATTTGTGTGATTATGAGGAATCATGAGGGGGGAGGTATTAGCAACCTTGATATATAGCCCCCAAATACAATATCACAGATATGGTTATTGCAGAAATTGTAGTGGATTTGAGGGCTACTGTTTTTACGAAAAGTGGATATGGAAGGAGATGATCTCTGGTAGTGCAAGCATTGCGAAAGGAAGACAAGAATTGGAGTAGATATGGCCAATTAATCAACGATGCTAGCTAGAATGGTGCTAAATTACTTACAATAGTGGGAGATGTCACATTCCAAAACGGAGGCGAATGGAGCAGCGCATATGCTAGTAAAGAAAGCGCCTTTTCTTATGAACTAACAAGTTCATATAGAGGAAGCCCCTCAATGTATTACTGACATTGTATCAGCTTAACGTAGTTAGAATTTTTTTATCAATGAATTAAAATTTGTTTGGGTGTGGGAGTTTTTGGTATTTTTTTTTATTGTTTTTATAATTGTGAAAACCAAAAAAAACTAAAATTATGTTTGGATAGTATAGAAAATAAAAAACAGAATTGAGAAAACATATTTAGGAATGTGAATTATAGTTTAAAAAATTGATTATATTTCAAAATTTATTTTTGAGTGAGAGTGATTTTTTACTATTTTCCCTGACTATTTTTTAGGCGGATTTCGCATGTGAATTGTTTCTTGAAAACAAGCAGTGTCTCCTCATTTTTTTGTGTGCATGGTGATTGATTTGGATTGAAAACAATTAGATTGAATTTTGCATTTTTCTGACCCGGCCAAACATGAATTCAGGAAATAAAACAGAATTGGATTGAAAATTATGGGCTCTGAAACTTGATTGCTTTACTGAACTGGGTTTGTATTAGAATGAAAGGACAAAATTTCCTACAAACTGATTTGTAGGAAATTTCATACAACCCACATATAAGATTGACATGTGTCCTTTAAACATGTGAGAAACACATGTTTTTTTTTATTAATGCTATTGAAAATGTACGTGAGAAGCACTTGTTATTAAAATAACATGTCAATCATATATGTGGGTTGTATGAAATTTTCTACAAACTGGTTTGTAGGAAATTTTTGTCCATAATGAAATTAAGATCTAAGTTTTGAGCCGGACTTGACATACAGGAAATTATGTTCCTCATCTTTTTTCTTTTTTCCTAAGCTATTATATTCCTCCTCTTGAGCATACATCATCTTCTTTTCCAATCAGGCGCTTTTTTTTTTCTTTTTTTTTTTTAAACAAGGATTGAGCATTGCCACATTGAGTTAAGGGTTAAATACAAAATTGCCCCCTGTGGTTTGCAAACTTTATTTTTTGCCTCTTGAATTTTCATTTTTATCATAGGTGATACCTGTGATATGGGAAAAGACGAAAATGGTACCTCTGTCCATTTTTTCATCCAAAACTAACATCTAGTCATGTCATCCTACAGGTGTCGGCGTACATGCGTGACACCTGTCCTTGTGCACACCTCAGTGTGAGAAAAACATGCACGTCAGCCTCTCCACTGCCAAATCACTTAAAAGGGAAACTAAAATGGCGAATTTTCAAAAAAAAAAAAAGAGTAAATATTTCCGATGCAGACAGTTCCATTTTTCCCAACTTTCGATTATTTCTAGCCCTAATTCCTCAAAGTTCATCTTTCTCCCCCAAATCTCTTTCATTCCTTCATGCCCCGTTCAATCTTCCCCCAAAGCTAGTTCCAACATTTAGGCCAGATTTGTTGTCGGAGGCTTAGAAGTAGATTTCCAGTTAGATTTTCAGGAACCCATTCGGCCAACCTTCTCCCGGAACCCACTTGATCAACCTTCTTGGAACCCACTCGCAATAGAGTACCAGCAAAAGATAGAAGGTATTTCTGAGACCCAAAAGTTATATTTCATGATGCTTTGTGTGAACTTTCTTTGTGATATGCGGAAGAATCTGACCCAAGAAGCTTTATATACATCTTTTGTCTTGGGTTGGTTGATAGGCAAAGTAATTTATATATATATGAGTTTGGTTTTGTGGGCAAAGCATAAAGTGTCGAACTTTATGTAGGGTCCTCAATGCACTCTATTTTGTGTGTTTTTGTCGGATGTAGCTTTTGGCATTTTCTGTCATGTTCTTGTCTGAAGGTTGTTGGGAACGATGTGTAAAGAATTGGGTCTGGGCTTCAAATTTTTAGGTCTTCCAACTTCCAAAAAGTTAGATGTAGTTGAGTGAGAGACTATAAATTTTTAGGTCTCCTAGTCCATTTGAATTCGTATGTCATATGGTCCCCACTCATTGACGCTAGTCCTGACAATATGAGTATGGTAGGTTTAACATTATGTTTCTTAAAAGGTCTTGAATAAAAGGTAATAAAATATTGGTAGCATACTTATATAGTTATTTGAGCTTCCACAGATGAAGTTAAGTAAGTCATAAAATATAAATGAGGTTCCATAGAGCAAGTGCAATTATAAAACAACTAATAGGTCCAATTTGTTAGAGTTAAGTGCCCAAGAATACAAATTCTATTAAGTGGATGCTCAGCCACACATTCAATACTAAGTAGCACCTGTTAAATAATGGATACCAGATGTAATGTGTAATATGGTGTGCTAATAATTTGTTGCTTGGTATTGCAATCGGAATATGCTCATTAACTTTCAACTTTTTGATAATTGGGAGACTACAATTTTTCAAAAGTTGAAACTTGTTAGGAAATTGTTAAATTATTGTCGAATGAACTGTTTATGTATTTCTCTCCTTGTCCTTGTCCTAGATTGTATTTACTGTATAAAAGTGTGCTAATTACTTGTTAACTTAGTGCTGCTTCAATTCTTCATAACATAATTTTTGTACTTTGTGTAGAAATGGATCCAGTGTTTAATCTAATCATTTACCATCATGGGTCCCTATCCGGACACAGGATGGAGTATATAGGAGGGGACACTATGGAAATTCAACACTTGGATGCAGACAAGTTTGCCAGTTGGGACATTACAAATGTACTAGAAGAATACTTGGAGTACCGATACAATGACATACCAGCAATGTACTATAAGTACGACGATCAAAGCAATGAAGATATACACGGTCTGAGTTCAAACAAAGATTTTGAGAATATGATAAATGGGATCATAAATGGTCGCAGGAAGAGGCTGCACGTGTTTGTAGACCATGAAGAGGTGGAACCAGTTGAACCTGTCCCGATTGAAATGGTGGCCCCAATGTTGCTTCTCTCTCAGACTCTTTCAGAGGTGGAGATTCAATATTCCGAGGATGATGTGCCAAATCACAGTTCACAACCAGCACTATAAAGAACAAGAAAATTTACTGGAATTTAGCATTTAATAAATTATATTTATTAAATTGATGGGACGATAATTATATTCTAGATATTAATATTTATGTTAAGAAAATAAAATAAGTCTAGGTTAAAATAAGAGAACTAAAGTAATAATAATAATGGGTCATAATAGAATAAATAATTAATTGGATGGATTGAATGTAATTAAAATAAATGTGGGGTTACTTATTAATTACCAAATGATAGAAATAAAATAAAGTGGGGTCCTACTATAATTAACAATAGATGTGGGCTTTAAATAAAATGAAATCCTAGCTTGCCATATGTCACCACCGGATTGGTCAAGAGAAGATTACATTATGCTCTCTCAACCAATCACAAGGTGACACATGGCCACCTTATCCATTCTTTTCCTTTTCTTTTCTTTTTCTCCCCCTCACCCGCACGGCCCTTTCTTCTTTCTTTTCTTTCTTCTCTTCTCCATCTCACGCACTCTCCCCACTTTCTCCCCTGTTTCTCACGCAGCCTAGCCCCCTCCCTTTCTTTCCCCCATGTTCTCACCTCCCTCTCCCTTTCTTTTGCCCAGCCGAGAGAGAGAGAGAGAGAGATTTTAGGAGATTGAGAGAGCTACCAAAATGGACACAACATGAGAGAGGCAAAGCTGTGATGGTGGGAGATCGAGATTGTGAGAGTGACGAGCTTAGAGGGACCAAAACGCAAAAAGAAGAAGAAGAGGGTTCCGGCCAAGAGGATGGTTTTAGAGGTAAATCTCTAACATTTCTCATGATTTTTCGTAATACCCATTGAGTATAGTGCTAGATAATAGTGTAGATTGCTATGACTTTTGTTAGATGCGAATTTAGGTCAATTTTGGGGCAAAAATACCGAATGGGCATTGGGCAATTTCTGGATTTCGTGATTGTTGGGTGTTTTGGGTGGTGGTTTGGCCGAATGGGTCTTTCCTTTTGGTCTTTGTGGCTACCGATTGAGGTGTGATTTTATGGGATTAATTTAGTTTAGAAATTCTGAATTTTTGAGGCCAAAACTGATTGGGCTTGTTGGTGAAATTTTCTGGATTTGTTGTTGGCCAAATGAGTCTTTGAAGTTTGATTCTAAGTGAATGACCATATGTGTGAATTGGTAAATGTGATTGATGATTTTAGTTAGGTTATTGGAACTTGGAATGGGCTTACATAGTGGCTGGATCGATTGAGTTGTTGTTCTCTTGGGGTTTTAATTCTTGAATATGTTAGCCTATGGTTAATGCTATATTAATAGGTTGTTAATGTTTGATTTGAAATTGATTCTAATGGGTATTTTGATGGAAATCTGAATTTGGTTTTAGGACTTGTAAATTGGGTGATGATGTTGGTTTATATTTTATTATTAGAGATTGAATTTAATTGTGTTAGATTGTTGCTTGGGTTTGTACTGTAGGGGTTAATGCTAATTGAAAATGGTTGAATGGTTTGGTGAGTCCCTTATAATGGCCATCTATGGAGAGAGTGATTTTAATGGGATTCAAATCTGGATTTTGGATTGATAATTTGTGGATGTTGGATTTTTTATTAAGTTGCCGTAGTGTTGTTTTAATGAAATTGAAGTTGGTTTTAGGCCTTTGATGCTTGTGGGTGCCTAGACCCTTGATTTTAGTTAATTTTGAGGATCCCTTTTATGTGGTAGCCGAATAGAGAGAGAGACATTGAAGGGTGTAGTTTTATGAAGTGTTTAATGTTTATGGTTGATTGATTGGTATTTTGGTGTTGATTTGTTAACTCTTAATTTCTATGGCTAAGTGATGTATGGGTTGAATTGTGTAGATTGGTTGAGGGTTGATTTTCATAGAAAATTAATGAGTATGTGTTAGGCCTTAGTAAAAATTGGATTATGGGCATATGTGAACTTGAAAGTGAATGGTGGTTTAAGAATGACAATTGTTACGAGATGTTAGTAGAAGTTATTGTTTGTGGGGTCATTTAAATTGGAGGTTAGTTATGGTAGCTTATGGCTAATGCTTTGAGGTGAAGTGAAGGAAGTTAGAAAAGGATTGAAGGGTTTAAGGTTAAAGTGTTTAGATCCTTGTTATATAAATGGCAAATACAATTGAAATTGAGAATAGGATGTTGTGTTGTCTAATAGAATGGAAATAAACTTTAAATGATTAAAAAGAAGAATAAGTAAAGTAAAGTATAACAAGGAAATAAATGGATAAAGTAAGTGAATAACTAGATATAAAGAAAATACAATAACCAATAAACGAGTCAGTCAAATAAACATAGATAACAATTTAGATATCGTAATGGACATAATTAACATCGGGGTAGAATTCATAAGAGTTAGTAGAATGATATGTTAAATAGGATTAAGGTTCTATAATCTAAACCACTTTGTTGGTTTGTAAATAAAAGGACTAACAATAATAATGTGATGTAATAATAAAGAGTAGGCAAATAAATAATAAACACACCTTAGTGATAACCTAATAATAGTTTAGGATACTTAACTAGACTTAGAAGCGGGTAATGCGACGGATAAGCATGCGGATAGTTTGTGTGTCATAGAATGAGTTCCATAGCATAGTCTAACATTATAAGTATTTGCAGGGTCGTGTCATGATTGGAGACCTCGACTTGTTCTCCAATATAGAGTTCAAGCAACTAGAACACGAGAGAAATATTGGAGTCATGAGTCCAATGCAGCCAAGGTGAGTATTTTACTCACTGAGAATCTACTATTTTTATATATTATAGAATTGCAAAATTTATATATGTTTTATAAATCTGAACCAACTGTATGTTGAATATATCTGTTTTGGTTGATTTGTGTAGTTTTGATTATTCAAATAATATCAATGATGTTATGAAATGATGCATGAATGAAAGGAGTTGAACTGATTTAAAGTGTTTGAATGTGTGCTGCGGTTGGGTTTTAAAGTATGTAAAGTAGAATGCTAACAACGCATGTTGGTTGATTTATTGCTTGAAGAAAGCATAATTTGCAAAGAGTAGGTTATAGAGTTTGAATTGTAAAGCATAGAGCATGAACATAATAATGGAAGGGTAAGCCTTATAATAACCAAGAGAGGGTAAGCCTCATAATAATGGAAGAGAGGGTAAGTCTCATAATAACGAAGAGAGGGTAAGCCTCATAATAATGAAGAGAGGGTAAGCCTCATAATAATGGAAGAGATGGTAAGCCTCATAATAATGAAGAGAGGGTAAGCCTCATAATAATGGAAGAGAGGGTAAGCCTCACAATAAATAAAAAGACTATCATGAGCATGCATATCATTGTTTAAATTGTGTGATGTTTTCATGATGTAGAATATTATAGTTTTTATGCTAGACGTATTAGTATGTCTAAGAATTCTAATGGCAAAGAACTTATGTATACTTCGATCGTCTGGTTGCATGATTTAAGACCATTGTGCATTTGAGCTACCAACATAAAAGTATTATTGTAGATGGGGGTGTACGTAGTTGCTTCCAAGCCAATGGAACTTCTACGTAAGTGTCCAACTACATAGTATGTTTTAAATGTTTTTTGATAGTCGGTGTTTGCTATATTAGCTATGGGGGTTTTCAAACAAAAGTTTATAAATTGGTAGCTATTATAGTGTGCGTGAGACTAAAATGGAAAAGTTGGTTAATTGCGAAAACTTAGTTAATTAAATATCATTGAGGTCTCGGTATTATGTACTGAAATGGTGAACTCATCCTTTCACCTATACGGATGTGACAAATCCCCACAACCGTATAGATGATGTTCTTGTGGTTGCAGGTACTCTGGTTGTAGTTGGTGGCGTTGTAGAGGTGTACTTGAGATATTATGACTGAAGCTCGCCGTGACGGTTGTAATTGTCCGATCATCGGGTTGTCCATTGTTTTATGGGTTTTGTTTGTGGCTTGTGACACTTGTATCACTTGTTATTGTATAAAGCCATCTCTGTTATGTAATTAGATTGAGGAAAGACTTAAACAGATAGATGTTAAATGGCTCTTGTTGTAATTAATTTATGATAGATGTTTTAGATATGATTTCCGCTATTAGGTTTATGTTTTCCGCTGCATAATAGATAAATGTTATACTCTGATTTACCAAGTACATATTATGGGGTATGTACCATATGTTGGCTTCGCGACATATCGTCGTGCCATTGTGAAGATCCGTTTATATTTTAAGAGAATAATGAATAAGCAAATGAATACACAAATGATTTGTAAAGAAAAAAAAAAAAAAAAAAGAGGTCTTCACAAGCATAGTAGCCAGCTATACAGCCTGCCTGAAAGTCTATCTGGAAGTCACCTGCTCAGAAGTCTACCCGAGAACCTCAGAGGCAGTCAATCCGGCAGCCTCGACAGTAGCCACAACAGCAACCTCAAGATGAGGATGAGGAGGAGGAGGAGGAGGAGGATGATGATGAGTACTTTGAGTTGAGTGACTTTGAAGTCACTGATGGAGAAGAATAAGACATCTTTACTAAAAGTGAAGAATATGTTTTACGCTAGGCAAGGGAAGAAACTAGCAAATGGTATCAGTCATGGGATAAAGCATCTACATCAAAGGAGGGATGTGCTGCAATAAATGACCTAGATGACATGTCCTCAAATAGTGAGACATTTGACAGTATGGACAGCGAGGAGGATAAAGATGAACATTCTCCGAGAAGAGTGAAAAGGTATCCCAAGTGGAAGCCGAAGTGGAACCTAAAAGAAATAGTGCAATTATCAGTAGGGTTGAAGTTTAGCAACCCTAATGAGTTCAAGAAAACCTTTCAAGTGTTTGCGGTGCAAAATTAATTTGACTACAAATGCCATCACAATGAGAAGATGCGGGTCTCCGCAGTCTGGAAGAAAAACTATCCATGGAGAGTACACGCAAGTTGGTCCAACTGCAAATCATTTTTTCAAATCAAAACCTTCCACTCAGTTTATAATTGTGGCAGCCATTACCACAACAAGCGGGCAACAATATCTTGGGCTGCTAATAGATATATAGACAGTTTTCGGGACTAGAGAGACTTGAAACTAAAAGTTTTGAGGGAGATGATCATGAGGGAATACCATGTTGACCTAAAACTGTTGAGCTGCCACCGTGCAAAAAGAATGGCACTGGAGATCTTGGATGGTATAGATGGTGAGATGTACAAGCACACT
Organism: Alnus glutinosa; assembly: GCF_958979055.1. NCBI lineage: Eukaryota > Viridiplantae > Streptophyta > Magnoliopsida > Fagales > Betulaceae > Alnus > Alnus glutinosa. The sequence continues at coordinate 23,942,504 of NC_084889.1, read as the reverse complement.
AGGGAGTATGCCAATGCATTACTGCATTGGAATCAGGGTTCCTTAGCGTACATTCAGCGGGATGGAGTGTTCTTCAAGCAAATGTATGTCTCGTTGGTTGCCTGTAAGCAAGGCTTCTTGGCTGGCTATAGGCCGATGATCTGTATAGATGCTTGTTTCTTTAAGGGGAAGTGGGGAGGTCAGTTGCATGCAGCAGTTGCTCAGGATGCAAATGATGACATTTTTTCGATAGCATATGCTATATGCAAGTTTGAAACCAAGGACACATGGACCTAGTTCTTGAAGGCACTGTTGGAAGATATTGGCTACCCTCGTGAGCATATGTGGCCGTTCATGTTCGACTGTCAAAAGGTAATATTTAATGTAATTGTCTTGTGCTCCTACAAAATGTACTCAAAAAATATTTTAACATATCTCTACCGAATATTATCAAACAGGGGTTGATTCAAGCTTTAGAGAAACTGATGCCTAGCTTGGAGCACAGATACTCTGTCAAGCATTTGCATGCCAACCTCAAAAGGAAAGGCTTTAAGGGGAAAGACTACAAAAATGCTGATGAGAATGTAAAATGTCGTATTTTTCCCCTTAATATTTAATCTCTTATACTTATTTAATGCCTAAAAGTACTCATTATTCTTATATTTTGATTTAGGATGCAAATTGAGGCATTAAATGCAAAACAAAGCTAATTGGGTGATTTTGGACAGATTTGACATCAGTTCGTAATCTGGGCATAACTCTCTCATAAAAGCTCCGATTGAGATGATTCAAGATGCTGTGAAACGCCAAGAAAAAGATATACAACTTTTATGTTTTACGTTTTGAGAGATACCGGATGAATCAAGGTAGTAATCGGGCTTGAAGTTGACGTTCTGATGTGGATCTGATGCGATTTATTTTAGGAAGTTTTCAGATATGGAAATTTCTTTACTTTGAGCCTTTTCATAATCATCCAATCAATTCCAGCCAAGCCAAGCAATAAATAAAAAGTTAAAGCAAAAGGAAATAAAGAAGAGGTTTGTGGGGACCACGCGGAAGAAGACAACATGAAAGGAGCATCTCTTTCCATGACAAGGCAAATTGATTTTCTCTCCATACTTGGCTGATTTGTGGGGACTTAAACAAGGAAAGAATCGATAAAGCATATGGCAACAAAAATCCCCATTGAAATCATCACCTTCCTAGTTATCCTAGCCTTTATTTTATGTTTAATATTTTCCTTAATTAGTAGATTTGTGTATTGTTATTTTAGGATAGTATTTACAATATCTTTCTTTAGGAGATTTCCTATGTTTCTAGCAAATGGGATGAAACATGTATAAAAGGGGGGAACCATTACACACAACACACACCTTCTACCTTACATCTTCTATCTTCTATCTCCTCCCCTCTTCTCTAAGTTTTAGTCATGGCCCTGCGTGGCTAAACTTTCATAATTGGTCAAAGTAAACGGAAGCCTCGGAATCAATAAAACTATGAGATCTAATTTGTTTTTATTGTTTGATTTATGCTTTGAGTATCAGATGTTTTTCTATACTTATTTTCATGATTGTCTCGTTTAATTGCTAGGAGTACTACTAGTTTATTATTCGTTACAATCTATTGCTAGGTTGGATATCAAATCTGTAATTGTTTGATCCCTCCAATCTGTGAAGCAACTAAGATTTAATGATTTGCCACGTCTAAGCAATTATTAAATCTTAGGAAGAACATCCGACGAAATTAAATGCAACCGCGTGGCTTGTGTTGTTTCGCTTCATCGATCTCTCTAATTCTTAAGGCTGCTACTAGATTAAACTTATAGCGCGTGTCTTGGGTTGTTTAGTAGTTAGGGTTAATTAGAGCGCGTCTAACTCTAATTAACTACTACTAAGGAGAGATAGGAAAACAGTTCCAACGATGAATATTCAAAACATGAATTGATATATATTTGCATCGATGATCAGTTGTAAAATTCCGATGGTGGAAGTTGACTTAGACCAATATTTTCTTACTTGATTGATATTTTAAATTGTTTCTTTGTTATTTTTCTTAAAATTATTTTCATACTCAAAACCCCCCATCCTTGTTCACGTAGCATAAAATTCAGCTAATTATTCTCCGTGGGATCGACCCTTACTTGCACTACTACATTTATATGTTTAGAAGTAAGGTTTTATTTTTGGGTGCTCGTGACAGCACGCCAAATGCTCTTTGGAGTGCAGCCAGGGCACCCAACAAGGTACAATTCAAGTATTACCTTGAGGTAGTTAAAGGAATGGACTAGGGAGCTTACAACTACCTTGAGAAGGTTGACCCTAAGATGTGGTCATGCCATGCTTTCAAAACGAGCAATTGCAGTGACATATTGCTGAACAATATTGCAAAGAGCTTCAATGCATGGGTGATGGAAGCGAGGGACCAGCAGATTCTATCTTTTTTGGAGACAATACGGAGGCAACTGATGAATTGGTTTGATAAGAAAAGGGCTGGAGCAGCAACTGCAACTAATTTAATGTGCCCTAAGATCATGAAAAAGCTAGACTGAAATAGGGAGGAGGCTGATGGTTATATATGTCACTGGAGTTATAACCTCCAGTTTAAGATTGACCACAGACATGAGCCCAGAAGGATCGTTGACCTTGAAGCAAAAACTTATGGTTGTGGCCGATGGCAACTAAACGGTTTTCCCTGCCCTCATGCAATTTGTGCAATATACAGAAACAGGCAATACCCTGAAGGCTACATCAGTAAATGGTACTTAATGGACACATATAGACTGTCATATGACCCTAATATTCATCCAATGCCTGGACCAAGTGATTGGCCCATTGATCGTGATGTAGACCCTATAGAGCCAACAATTCCAAAGCCACAATGCGGTAGGCCAAAAAAGCTCAGGAAAAGAGACATTGATGAGACGGAGCCAGATGAAAGATTTAAGGTCACTCGAAAGGGCTACGACGTATGTTGTGGAAATTGTGATTAAAAGGGCCATAATGCTAGAAGCTGCAGCCAACCTGAAAATCCAAACAAGAAGAAGTATCCCAAGAGGATTAGGAAGCCAAAGCCAACAACTGTGAGTTATAATATATATATATTAACTTTACGAAATAACCATAAATTGATTTATAATTGAATGTTATGTGTTTTCTATGTCTCAGGGAGGACTCTCGGAAACAGTATTTACCCCTGGAAACACTGCCCCTAGAAACACTGTTGGTCAACCATCTGGGCACAACCCTCATACTACAAGTCAACCATCAGGCGACAACCCTCAGACTACAGGTCAACCATCAGGCAACCCTCAGACTACATTTCAACCCATCAAGAATAGAGAAAGGCGGGTCTCTAACCTATACAGGAGGATGACACAGGTGAGCTTGTCATAAAGTTTGTGTGGATTTTCCTTTAATGCCTTACATTAATTTGTTACTTATTATTACTTGCAGCTTCAGGAACAAAATTGAAACCCAGTGCATCAGATGCAAGGAGAATTGCAGTAGGATTAGAAAACTGATTGTGGCTTTGACATTTGGTCCATTAGTGGTGTATGTAAATTTTGAGATATAGACATTGAATGTGAAAGAATGTGAAGTTGTGAAAGATGTGGATATGTAGAGTAGTGCACAGGTTGGTCATTTTCTAAATAGGTTTAAGTGTAACATGTTGAGTGTGTGTAACAAGTTGGTCATTTTTTGAACAGTTTTAAGTGTAACAAGTTATTATTGGTTTTGGTCATTCAAAGTGGTGAATGTGAATTTTGAGATCTAGACATTGAATGTGAATGAATGTGAAGTTATGAAACATGTGGGCAAGTTATTATTGGTTTTGGTCATTCAAAGTAGTGTATGTACATTTTGAGATCTAGACATTGAATGTGAATGAATGTGAAGTTGTGAAACTTGTGGACATGTTATTATTGTTTTTTTTTTTGTCATTTTTTGAAACAAGATTGATTGTGTTTTGTTCATACTTTTGTTTACAAATGAATGAATTGTTTCATTAGGTTAGTTTCTGAACAAGTTGTTTTTTATGCATACCAAACGTAAGCAAATAATTGTGTAAAAATGTACTATTTATGATACAAGTAAAAAAACTGATGTACCATTTGTGATACATTTTCAAAACCTAGGTACCATTTGTCTCACTGCCATGTTTTGTTTCAAAATGCTACTTTGTTACACAACATATTGCAAAACATGCATACAAAACGTAAGCAAATAATTGTGTAAAAAGGTATCATTTATGATATATTTAAAAAATCGAGGTACCATTTGTGATACATTTGCGAAACCCAGGTACCATTTGTGTCACTTTTATGTTTTGTTTCAAAATGCTACTTTGTTACACAACATGTTGCAAAACATACATACCAAATATAAGCAAATAATTTTGGGTAAAAATGTACCATTTATTGTAAATGTACCAAAACTAAGATACCATTTATGGTAACTTTTAAAAATCAAAGTACCATTTGTGATACATTTGAAAACCCCGGGGGCCATTTGTGATACAAATTGAAATACATTTGATCAATTTTTTTTTTCTTTTTTTTTTTTTTTGTGCAGAAATTTTATAGAAATACAATTAAGTGGCCACGCATATTACATTGTGTTCCCAATTGTTACAGATGACTAATTGTGTCTTGTTCATTTTTTGCTTACAAAGGGATGAATTGTTTTGTTTCAAAATGTTAGATGGATACAGGACAGTTCAAAACTTACATAATTCACATACATATGTCAAACTACAAAGTCACTTTAGAAGTGCAACACAAGTAACCAACAACATTGTAAACCATGACAACAACAAAGCATACATAAAATTTTTCTCTCTTGCCCTATATATGCCATTTTCCTTCTCTAGACACTTGATGATTTCCTTTTGTTTATTATCCGCCTTCTCCAATTGCTTAGCCCTTTCCATGCAACTTTCCATTTCATTTTCCAAGTCTTTCATCCTTGCCACCAATATATCATTTTCATCATTCAGGTCATTAACCTTCTTCATAATTTGTTTTAAGACCTCCACACCTCTTGCACAAGTTTGTTTGTCCAGCTATTTGAAAAATGTGCATGCAAATTTTGTCTGCATGTTGAAGTATAGGAAGTTCTTCAATCATAACTGAAAATAATTTATTGATTTCTAATTTAAACCAAGTGTGTGTGTTTGTGGGCAAACAAATATCTTAAATGCGGAATTTAAATAAGACAAGATATTTGTTATGAAGTGGAAACTCTATTAAGAGAAAAAACTACTCCGGGGCAGCCAAACCCAGGAAATCCACCATCCAAAAACAAAGCTAGTTACAAGACACTCGTACTCACATAACCCTATGCAGTAGTCATACCTTTAACTCTGACGTGTAGCCCAACACAAACGCTTCCCCACTAGATCTTCCACCTGAAGGGGTTTTTGATGGATTCCTTTACCTTAGGGCCGACCCCTAAGATAGACTTCACACGAACACTTGAGCACATACCAGCAACGGCTTGAGAGCTAGCAGATCTTCAATTCTCCCTAAACACCCTCTGAAAGCACTATAGAATTCGTTACAAAATTCATACAATTTACAAGCCTAGAGCCCTCTATTTATAGGCTAAAAGAAACCCTAAATCTGCTAAAAAATGGACTCTGACTGCGGACCGTCCGGACGGAAGTTAGTCTCGTCCGGACGGTCTTCAATGACCACCTTTCAGAAACAGGTTTCAGAAATAGCGTAATTCTGGAGGCCGTCCAGACAGTGGGCCGTACAGATGCTGTCCGGTTGTTCAAGTTGTAGGATTTTTTCTTAGCTTTCCAACGACACCAATTTCGTCTCAATCCAATACTCAAGCAAAGAGTTATGATAAAAACTCAGAGACATGCCCAGAAATCTTCCTATAAGCCTGAAATGCATCCGGACGGTGTTGCCCTTCCGTCCGGATGTTTAACTGCAACCGCCTTTCCAAAATAGCACAATTCTATCCTTATCAGGTCCACGTCCGAAAGGCTTGTGTCCGGACGATCTTCGTTGTATCTCCTTTCCGCGCTCATAAAGGATACCTCGAATATTCTGGAATGCTGGACATCGTCAGGACGTGTTGCCACGTCGTCCAGACGTCTTGCAACAACTTTCCAAATAGTGTCGACTTCTGAAATCCAACTCCGTGTAGAATTTGGAGAAAATTGACCTCGCGTTCGGACGGTGTTCCTTTGACGTCTGGATGTCTTCAACACTGAAGCTTCTAGACACTGCGGGACATCCGGACACCTTCAAAGGCCCTTCCGGACAGTTGCATAGGAACCGGCTATTCTGACATGGAATCTTCATGGACATCTTCTTAGAAACTTATGACCATACACATGGCATGGAATGAGACACTATCCATATTACTTGAAGACTCTGAGTAGAACCGATAATCCTGTTAAAAAGCAACCGTTACATAAAGTGTTTTTGTCAACCAGAATGTTGCCAATATAAAATACTAACAAACTCCCCCTTTGGCCATTCTGGGACAAAAAACACTTGACCGGTTTCGAAATACATTCCCGGTCCAAAACACAAAATACTCCCCCTTTTTGTCTCAAAAGGTCAAAGGGTAAACAGAGTATAAGAGAAAACCACAATTACTAAAATTGAAAACAACAAGAATAATAGTAAAGTGTCTCATCAAAAGCTCAAATCAACATAAGAGAAAAACCAAAACCTCAAGATATCACATTTCCTGAATTTGAGCCACTTCGGCTTCTTGCTCGTGAAGTCAGGAAACCATAGACTGAAAATTTTTAGTCACTTGAGTCTTCTAGCCCGAAACTGATCATCCACAGAAAGAAATACCCTAAACAAGTGGTCTGCAAGATGATAAAGAAGATTCACCACTGAATCTCTAGTTGGTGCAGATCTTAGAGGAAAAGGTTACGGAAGACTCTGTATGAGCAGGGGGAATGAGCTCATCTAAAATTTGAGATCTCTATGAAAAATAAAAGGACTTCTAATTTATACAAGTGTGTGTGAACAGTGTGCAACAAAATATTAAATGCAGAATTTAAAGGAGACAAATATTTGTTGACGAAGTGGAAACTCAATTAAGTGAAAAACCACTCCGGGGCAGCCAAACCCAGGATATCCACTATTCAGAAGACAAGACTAGATACAAGATAGTAACACTCACATACCCCTGATGCAGTGGTCGTACCTTGCTCTCTAACACGCAACCCAACACGAACGCCTCCCAACCAGGTCTCCTACCTGAAGGGGTCTTGGCAAAGCCAGAGAGCTAGCAGATCTTCAATATCTCCCTAAACACCATCTCTAAGCTGTAGAGAATTCACCACTGAATTCTATGTTGAAAGCATGCCTAGAACATCTTATTTATAGGCTTAGGAAACCCTATTTTGAGTAAAAAACGGAGTCTGGGGAAAGCACGTCCGGACGGGAGCCTTGGGCCGTCCGAATGGGCTAAGTTTTACTTGTCCGAAAATTATTCTGGAATTTTCTGCAAGGTCTTCCAGACTCTATTAATAGCCGTCCGGACTCTCAAATTACAAAACTTTTTCTTAGCTTTCCAATGAAGCCGATTTCGTCCCAATCCGATATTTGAGTAAAAGGTTATGACCAAAATACCCGAGGGTGTCCGGACGGCTTGACCGAGCGTCCGGACGGTCAACTGCAACCGCCTTTCCAAAGTAGCACTGAAAGCTTCCATACAAGGCCTCGTCCGGACGGTGTTGCCCTAGCGTCCGGACAGTTGTACTTTGGCTGCACGTAATTACCATAATAAGGCTCTAAGCGTCCGGACTCTAAAGACTGACGTCCGGACTGTTGAACTGCTGCACGTAATTTCCATAAATGAAGCTTGATCGTCCGGACCATGAAGACAGGCATCCGGACGGTTGAACTTTGAGTGCACGACTTGCCTTATGGAGGACATCGTCCAAACGGGATCACACATCGTCTGGACTGTAGCAGCCGTCTTCCCATAACTGTGTCTTGAGTCAGAAACCCTAATGCTTGTCAAACACTAAATGGCGTCCGGATGGTATAACCACGTCGTCCGGACGGATGTACTGGAACACTGGGCTCTTCTCGAACTCTGAAGAGCATCCGAGCGATTTGCCATTACGTCTGGTAGGATGCAATCTTGAACTGTTCGAAGCTTCTACACACTGATGGGCGTCCGGACGGATGTTGCTAACTGATGAGCGTCCGGACGGAATACCACGTCGTCCGAACGGCTGACAGGGAACTGAAATAAACTTCCTTGAAAACTTCACAGAATCTTCTTAAAGAACATAGCTGAAGAGTAGACTCTGGATAAAGCAGCATCCCTGTGAAAGCAGCAACATTACATAGAAGTGATTTTGTCCAACAGAATGCAGCCAACACAAAAACTAACAAACTACCCCTTTGGCCATTCTGAGACAAAAATCACTTGACCGATTAAGTGCCCGTTTGGGGTTGCTTATTTGCCAAAATAATCCTCGATTTTAAAGGAAATCGCGGGGCGTTTGGAGATTGCGATTTAAAATCGCATTTTCTAAAATCGCGGAAAAAATCACGATTTTTAGCCGCAGCTATAGAGGTGCTTAATTGAAAAAGTACGAATTTAAACAAAAATTGCGATTTTGCATAGCAAATATTTGGTGGAAATTTTCGAGCGGGAAGAAAATTTTTCCAAAAATACCCACCTAAAATATGTTAAAACCCTTGTTTTTTCTTCTCTTTCTTATTCTTCTCTGGCTCTCTTCTCTTTCTCACAGGCGTTGGCCGGCTCCGGACTACCATTCTCCGCTACATCTTGTCTCCAAATCTCAGGTAAGCATTTTACCTTACAATCGGTGATACTTTTTGCATAGTTTTGTAGTACCTTGTGTGTTTGTGTGGTTTTGTTTAAATAAATGAAAAGGCTTTGATAAACTTTGAGAGATTTCAGTTGAGAAAGAAGAGTAGAAGGGTAGGCTTGTGTTTTGATATGCCGCATCTACAGTTGAGAAAGAAGGGTAGAAGGGTTGGCTTGTGTTTTGATATACCGCATCTGCAAATATGTCAAGAAGAAAGATGAAAGGTCCGAAAGATGAAAGGCCTGAATACATGTATACTATACTTGAAGAGAAAGGTTTCTGAACGTTTGATTTTTATTTTTTTTTCTTTTGTTTAATCGAACACTGCAGAAACAGGTGTAATCGATTGAATTTGTGTTGTGATAGATTACTGTTCTGGCACAGTTATTTTTATTATGATTTCGATTAAATTTTTTATTAAATCACTTTTCAGTGAACAGTTTATGCGGTTACTGTTCACTGAACAGTGATTGATACAGTTCTTTTTTCGATTGATGGCTTCCTACGCAGAGTGAACAGTGACAAATCATTGTTCACTTTGCGCAGGACAATGAATGATCACTGTTTTTTTTTTTTTTTTAATTATTCGTAACATAAATTTTATAAAAATATTTTTAAATTACTGTTTAGTGAACAGTGATATATTACTGTTTAGTGAACAGTGATATATTACTGTTTAGTGAACAGTGAATGGCGCTGATTTTTTATTATGATTCCGATAATTTTTTTTAATAAATTACTGTTCAGTGAACAGTCACACGGTTACTGTTCATTGTACAGTGATTGATAGACTACTTTTTCGACTGATGGCTATATATATATATATAAATATTCAAAATAAATTTTATAATAATATTTTTTAAATTATTGTTCAGTAAACAGTAATGCGTTACTGTTCAATATACAGTAAGTGGCGCAGATTTTTTTTATTATGATTTTAATTAATTTTTTTTATTAAATCACTGATCAGTGAACAGTTCAAATGGTTACTGTTCAGTGAACAGTGATTGATCCAATACTTTTCGGCTGATGGCTTCCTGTGCAGAGTGAACAGTGATTTACTGTTCACTCTGCGCAGGACATTGAATGGTTACTGCTTTTTTTCTTTTTTTCTTTATATATATATATATATATATATATATATATATATATATTCGAAACATAAATTTTATAATAACATTTTTTAAATTTTTTTAATAGATCATTGTTTACTAGACAGCTTTTCACTTTCGAATTGCAAGTAGGCTTTTCCTTCTTTTTTTCTTTTCTTTTTTTTTTAAAAAAAAATATCATTATTATTATTGCATTCTATTCATTGATGAGAAAAACTTTGAGGAATACGTTTTAACTATTATAATGTCATTAATTAAAATTATAATTTTGTAGATGGATAATAAAAATATGAACTCCAATTCCAACTCTGAATCAAAACAAAGTAATTCAGATGCTAGAGCTCTTTGGACAGTCCAATTTACTACAATCTTTTGTGAAGTCTATGTGGATGAGGTGTTTAAGGGTAATCGACCAAATACCCACTTTACAAAAATAGGATGGAAGAACATTGAAGCAGCATTTAAAAATAAGACCGGTAAGTCATGGGAATATCGTAAGTTCAAGAATAAGTGGGATACATTGAAGAAAGATTGGATTCTTTGGAACAAATTGAATGGAAGTGAAATTGGATTGGGATGGGACGCAGCCAAAGGAACAATAGCTGCAACAAATGAGTGGTGGGATAGGAAGTTAAAGGTGTGTTTTTCATAACCGATTTATATATTTTTTTAAAGGGAATATAACATATTTTTAGATATTAATATAGCTATTTTAATTATGTAGGAGGTTCCCGATGCTTCAAAATTTTAATATAGCTAGTTTAGAGAATCTTCATTTATTAGACATTATGTTCAAAGATACTGCGGCTACTGGAGAAAATTCATGGACCCCTTCTTCGGGTGTTTTTCCTCCTAATTTTGAGACTCTCGTGGCTGTGTCATGTGACTCATCTGGTGAGCCGAATCCTCAAAATGGTCATGATGATATTGAGATACTTAGTCCTACACAACCACCTAATTCTACACAGCTGCCTAATCCTACACAGCCACCCCAAGAAAAGAGAAAGAAGCGAGTAGCTACCTTCATGCAAAGTAAAGGGAAGAAAGTAGGAACAGTGTCAAAGCTAATACACGAGCTCAGTCGTATCAGTGATGCTGTAGAGCTAAGGAGGCAACCTAGTTCAAAAAATTTAGGTAGCAGTATTCGTGATGTCATGGAGCGTGTGTGCACCTTGGAAGGTGTTGAGGAGGGTTCAGATCTCTATCGTATTGCAGCTCGTATTTTTCAGAATAGAGAGAAGAGAGATATGTTTGTTGTGATGGAAAAACCACATTTGCAGCTTATGTTTCTAAAAGACGAAGCAAAATTGTTGGGGGGACGCCACTTCTCTATTTGATTAGCAAGTGGGATAAACTATGTGTTTTTTTATGCTTAAAAAAAATATTTGGACTATGTGATTTTATTTTCTCTAGTTGCTGGAGCTTATGATATTTTATATTTGAACAATGTGATTTTTTAGGTTGTGATTGTTGAACAATTTCTCCAAAACATTTAGTTTGTAATGTTCTATCTTATTAATTGTTATTGTTTTTTAGGTTTTATATACATGGACTGTGATGACTATATGGATTATGGTAATGATGATCATTGCTATGATAATGATGAGAATGCTGATGGTCATGATGATGAATTTTATCATCTTGTTTCTGCTGGATGTCGTGCAGTAGTGACGTATGCCATTAGACACATTGCTAAACAACCTTGTAGAGACTCTAAAGAAACTGGATATAAGTGGTTAATATATACATTGACTGGTAACGAGACAAAATGTCATGATATGTTTAGAATGAAACCACGTGTTTTCTTTCAATTATGTAATGTTCTACAACATACATATGGACTTCAGCACACGAGGCAAATCAGACTAGAAGAGTCAGTAGGTATATGTTTGATGACACTTGCACAAGGATCGTGTAATAGATTGGTTCAAGAAAGATTTCAACATTCTGGTGAAACTATACACAGACATTTGCATAAAGTTATAAAATCACTTAACCTAATGGCAATGGATCTCATCAAACCTTCTGACCCTACATTCAGTGAAGTTCCAAAAAAAATACGGCATCGTCAGTTGTATTGGCCACATTTTAAGGTACCTATTTTATTTGTTTATTAGTATTACTCAATTTATACTTACCCTTCATTAAAGTTATTTAGTAAGTATATAAATTTAATGAAATTTGTATTTTAGGATTGCATTGGTGCCATTGATGGAACACATGTCTCAGCTGTTGTTAGAGAGGATAAGAAAATTCCATACATTGGAAGAAAGGGAACAGTAACTCAAAATGTTATGGCAGCATTCGATTTTGATTTACTTTTCACATTTATTATGGCAGGATCGGAAGGTACAGCACATGATACACGTATTTTTTTAGATGCTATTCGTAGTCCATCTGCCAACTTTCCGAAACCACCACCAGGTATAGTATTTTTTCTTTTCTTTTTTATTATGAATGCATAGCTTATAGATGATTATTATTATTATCATGTGTAGGAAAATATTATTTGGTTGATGCTGGATACCCCTTAATGAAAGGATATTTGACACCTTACAAGGGAGAGAAATATCACCTTCCGGATTTTCGACGAGCTGGCCGAGGAAATGGGATAGAAGAGAGGTTTAACTATGTTCACTCATCACTTAGAAGTGCAATCGAGCGAACTTTTGGTGTGTGAACGAATAGGTGGCGAATTTTAAGGCAAATGCCATCTTACGATATTAAAGACCAAATGCTCATTGTAGTTGCCTCCGCAGTACTTCATAATTTTATTAGAATACATGATAGGAAGGATAAGGGATTTAAGTGGGATAAAAGTATCTCTGATAACCTAGAGAGCAATGATGATGAAACAGGAAGTACCAGTCAAGAAAACATTGGGAATATACAAGACGAGGAGATGAAAGTGGTTCGTGACAATATAGCTTGGTCTATTTGTGGGCTGTAAACAATACTTTATTATTTATGTTTTAGGCTAATTTTTAATGTATTTTAAGTTTTTATTATTCTTATCAACTACTAGTTTAAATTGTTGGTGAATTATGTAAAAGTTAATTTTGTTAGACATTATTTGTTTAATTTGATGGTTCGTTATTCTATTTTCTATATATATATATATATATATATATATTCATTTTTCGTTTAGATTGGTGAAAGGATCTCATGAATATATTTTGTAACGTATTTCTATGCATTTTTTTGTTATATATATTGTAAAATGATATTTTGTGATAGTTTGTATAATTAATAAGTTATACTTTGGTTTGCAAGAGGCGTTGAAATGGAGGCTTAAACAATGTTAATTATTTTACTATTATAAATAAATGTCCTTGTTGGTAATTTGCTTATGAAATCGCACTTTTATAATAATGTTATCCAAACACTCAAATTACAAAAAAAGTACTTTTTAATCAATATTACCAAACGCTAAGTGCGCTTTAAAAAATTGCTTTTTTTATAAACTGAGTTTTGAAATCGCACTTTTTTAAAATTGCACTTATTGAAATCGTAATCCCAAACGGACCCTAAAAATACAATCCCGGTCCAAATCAAAAATTACTGTCCCTTTTTGTCACAAAGGGACAAAGGGTAAAACAGAGTAATGAGAAAAACCACACACAATTACTTCCCCTCAAAGTCTCAAAAGTACAAGGGTAAACAGAGTAATAATATCTACAAACAAAAAACTTTCTAAAATCCAAAACAATAGGAAAATAGAGAAAAGTCTGCAAGTGGCTCAAAAGGGAGGAACATAAATCCTCCAAGTACCAAATCTTGTTGATCCACTGAAATCAAGTAACGGAGAGAAATCCGTAAAAGCTGGATTTGTACTACTTCGACTTCTAGCTCAAGAAGCCGAGAACCACGAACTGGAAATCCTTCAATCTCTTGATTTTGCAAAGCCTGAAACTGGTTATCCGCAGATTGACATCCTCTAAGCAACTGGTCTGCAAGATAACTGAGGAGAGTCACCACTGAACCTCAAACTGATGCAGATCTAAGGGAATGCTACGGAAGGCTCTGCATGAGCTAGGGGAAAAGCTCATCTTAATCCTGAGACCTTTGGAATTTGAACATCCAACTTCAACAACAGTCAGTTTTCCAAAGGATCCATCGGTCAAACATTGTGCTGGGAGCCGCTGGATGTCATATTCCTGAATCAAAACCAACCAGAAATACTTCCAAAAATACCATTAGATCCTATTAGTTCCAAAAATAATGTGGTATTTAAGACGGCAGTCAAATGGATGCCAAAGAGAAATATAAGCAATGCAGCTACTCATAAGGCATAAATATATCAAGATCAGCCCAACACACAGACATAGAAGGATTTTCATGCACACTATCTCAAGAAAATATCCCAACAAATATTCCAATATTCTAAAAACACAAAGACTTAAAAGAATAACGGAAGACATAATGAAGATCATGGGATGAAAAGAGATGTGCAAAAAATGCCAAAATCTTGGGAGAAATCGACGAGAAAAACACACAAGATGCCATGATAAATCAATAAAAATGCAAAGATGTGTGTATGGCAGAGAAAGAGACATAAGTCTTAAACCTGTAAAGATCCTGTCCAGATGTGTCACTTAACCATCCGGATGGCAATTGCTAGGTCAGCATATGGTAAGATTGCGCTTGTCCGGACGAAGAATAGGTCCGTCCGAATGCTTCACACTTGAAAATCTGAAACTTGAGGAAAATATGTAGAAAAATATTTTTCCCAAAAGTTAGCTTCAGAACACGCATATATAATCAACTGATAAAGCAGTCAAATAGCATTGCAAAAATATACAAAGATATAAATGAGAGTTAAGTATTCAATAAGCACAAATTTCCCTGTAGATAGAAATTTTAAATAGATTACTCAACTCATGCAATGCGTGTGTGTGTGAAGACTTTCTCAATAAGGTATGAAATTCACTGATATGACAAAAAGCAACCAGATTTTCCAAACAAGAGAGAAAATCAATGAAAGATCAGCCAAAAGTCAAACCTTATCTTACTAAGGCCTAGCCACCCTCATCTGATACACTCCCCCTAAGATCCAGCACCTAATTGTTTTACTTGTACAATGAAGGACAAAGTAAATGTTTTACTTGCATGTAGAATGCAAGGCATAAATCAAATTCAACACATAAGTAGTGAATAATTAAAGCACAGAATTCATATGATTTACTGCTTGATTCTTATGATGCTGCAATCTAGAGAGTGCCATAATTTTTTGGCTCTAGGTTCAACTAGCATGTGGTCAATTTGACCATCTTAATCAAAGACATCTTCTCTTATCTAGAATTTCTAGAAGCAAAAAGTCAGAGAAGAAAAAGAAGTACCTTAGGGGAGTCTTAGATAGTGCATATTTTCATCGCAAGAGGAAAGTAACTATCTATCATTAAGATGCAACAGGAAAACTTAGCAGATATCATGCATAAACTCTCAATCATATATAAGCATATTTAATCAATGCACAATGAACTGAGATATCATGCAAAAACACATGCAATATCTGAAAAGCTATCAAAAGAAAGAAATGAAGTTATGCATCTTCTTCCCAAATTTTTTTATTTTTATTTTTTGTTGAAAAATGAGACAGAAAAAAACAACAAAGACATGCTTATGCAAAAGGAAATGACATCTAATCCCAGCATATAAGGTAAAACCAAACCTGTCCTCATGGAGAGAGGTTTAGAAATACCAAGACAGAAAAGCAGCCGCCCGATGTGCTTTAATTGTCATCCCCAAAAATATCTGCAGATGTTTCCCAAGACAATAAGAGAAAATATGGGGACAAAATAAACGGTTCCTCAAACAGAATGCAAGGCATGAATAAGATATGACAAGATAAACAATGCAATGCAAACATACCTGACATGCACTAGGATTTAGGAATCAAAATCCTAGACATGGGAAACATCACCTACTAGGTGAGTCAACTCCCCCTCAAGGGGTGAATGGTCTCTGATATTCAAGTCCCTTAATTTACATATGTTAAGCTCTTAGTTTTGTTATAATTTGATGTTTTGTGTTGTTTTTGTGTTTTCTTGTATTTTACAGGTTTTAGAAGAAAAACCGATCAAATTCCAAGATTATAATGAAGTCAGCAAACTCACTTTTGGATAGATTCAAACTCCAAATCAATTTTGAATTTAAGGAAAGAGAAGTTGGCAAAAATTCGTTATCTTTGGAAAGAATCCAGAATGAGCACATCTCAGTAATTTAATTATAACTTTCGGCTCAAGTATCAGATTGTAACAAAATTGGTGGCGTTCGAAAGCTAATAAGAAAGGAAACAAATATGTCAGAAATAGGTTTTTCCTAATTCAGACGTTTTTCATGCCAAAATCGCCCCGCAATAAAAGACCGCAAATCTGTACGAATTTTGGAATCCTTTTCCAACTTGGATAAAAATTTCAGAAAAGGAGAAGACATGTAATTATTCTTTTTGGACTAGAAAACCTACTTAGAATTGTAATAGGAATTCTAGAGCTTCTAAAGCTTCTCTAATCCCTATAAATAGGCCTCTAGCCTTTGAAGAAAGACACAAACTTGGAGGAAGAATCAAAGACTACATCAAGGAGGTTCTTTCTAGTTTTTATTTTCTTCCTTTATTTATTTTCTGTATGTATATAATTTTAGTTTATATTAATTGTAACTAATACTTTCGTTAGGGCTCGATTAAAGCCCTAATCATGTCTTTTTAAGTTTTTTAATTTGCCTTGCTACAATTTATATATTGATGCTTAACTTGATTAATTCTAGTTTCTTGAATTCCTCATATGTTTGTGTTTGGCCATCATATGCATGTGGTATGGATTTGTTATTTATGTCAATTTGGATGACCGAGTCCTGGGCATAATAGAGTAACAAAAGAACCCCGACACAGGTTCTTGGATTAATCAACATAAAGACAACTGGAATAGATACCATATTTCAATCTGAGTGTGTTTACCGATTTCCATAGATTTATGCTTCCTTGAAGAACAACTTAGTAGATACAATGCTAAATCCTTCAAGGAAGAAAAGAGTTAGAGTAGATACCATGCCTAACTCGTTGATTAGGGAAATCAATAGCTTTAGGAGAAGATACCATTCCCTTGTGGTTGGTAAACATTAAACATCATGTTATGATTGTAGTACTATGCATATTGCGAATCTTATTTGAGTATGATTAGCGGTGGATATCGAAGCCCTACCTTTTCTTCATAGTATTTTATATTCAATCTTTTATCCCGTCTTATTCAACATATCGCTTTTAGGAATTTCTCTTTAAATACAATTTATACCAATTCTTGTGGGAATGATTTCGTATTTGCCTGCTATACTATTGTTTTGATCTTGTGCACTTGCGAGTAAAACATACAAGTATTTGCCTATTTATTTAGGTAGATATTTGCACAACAGTCTCATCCTTCTTGACCATACCTGCTTAACCCGTGGCGGTAGCTTGCAGGTTTTGCCCATGTTGTCCATTCTCTTTAGAATACCTTGCATCAGGCTTAGAAACCCTTCATAGTCATGGTAGCTAACAGGCTTCTACGGCTTTCTCTTGTAGTGCCTTGATTTGTTCTTCTTTGATTTGCCACTCTGATAGGCAAGAACAAACTGCTGCTGATACCGTGGAGCCTGAAACGCCATAGGAGGTAGAGTGCCTGATGTAGCTCTAGTTGGTAGCTTCCTCTGAACCTTCAACTTCTGGAGTTGTGGGCATTTGGATCGGATGTGACCGGTGATGCCGCAGTGATAATAGGTAGGCAAGCTTCTTTTGTTTGAATGCTTCTTTGTATTCTCTGCAAAATTATGATTAGCATTCTTACAAATAACATTGCCCTTACCTTCTATATGTCTCCTATGAGGAGGGACATATTTAGATGAGGAAGAATCTTCAGTTTCTCTTTTCCTCAAAGCATCCTTCTTAATCCAAGGCTTGTGGGATCTCAACAAATAATAATTTGGCCTAATATGACCAATCTTCCCACAATTATGACAAGTAGGGACAAACTTACCATGAGCTCGTGTACCTGTGTCTTTGGATTTTGGCATCACATGATTATTCAAGCAAGAATTATCCAAACAAGCAGTGTCTACTGTCACAGGCTTAATAATAGAGGAATCTAATTCAGAATCAGAAGCATGTGAAGTAGAAGCACTCAAATCATTAACAATTAAACCAGACTTGTTAGGAACATCTGAATGAATACAAAGCATGCTTTTCAAATTATCACTTGAGAAATTTTTCAAGAGATCATCAGATTCTTTTAATTTATTCTCTAGTGTATCAATAATGTTAAACAGCATGGTATTTTCAGATCACAAAGAGTCAATCAAAGCATGTGATTCAGACAATTGTACAATAAATGACTCTTTTTCTTGCTTCACCTTTTTAAGCTCTTTAGAATGTTGAGCATTCTTCAATTTATTAAAACCGTTAAAGAGTTTAATATCAGAGTCTTCATTAGAAAACTGAGAAGAATTCATGATAAAAGGTGTAATAAAAAAATAGAAGTCACAAGAGATGAGGATCACACTCAGGAAATAAATCCTAAACAGAATGTACCTGCTCTGATACCAATTGAAAAATAAAAGGACTTCTAATTTATACAAGTGTGTGTAAACAGTGTGCAACAAAATATTAAATTCGAAATTTAAAGGAGACAAATATTTTGTTAACGAAGTGGAAACTCAATTAAGAGAAAAACCACTCTTGGGCAGCCAAACCCAAGATATCCACTATTCAGAAGACAAGACTAGATACAAGATAGTAACACTCACATACCCCTGATGCAGTGGTCGTACCTTGCTCTCTAACGTGTAACCCAACATGAACGCCTCCCAACCAGGTCTCCTACCTGAATGGGTCTTCAATGGAATCCTTTACCTTAGGGCCAACCCCTAAGATAGACTTCACAACTAATCAAATCACATACTTGGCAAAGCTAGAGAGCTAGGAGATCTTCAATATCTTCCTAAACACCATCTCTAAGCTGTAAAGAATTCACCACCGAATTCTATGTTGAAAGCATGTCTAGAACCTCTTATTTATACGCTTAGGAAACCCTATTTTGAGTCAAAAACGGAGTCTGAGGCACGCTCGTCCGAACAAGAGCCTTGGGCCGTCCGGACGGGCCAAGTTTTACTTGTCCGAAAAGTATTCTGGAATTTTCTGCAGGGCCGTTAGGACGAGAAAATATTTCCGTCCGGACGGAGGCCATCAGGATGATATTAATGGCCATCCAGATGCTTAAATTACAGAACTTTTTCTTAGCTTTCCAATGAAGCTGATTTCATCCCAATCCGATATTTGAGTAAAACATTATGACCAAAATACCCGAGGGTGTCCGGACGGCTTGACCGAGCGTCCGGACGGTCAACTGCAATCGCCTTTCCAAAGTAGCACTGACAGCTTCATTACAAGGCCGCATCTGGACAGTGTTGCCCTAGCGTCCGGAAGGTTGTACTTTGACTGCACGTAATTACCATAATAATCTCTAAGCGTCTGGACTCTAAAGGCTGATGTCTGGACGGTTGAACTGGTGCATGTAATTTCCATAAATGAAGCTTGATCGTCCGAACCATGAAGACAGGTGTCTGGACGGTTGAACTTTGAGTGCACGACTTGCCTTATGGAGGACATCGTCTGAACGGGATCACACATCGTCCGGACGGTAGCAGCCGTCTTCCCATAACTGTGTCTTGAGTCAGAAACCTTAATGCTTGTCAAACACTGAATGGCGTCCGGACGGTATAACCACGTCGTCCGGACGGATGTACTGGAACACTGGGCTCTTCTCGAACTCTGAAGAGCATCCAGACGATTTTCCATTACGTCCGAACGGATGCAATCTTGAACTGTTCGAAGCTTCTACACACTGATGGGCGTCCGGACGGAAAGATCTCATCGTCCGGACGGATGTTGCTAACTGATGAGCGTCCGGACGGAATACCACGTCGTCCGGACGGCTGACAGGGAACTGAAATAAACTTCCTTGAAAACTTCACAGAATCTTCTTGAAGAACATAGCTGAAGAGTAGACTCTAGACAATGCAGCATTCTTGTGAAAGCATCAACATTACATATAAGTGATTTTGTCCAACAAAATGCAGCCAACACAAAAACTAACACTCTGGAACATATGATTTCAACATTGGTCTGTTTTCCAAAGAGCCCTCTGTCTGACACTATGCTGGAAGCCACCGGACAACATATTCCTGAAAATATTTAAACAGAAATCTATCCAAAAATAACACCACAAGGAAATATTAGATCCTGTTAGTTTCAAAAAGAATGTGGTATTATGATGGCTATCAATTGGATGCATAAAGAAATACAAAAGTAGATATAGCAATCCAAAAGACATAGATTAGTAATATCCATCCAGCATAAAGACAGAAAAAGATATTCATGCACAATCTCTCAAATCATAATCAATTAAAGATTCCAATATTCTAAAAAGAACCAAAGCTTAAGAGAATAAGGAAAGTCAAAGGTAATACCTGGGAATGAGAAAAGATGTGCAGAGAATGCCAAAATCTCGGGATCAGTCCGAGAGAAAACACACAAAACACAACATGATAGAACAGGCAAAGAGTAGTGTGTGTGTTTGGCAAAGAAAGCAAAAATCTCACATCCGGTCGTGGTACATACTAATCCGAACGGCATGCTGCCAGATAAGAGATCGACAGAGCCAAGCACATCCAGACCCAAGAACATGTCCATTAGGACGCTTCACACTAGAAGCTGAAAAGTAGAGGGAAATATGCAGAACAAAAATTTCCTAACGTTAGATTCAGAACACACATGTATAAATAACTGATAAAACAGTCAAATAGCATTTCAAAAATATACCAAGATATAATTGAGAGTTAAGAGTCAATAAGCACAAAAATTTCCCTGCAGATAGAAATTTTTCAATAGTAAACTTAACCCATGCAATGTGTGTGTGTGTGTGTGAAAGCTTTCTCGATAAGATATGAAGTTCACTAATATGACTTAAAGCAACCGGATTTTCTAAGTAAGAGAGAAAATCAATGTTAGATCAGTCAAAAGGCAAACCTTATTTTACTAAGGCCTAGCCACCCTCATCTGATACACTCCCCTTAAGCTACAACACTTTTCTTTTATTTCATCCTTTAGTGACCGTCTATTTCCCCAATGATTTGGTCATTGACTGTTTCTATAGGGACAAGGTCAAGAATTGATTTATAGCACAAAAGTAGTGGATCTTTGTATTTATCCATTTTTATTTAGTTTTGAATGCTTTTTATCACTTGGTGCTGCAACCTAGAAAGAATGACAGAATTTATGGGGTCTAGGTTCAACTAGTGAGTTGGTCAATTTGACCATCTTAGCAAAAAAATCTCTCTCATTAGAATTTCCAGAAGCTAAAAGTCAAAGAGCAAAAATGTACCTTAGGGGAGCCTTGGATAGTTCACATTTTCTTCGCATGAGAAAAGTAACTATCTATCAAATAGATGCAGCATGGAAACTTTGCAGATATCAAACAAGAACTCTTAGTTATATAAAAGCAAAAAGATTAATGCACCAAGAAACAGAGACATTAGGCAAAAATAAATAAGATATCTGAAAAGCTAAATACAAGAATAAATATCTGCAACTTTCTCCCCCTTTTTTTTTTTTGTTGAAAAATAAAAGACAAAAACAACAAAGACATGCTTTAAAAGGAAAAGAATATACGTCTAGACAAAGCATGTAGGTAGAATCAAACCTGTCCTCAGGGAGAGAGGTTTAGAAATACCAAGACAGAAAAGCAGCCGCCTGACATGCTTTTAACTGTCATCCCCAAAAAAATATCTGCAAAAGATTCTCAAGATAACAAGAGAAAAATATGGGGATAGAATAAATGGTTCCTCAAACAGAATGCAAGGCATGAATAAGATATGACATGATAAACAATGCACTGCAAACATACCTGATATACACTAGGATTTAGGAACCAAAATCCTAGGCATGGGAGACCACACCTACTAGGTGAGTCCACTCCCAATGAAGGGGTGAATGGTATCATCCTTCCTTACCCATAACTTCTCTACCTGAGAGGCAGGGGTGTGAGCCAAGTCCAAATTGATCAGTCTGACTAGGACACTCTTCATCATGTTGACAAGCCCTTCATTGGTCTGTTTCTTCTTGGACTTGTAAGGCTTCATTCTGAAGCATTCGGCCTTGGTGTGGCCATACTTACCACATAGATGGCATGAGGGAGAACCACTTTGAGGATAATGCCGTTGTTGCCGAAAAGCATGATGAGGCTTAGAACGTTTAGAGCTAGACTTACCTGTCTTTTGCTCTGTTTTCCTAATATGAGGCTGCTGATGTCAGATCTGAGGACAGTGTGGCCTAATGTGTCTAGAGACACCACAATGAAAGCAGGTAGGCTGACTTCGTTTGCTGAAATGTTTCTTGAAGGGTTCTGCAAATTTAAGATTAGCATTTTCACTAATAACAAAGTCCTTACTTCTTTGAGATATATGCTTCATATGGGGTGGAACATATTTATTTGAAGAGGTTTTCTCAATAAAGCCCTTTCTGGAATCCTCCTGCTTCTTCCAAGGTCTGTGGGATTTTAACAGATAACATTTTGATCTAATATGACCAACCTTCCCACAATGATGACAAATAGGAACAAACTTACTTTGTGTTCCCGAATCCTTGGAGTTAGGCTTCACACAGTTATTTAAGCAAGAATTTTCAGAATTATCCAAACAAGCAGTGTCTACTATTACAAGCTTAATAACAATAGAATCTAATTCAGAATCAAAAGCATGTGAAGTAGAAGCACTGAAATCATCAACAACTAAATCAGGCTTGTTAGGAATATATGAATGAATACACATGCTCTTTAAATTATCACTAGAGAATTTTTTCAAGAGATCTTCAGATTCTTTTAATTTATTCTCAAGTGTATCAATAATGTCAAATAGCATGGTATTCTCAGATTTCAAAGAGTTAATCAAAGCATGTGATTTAGATCACTGAACAATTAAAGACTCTTTTTCTTGCTTCACATTTTTGAGCTCTTTTGGAGAAACAATTTTATCTAACTTAGCAAAAACTTTAGAGAGCTCAATATCATAATTTTCTTCAGATAACTGAGAGAAATCTATGAGAAAAGGTGTAATAAAAAAAAATAGAAGTCACAAAAGAGATAAGAATCACACTCAAAAAATAAATCTAAAAAAGAGTGTACCAAGCTCTGATACCAATTGAAAATAATTTATTGACTTCTAATTTAAACCAAGTGTGTGTGTTTGTGTGAAGACCAAGAAAATAAATAGGGGGTTAGCAATTAATAAATATTGTTTATAAATTGATGGGATTAATAATTAGATTCTAAGTGATGTTTATAGTGTTTAAATTAAATAAGTCTAAGATAAAAGATAGAAATAAAATAAGATGGGGTAATAGTGCAATTTAGAAAGGATAGGGGCTAGTGTTAAATAAGACCAAAGCTTGGCCTTATCCATAGCCACGTGTGTGGCTATGGATTAATGGGGAGATATTTCTCCCCTCAATCTCGCAGCAGCCCCCCCCCCCTTCCTCTTTTCTTTTCTTCTTTTCTCTTCTTATTTGTCTTTCTTCTTCTTTCTTCGTCTTCTTTCTTCCTTTTCTCGAACGAACACAGTAAGACAGAGAGAGTCGGAGAGACTGAGGGAGGAGAGAAATAGAGAGATGAGACCGAGAGAGAACCGAGAGATGTGAGAGCCGAGAGATGCTGAGAGAGAGATGAGATCGGGAGAGTTGCGGGAGATGGAGTCCGATCCTCCAATTGGTGGTGCTGACGAGACCAGACGACGCTGGCGACGCGATCTCCGGTGAGCCCGTGAACCAGAGATGACCCGGGAGAGAGAGAACCCGAAACCAGTGACCCACAACCCGTGAGGACCCGATCCTCCATGATCGGCGACTGGGATTGAAATCCGGCGATGGAGGAGCTCCGGCGGAATCCAGGAGCTTGAACCCGCGACCCATGAGCCCACAAAATCCGAGAACCCGTGACCATGATCCGTGCGACCTGCAACCCGCCAGACCCGAGAAGAAGACCCGGTTATTCAAAGTGATTTCCGGCGGAATCAGTGGCTTTTTCCAGCGGATTTGTTGAGGAAAATCCCCAAGGTATATAAATCCTATAATTTTGTGGATTAATTTGATTATGGTGGAATTAGGGTTTTATGTTTTTGGGGGTTTTGTTCGGCCGTGTGTGATGCTTGTATTTTTTTGGATTTAGTTCCTGTTTTGGCCGAATGATTAGGAGTTCTGTGATGTTGGGTTTTCTTGGTGATAAATTCTGGAGTATTTTGTGTTGATTAATGATGGATTTATGGGTATGTGATTATTGTGAATTTCTTGTGGATTTTTCAGTGTGTGTATCGATTATACAGTAGGGTAAGGACTGATTTTGATTGAATTTATGGATTTTGGTTTGATGATAGCCGATTAAAGCTAGGGGATGATTATGTAGTTCCTGTTTGTTGATCTTGGCTGAAATGCTGTCGTGATTATGGATTGAGTGTAGTTAGATGATTTTTGGTGGTTTTGGATTTGTAAATTTGGGATTGATGTTGGTTCATTTGTGAGACCGTTGGTTAGAGGATATTATTGTTGATATTGATGGATATAAGTTTTAGTTGTGATGAATTGTTATGGAATTGTAAGTTAATGAATATGTTAGCCTATGATTAATGTTCTATTGTAAGTTGTCGATGCTTTATTGGAGAGATGATTTTGATGGGTATTTTGATGAAAACTCCAAATCTGGTTTGTATTTGTAAATGGGATAATTATGTTAGTTTATAACTATTTGTTAAGGATTAAGTTTGTTTATGTTCTAGGGTTGATGTTAGCTTAATTGGAAATGAAATGAGAGGTGTGTGGTGTGGCATTGATGGACTTAGTGTGGTGGAGGAGTCTCGGAGAAGTTGGTTTTGGTTATGTGACGGAGTTTTGAATTATGCCCTAAAAGGAGTTGAGTTAGTTATTATGTTGTAAATGGTTAAATGAACAAGATAATGACTAATATAAATTAAGGAGTAAAGGCAACATAGAGTAAGTGAGCAAATAAAATTTATTAACATAAAGAAATAATAAACCCATGAGTAGGTAAAGTAATTATATAAGTGGATTATGGATTTAGGCTAATATAATTGAAGACATTAAGAAAATCTTTAAGTATAAGTCACTAAAGTTCTAGGTTGGAAAGACTTGATGGATTAGGTTTTAAGTGTTGTATGTGTATATGTATATATGGATACATATACATGTATATGACTAAAATATGTATATTGTTAATTTAGTGAATGAATTACAAACTATAGAAAATGGTTAGCAATAATAGGGTGATACAACAATAATATGTAAACCAACAAAAATAGTAAACACACCTTTGCGCTTGATATGCATGATATATTATGAACCTATAAACAATGATCCACATAATAGTAACCAAGGTACCCAACTAGACTTAGAAGCGAGTGATGCGACGGGTGAGCATGCGGATAGTTAGGATGTCATAAAGTAAGGAGTCCATAGCATAGTCTAACGTTATAAATATTTGCAGGATCGTGTCATAGTTGGAGACTTCAAGGGGTTCTCCAATGTAGAGTTCGAGTTGGAGTCCAATGTAGCCAAGGTGGGTATTCCACTCACTGAGAAAATATATATTTTTATATGTATTGGATTGATAAAAATATATATATTGTTTATAAAACCGAACCAACCATATGATGAAATGTATATGCTTTGAGATGATTTATTAGTTTCGATTATGTTTAAACTATATCAATGATGTTTAAGAGATAGTGCAAGAGTGAAAAGTATTGAATAGATTTAAAGTGTTAAGTTCTGCGGTTGAGATTTAAACTATGCAAATTGTTTGAGAACATGTCATGTTGAAACTGTGTAGATTTTATAAAGAAACTAAGTTTTGAATGATTTCAAAGTGTTGGATAAAATGCTAGATTTGTTTAGTTTTAAAAGGACGTGATTTAACAACTGCATGATTTCAGCGTGACACAGTAGAGAAATATATACTGGTCAAGCATGGAACATAGAGCATGTAGTAAAGAGCATACATACCAGCAGTATCAGTATATCAGCAGCATAACAGTATCAGCAACATATCAGTATCAGCAGCATAACAATATCGGCAGCATATCAGTATCAGCAGCATAACAGTATCAGCAGCATATCAGTATCAGCAGCATTATTAGCCCCAGTTCATGCATAGCATATATAGCATTGTTTTGTGAGAGATGTTTTTATGTTATGAGTAGTTTTACTAGACGTATTGGTATGCATAAGAGTCTTCATGAAAAAGTTCTTATGTATATTTCTATCGGATAGTCATGTGTTAAGATCATACATTGAACTTGAAAGTACATGGATACATGATTGCCCGAGTGCAAGTAATGGCATGTCTATGAGTAGAAAGGTTGATTGTTCTTGTTCTTCAGGAAAGACGTGTTAGCATGATTGAGTTTAGCTCTAGTGCTCTCATGATCTACTGACGTTCAAGGCACGAAGCTGAAATACGATTAGAGATGGTGTTGCGAGTGTTTTGTTGACGGATGTTGTCCTAGTACGGAAGAGTAAGATGCCATGTTCCTTGCTTAAGACTTATGTGTATGCGTGATATCTGTGATGGAGTGATCGTGTGCACATATGTCCAAGCGACCGATGAAAAATATTATTATAGAGGGGTCTATATGTAGAATCTTCCAAGCGGTAGATTGGAACTTCTACTTATGTTCACAGCTATGTAGTATGTTTTAAATGTTTTCTAAATAGTCGGTGTTTGCTACATTAGCTGTTGGTAAATTGTGGCTAATATAGTGTTCGCGCGACTAAAAATAAAATAAAGGTAGGTTCTTTGTGAAAACTCAGTTAGTCTTATACCACTGAGGTCTTAGTATGTTTCATGCTAAGGCGGTGAACTCATTCTTTCACCTATGCGGATGTGGATACCACCACAACCGTGTAGATGATGTTTCTTTGGCTGCAGGTACTTCGGTATAGTTGATAGGTTGGTAGCAGCGTACTTGGGATATTATGACTGTCGCCGCGACAATTGTAATTGTTGGACCACGGGTTGTCCACTATTTTATAGGTTTGGTATGGCTTGTGACGTTTGTGTCACTTATTCTTTGTTAAGCCATTATTGTCATGTAAATATCGTGTTAATAAGACTCAAACAGATAGATGTTAAATGGCTCAATGTTGTAATTAATTTGTGATAGATGTATAAGTTGTAATTTCCGCTAATCAGATTTATGTTTCCGCTGCATAGATAGATATATGTTACACTCTGATTATCTGGTGCATGTTATGGGACATGTTCCATATGTTGGCAGAGCGACACGTAGTCGTGCCACTGCGATGACTCGTTTATGTATGTATAAAAAAAAAAAAAAAAGGGTCGTCACAGTTTGTGTGCAAACAAATATCTTAAATGCGAAATTTAAATAAGACAAGATATTTGTTACGAAGTGGAAACTCTATGAAGATAAAAAAATCACTCCGGGGCAGTCAAACCCAGGAAATCCACTATCCAAAAACAAAGCTAGTTACAAGACACTCGTACTCACATAACCCTATGCAGTAGTCATACCTTTAACTCTGACCTGTAGCCCAATACGAACGCTTCCCAACCGGATCTTCTATCTAAAGGGGTTTTTGATGGATTCCTTTACCTTAGGGCCGACCCCTAAGATAGACTTCACATGAACACTTTAGCACACACCGGCAAAGGCTTGAGAGGTAGCGGATTTTCAATTCTCCCTAAACACCCTCTCAAAGCACTATGGAATTCATTACAGAATTCATACAATTTACAAGCCTAGAGCCCTCTATTTATAGGCTTAAAAGAAACCCTAAATCTGATAAAAAACAGACTCTGACTCCGGACCGTCCAGACGGAAGTTAGCCTCGTCCGGACGGTCTTCAGCGACCGCCTTTCAAAAACAGCTTTCAGAAACAGCACAATTCTGGAGGCCGTCCGGACGCTGTCTAGACATTCAAGTTGTAGGATTTTTTCTTAGCTTTCCAACGACACCAATTTCGTCTCAATCCGATACTCGAGCAGAGAGTTATGATAAAAACACTGAGACGTGTTGCCATTCCATCCGGACGGTGTTGCCCTTCCATTCGGACGTTTAACTATAACTGTCTTTCCAAAATAGCACAATTCTATCCTTATCAGGTCCACGTCCGGACTGCTTGGCCGAGCGTCTGGACGATCTTCGCTGTATCTCCTTTCCGCGCTCGTAAAGGATACCTGGAATATTCTGGAATGCTGGACATCGTCCGGACGTGTTGCCTCCGGACGTCTTATAGAAACTTTCCAAATAGTGTCGACTTCTGAAATCCAACTCCGTATAAAATTTTTAGAAATTTGACCTTGCGTCCGGACGGTGTTGCTCTGACGTCCAGACGTCTTCAACGCTGAAGCTTCTAGACACTGCGGGACGTCCGGATGGTTGCACAGGAACCGGCTGTTCTGACATGGAAATTGCATGGAATCTTCATGGACATCTTCTTAGAAACTTGTGACCATACACATGGCGTGAAATGAGACACTGTCCATATTACTTGAAGACTCTGAGTAGAACCGATAATCCTGTTAAAAAGCAACTGTTACATAAAGTGTTTTTGTCAACCAGAATGTTGCCAATATAATAACAACAACAAAGCATACATGAAATTGCTTGGAACTGCTTACTCTTGAGTTGTAGGTGGCGCAACCCCAAAATCTTCTTCCAGGATTTTTCTCTGTTCAGGAGGTCTTTAATGGTGCTGGTAAATCGCAAAAACATATGTACGACATCCCAGCACGCCCCACCGAGGAAGATCCAGTTGATAACTACGTTTGATTCAAATGTCAAAACAACAAAACAAAAGATAATTTTTTTTTAACAGCCTGATACAAAAAATTAAAAATAATAATAATAATCCTACATGAAAAGCAAACCAATGGGTTAAGAACATACCATGTCTGAAGAACGGGAAACTTCTTTCCCTCCCAAATCTTGTAGGAGACTTGATGATGTCATTCGTCCGATTGTGAACTAGATTCCGGGAGAAACAGTCGTGCAGGACCTGTGGGATGCCACAGAAATATGCATCGGCCGTATCTGCTTCAATTCCTAAGCTTGATTTGGGGAGATTCGTCGGGCCGGAGCTAGTTAGGGTCAGGGGTCAGGGTTTTCAAACATTTGGGAAAACAGGGGAGGAGGAAGACGACTTGTTCAGTTTTTAAATTTTCCTCTATTTGAAATAATATTATGTGATTATGTGGATTTTCATTAATAAAAGGTGGCATTACATGAACACGTAGGATGTCTGAGGTGTGTCTCGCGCATATACGCCGACACATGTAAGATGACATGCCTGAATGTTAATTTTGAATGGGAAATTGGACAGAGGTACCATTTCCGTCTTTTCTTATAGCACAGGTATCTCTTATGATAAAAATAAAAATTTAAGGGACAAAAAATAAAGTTTACAAACCACATGAGTGTGTAGGGTATTTAACCCTTGAGTTAATATGAATTGCTAGTTTGAAGTCCTTGAACGACTTTATTTGAATACTGTAAACGTCACTGGCAAAATTACATTTTACCCAAGTGCATGTCCGGCCAGTAGTTGTTAAAGCAATTATTAATGTGACACTAAAATGTTATATATGTATATACGTGGAGATGGGACCAAAGTCAAAAAGAACTCATTTATTGAGAATGTTCCACGCGTGGTATCTTGAAATATCTTTGTTAATAGTGCGTTTGGGAGTGTGATCAATTTTAAACAAAATTCTAGAAATTGTATTGTTTGAAGTTGTATTTTTTAAAAATTGTTATTTGAAAGCTTAGAAAATTGCATTTTCAAATGCAGGTAAGCGGCTGTATTCTTAAAAACGTATTATATTAAAACCCAAAATTCAATTTTAAAGGGCAAATTATAATTTTAACAAACGATTTACTGCGTTTTTCAAATCGTACGTTTTGAAATTGTTATTTTTTAATTGTACTTTTTAAAATCACTAATTCAAACATGTCCTTAATTATGCTTTTGACAAGCTATTGCATTGATTTTCTACAAAAGGAGATTATTGTTGCCTTTGAGTAGGATTGAGCCAAGGTTGGAATCCGAGCTACATATTCTTTGTTTGGTCTCCCAGAATTCTTGACATAGCGTAAATGTTATCGCATTATTTTAAATTTTTAAATAGCATAACATTATGTAAATGGTTAAATGTAACAAAATAAAATCTTAATCATAAAATAATTCTTACCCATTTTACTTGAAATGAAGATGATCATGTTGAGTTGACTTAGTTCGATGTTTGGAATTAACTGTAATAATATTTTTCGACTTTTTATTGTCTATGAAAATTTCTAGAAAATGGAAGTACGTACGTGTTTAAAATGTTGTAAATTGTTACTATAGTTGTTCGCACACCATTTATAGTCCAGTCAAGGAGACCTATGAACAGAGAAAACGGGTAGCGATGACTTGTCGGAGGTACCGGCCGGTGAGTCAGTAAGAAATTATAGGAAGAAATTCATGGAAAGCTTGAACTTTTTTTTAGCTATTTATATAGCTTCTTAGTGGAATGGTATCTTTGATGCATTAATTAGGAATACTAGGAATCTCTGCGTAGTTGATGAATTTGTTCATGAATTTGGGCATGCAACGACATTGTTTCTTTCAGATAGGAAGTATCTGATGAAGATCGGTCGAAGCCATTTTATCACATGAAATAATAAAGGACGGCAAGGGCCGGTAGCAATAAATTGTAAGATGAAACTTGACCAAGCAATCCGCCATTATCAGAAATGTTAGAACTCTGTTTACTCCTTGGAGCAGAGGCACCAGTCCCAATTGTGGCTCCATTAGAACCTGGAAATGGGGATGGAGATGGAGATGGTCCAGATGGAGATACTGTTACAAATGGGACTAGTGGAGAAGGCGATGACGGAGATGATCCCGTAGGTGCGGCTGCACTGTAGTTTTGCTTATCTGCATGAAAATTGAAAAGTATATATAATTCACTATATATATATAGCAGATAATTCGAGTTTTGAAATCCTGAGTTCGGCATCTATTGATGCTGGTCATACCTGTGCACTGAGAAGAATTTGCTAGACTGCAAAAACAGGGATGAAGCATTACAAGCATATTCTTTAAGAAAATAAATAAATTATAATAGAAAAGAAGAGGATACATTTAATTATGTAGGTTATGAAAATTTCACATTTTATTTAATGACGTTAGGCTTCAAGGAGGGAGGGTTGCATAGATGACTTGATTGGACTAAACCTTAATTAGTTGGGTGTGAATTTATGTACGTGAGTTAATTATATTGATGAAGTGTGGATTTTTATTTTTATTTTTTTTTTTCGGATTTGTCCAGAGTTTTGCCATCATAATCTTGTATTATCAAAATTTGAAATGTTGGTATCACATAAAAAAAAGAATAAAAAGAAAAAAAAGTCACCCTTACTATTAGAGTTTTGCATTAAAGCAAAGGACTAACAGGGAAAATGTTACTTATGCTCATATATAATTTATAAAAATACAAATTTTCTTTCGAGAATTTCTTTTTTAAAAATAAATAAATAAATAAATATCCTAACTGTGGGTCATCAAATGTTTAGTTTTTTTAAAAGAAAAAAAAAATTAAAATTAAAAACAGGAGTATTTTGACATCATCCATTAGGATTTAACTGAAAATACTATTGGAAAGATAAAAACTTAACCATGCAAATTTTGATAATTCAAAAAGTTATAATTACAAAATCCTTGACAGTTTGAAAGTAAGTGAAGTTTCTCTTATTAATTTTTATTTTTTTCACCTGCTTTTGGGTACAAATTAAAGCATTATGTTAAATGTAAATACTCTTTCAAGTTTCTGAAGATTTCCTTGTCTCTTGCTGGATCTTTTTGAATGTAGCAGTAGAAAAAGATGATGCTGACATTACCTTCGGAAAATTCTGCGCCCACTATGGCCACGGTACACGCAAGTGCTGACATTGCAACCAGCTGCCGTTTGCTTGACATATGCATCGCCAATAAAAAGATTAGATCCGTTGCACTGTAAATGGGAGCATGGGACAGCGATGCCAGATGGAAAACATTTCAAGCTGATCGATCATGAGCAGCAAGAAAGGCAAAACACAGATCGATGTCAATTAAGCTATATATATATATATATATATATATATATCTGATCGAAGAATGCAAACATGTAAAGTGATCAAACAAGGAGATTTTGTGTATATATGCCTCACTTGAGATCGTCTGTTCCACAAATGCATTTGATGCAGTTGTTGGCAGTCAGAGCATACGAACCATTTGGCACTATTAGACTCTCGTTGTACCAGTTCAGATTTGCCGAAGAACATGCTGCATCAATCATAAATTTACAGAAGATTATATTAATAAAACCTGATATATATATATATATATATATATATATATAATTTAAGATTTTTGGCCATGAAAGGACGTCAGTCTATCTTAAAAAAGATTACATGAAGCACTACTTTTGTTTGCACCCATATAGGCCAAACGCTTGGACAATTCACAACGGGATCTTTTCTAATTGAGTTTCAACCGGAGAGGAACCCTCCAGTATTACTAACTGGCTCTTCTCCAGTTTCTCTCAACTAAAGAGGATCTAGTTCCATCTAATTCGCAGTTCGAGTTGTATTGAAGTATAAGATGTAAGACTATAAAGTTTAATTCTAATCCGACTTCTTATTTAATTAAATGGGCCACACTCTTTGGTCTTAACGCTTTAATTTTGTATTAGGTTCACAAGTCGTGTAAAACATTGTTAGTTTTAAATGTCTTGTGTCGGGTTCGAGTGATGTCAAGACATAGATATATGACTATATAGATCAATCTTAACTCGGCTTATTTAATTAAATAAGTCAGCCATTTCAACCATTTAATTTCGTATTAGATTTATATCGAATTTGTGTATCATGTAAAAAATTGTTTGCTTAAATAACTCAGCTAAGTGACATGATAAAAATAAAAAAAATAAAAACAAACCAGGTAGCGCCAAAGAAAACCAAATCAACCTTTAGAGAAATTAATTAGCCTCTGGAAAGACTAGTTGAGGGAGAAGGAAACAGGTGTGGATATATCAATCTCTTGTATTATATATTTACGTCACAAGCCAAATTACCAAATTACTTGCTTGTACATAAAAACAATGGTAGGATATTTATCCATGGGTAACCCCTGACCCAGAAAATATGAAAAGTGCTAACTTGACGTGTACAACATTCCACATTTACTGACTCTTCTTGCCTTTGGTGAACAAAATTTCACATATAGTCTAATTAAGTTTACATTGGTGCCTCTGTGCTGACCTGACTGATTTTCTTGACCAATAGGTAGGTAATAGGTAGGTGTGTAATTAAATATACGGGTGGATAATATTCTTATTTCGCATTTGCCTTTGCACTTTGTGAAGATCAAATTTTAGTATCCACTCATAACCGCAGATAGGTAGGCGGTTTTTTTTTTATACTAGCTAGTTGCCCGTGACAAATTAAACTATTATATATGAGTAATTCTAAACTATTATATATGAGTAATTTTAGGCTTTTTTTTTTTTTTTTTGTCCTCTTCCTCTGGGAGAAACGTTGTTTTATATGACAAATTAAACTATTATATATGAGTAATTTTAGGCTTTTTTTTTTTTTTTTTTTTGTGTCCTCTTCCTCCGGGAGAAACATTGTTTTATATGACAAATTAAACTATTATATATGAGTAATTCTAAATGTCATACACATGTCACTCTTGTGTCCCTCTAGAAATGATGTGATTTTTAAAATCACCATGCGATCAAAATTCAATTTTGATCAATCACAAGCCCAACGGTGATTTTAAAAGTCACCTTATTTTTAGAGGAATACAAAAATGACATGAGTACAACATCTAGCATTACTCATTATATATCTACATGGAGTTAAGGGTTTTTTTTTTTATATAGATAAATGGAGTTAAGGGTTGAAAATCGGTTTGTGATCTATATAGATGGACGGATAGCAAATGGAGGACAGCTTTTAACCACCTATCTGAACACTCCTACCAGTAACGAGTAAGTGCAAATTATAGCAGGACAAAACATGAACATAAGAACCTCAAAAGTGTCACAAACTATATATATATTCTACTAACCTGAAATTGGAACAGCCAGTATATCTCCAGGATCAACGACCAGTCGTGCAAGCCCATTGACGGCCTCCAAGTCCACAACAGTTGTGCCGAATTCCAGTCCTATGCCGCTCAAGCTCTCTCCTCTCTGCACCACATACGACATGTACACCGTGGCGACCCCATTGTTACTGTTGTTGAAGCAGGTGCAAGGCAACGGTATCAGTAAACTCTGCCTGCTCAACAACTGATTATCGCCATTAATGCCATTCGCACTCCTAATTTGCTCGGCACTCACAAGCCCGCCATATCCGTCTGCTATGGATTCTACACTGTCAGCTGCCCGGACTCCGTAAGTGGTTGACATGGAACGCCGGATACCGTCCACGCAGGGACACGAAATGGGTATTTTGAAAACAGAGTTTGCTCGAAGAATTTGATTCCCTAGGGATGGAATTGAAGGGTTGATGGAGTTAGCGGCGAGGATGTCAGTTATGTTTACTTGGAACCGAGATGCGATCTCAGAGATCTTGGAGTCCCAGGGTAAGATATAGGAGAGAAGAGAGGTGCATGAGTCTGAGGAGCTACAGGGTTCGATTACAGATTTTGCATGCATTAGGGAAGGAAGAACTAAGAATGAAAGAGCTGGGAGGAACAGAGGATGAAGAAGTTGGAATAGAGTTCTCATTTTTTTTGTTTTGTTTTTTAGCACTTGGAAAAAACACAACAGTGAGTGAAGATTTTTTTTTTTGTCCTTTACATTATTTCAATGATTTTGGATGAAAGTTGTTAGGTGTAGGCATTAACACTGTAACAGAGTAGAGGCCATTCTGGATGGATATAGCTGAAGAGTTGTTTGAAAAGAGGATGGGATGGTATGTTAGGGTACGGTATCTAACTCAAAGGTAAGACCAGACCGACCAGTCATTGAATCATAGGACAAAGTCAAAAAAGAGTTGGTCGGGCAATTCTTAAAGCAGGGCATCAGTTGGATCATGCCCAGTCTTTGTACAGGACCAAAAAAAAGTAAAAAAGTGAGATCTAGGAATG
The DNA here is from genome assembly GCF_958979055.1 of Alnus glutinosa. Classification (NCBI taxonomy): domain Eukaryota; kingdom Viridiplantae; phylum Streptophyta; class Magnoliopsida; order Fagales; family Betulaceae; genus Alnus; species Alnus glutinosa. The sequence goes on along the minus strand of NC_084889.1, from coordinate 23,907,353 downwards.
GCTATTTTTACGTAAAATTATCGAATTAGGGTTTAATCTTATCAGTCTCGGTCATTAATGGGTTGACTCGCTTTATGCATTTAATAAACGAGTCAATCTCAAGTCAATCCGCTTAACCGATGTTCAGAGGCGAAACCAAGATTTTTTGTAAGGAGGAATCTTTGACTTTCCCGAATCTACCAATCCTCTGCATAACTCAGATAATGTAGATATATTTTGAAAATCTGAATGCTATGGCACATCAAGCTTATGATGCTCCAATTGAAATTTCAAACATAATTTTTCTTGCTCATTAAAATCTTTAAGATAAAACTTATCAGCTAATTTGCATATATCATCAATTTTAAATGATTTCTATGCATTTTTAGGGCTTAAAGCAACGCTAAGAATGAGGAGTTCTACAGCTTGTTCACCAAATCTATTTTTCAATTCTTGTAATTGAAAGTCTATTGCAGCAGTAAATATATCAGCTCTAAAATGATGCTCAACTGTTGTCAAAGACCCTTCATCTTGACGACGAGGTCGACCTCGAGCTCTACTGTAATGAGCATTCATATCAAGATTATCAATATCATTTTCTTCACAATATGATTTAAAAATAGCAAGCAAAGGCTCCAACCCATCTCTCCTCTTTTGAATGAGTAATTGTGTAGTTGAAACTTGACTCATGGCATTTAAAATGTATACAGATTTTTGTTGCAAAGTTTGACACAACATATTAGTGAGTCCCATAATATCTTTTATCAAATGCAATATCAAAATAAATTCAAATGATGTTAGCTGCAAATAGATTGATAATGAGATGATCATCGAGTATCTCCAGGTCGTTGCAAAGTACCAATTTGGCTTGCCCCCTTTCCAGTCTCAATTTTATTAGAAACAGTCAAACTTTCAATTTTAGCAGCTTGAACAGATTGTAATTCTTTATGACGTTTAGAAAAACCACCAACAATATTGATAATAAAAGCCAACTGAATAAAGAACTGATGAATATGCTTGGCTTCTCTAAATGCTGCAACTAAAGCTTGTTAGTTTGTGATTGGCTACATTCTGTTGGAGAAAATCACTTCTATGTAGTGATGCTTAATAAATAGGGAAGCTGTTATTTTCAGAGTCTACATTTCAGTTATATGCTTCAAGAAGACTCTGTGCAGATATCAAGACAGTAAAGATCAAGCCCCTTGCATTCGTCCGAACGATGTGGTATTCGGTCCGCACGCTCATCTGTCAAGCGTCATCTGTCCGGACGCGAGAACTTCCCATCTAGACCTCCCATCTGTGTCTAGAAGCTTCGAACTATTCTCGGTTGCATTCGTCTGGACATCTTAGCAACACGTCTAGACGTCTCAGCAACACGTTCAGATGTCTTTCAGTATTCAACAAGTAAACGGATTTCTTTCCAAAACACAGATATGGGAAGACAGCTGAAACCGTCCGGATGACATGACTATTCCGTCCGGACGCTATCCTTGATAAAACAAGTCGTGCAGAAGACGTTCAATCATCCTGACGTCAGACTCCACTATCTGAACACTCAGGCCTTAATATGGAAATTGTGTGCAACAAAAGTGCAACCGTCCGAACGCTAGGGCAACACCGTCCGTACGCGACCTTATTCAGGAAAGAATATTCAGCGAATTTGGAAAGCCGGTTGCACAGTTGTCCGTCCGGACGCCCTCAGCTATCGTCCAGACGCCGCCTAGAGAAAACCGAATCAGTGTCGATTTAGGTTTTCTATAGCCTATAAATAGACACCTCTAGGCATGTAATTTGTAAGAATTCAGTATTGAATTCCGTCGAGCTTAGAGAGTATATTTTAGGAGTTGTTGTGCTGCTCACTCTCAAGCAATTGCTATTGTGTGTTGCTGCTGTGCTAAAATTAAAGTCTATCTTAGGGAGGAACCCTAAGGTAAAGAATTCCATTGAAGACTCCTTCAAGTAGGAGACTTGGTTAGGAAGCATTCACGATGGGTTTCGTGTCAAAGTCATAGGGACGATCGTTGCATCAGGGTATGTGAGTGTTATTTTCTATGTACTAGCTTTGTCTTCTGAATAGTGGAAATCCTAGGTTTGGCTACCCCGGAGTAGTTTTTCTCTTCATAGAGTTTCCACTTCGTTAACAATATACTTTTGTCATTTAAATTCCGCTTTTACATTATTTTGTTAATACATTGTGCACACACACACACGGTTAAATAGAAGTCTCTTTATTTTTCATTTGGTATCAGAGCTTGGTACACTCTGGTTAAGATTAAATTCTTGAGTGTGATCATTTATTCATTTCTAGTTTTTTTTTGTCTATCTTTGTGATGGAAAAGGTGAACTCCAAAGGATGTGTGACAAATTGTTTGAACAATTTGAAAGTTGTACAACTTCTAGCATAGATCATCTTCAAAGACTTAAAAGTTTTGAAATAGAAAAAGATGTGTTTATTGAAAAAATTAAGTCTTTAGAAGATGCTCTAATGCACTCAAAATTGCCTTTGGAAAAAACCTTTTGATTCTGTTATGAGTAATGATGATGCTACCTCTTCTGCACATGCTATGTGTACTTATAAAACTATGTTTGTCAAACCTAGCATGTCTATACATCATACTCATACTACTAGTGGGAATAAGGGTAAAAGGTACAATTCTATCCCCCTACTTGTCATTATTGTGGTATTAGGGGCCATATTCACCCTAATTGCTTTCAATTACGCTCTCAGAAGCCTTGGGATAAAGAGCATGTACCTAGGGAAGATGAGCTTGGTATTAAAAATCAAGTCAGGACCTTATGTGATCAAGTTAAGCTCATCAGTAAAAAATTAGGTAGCCTTGCCCCTCATGAGAAAAACTTTGTATTGTCTAAAGGAAAGTGAAAAACGGAAATTGATTTCTAAAAATAAATAGCAAGTGTGTGCATAAAGTGTCAACAAAAATAACAATACGGAAAATAAATGACACAAGGATTTTTGTTAACGAAGTGGAAACTCAATTAAGAGAAAAACCACTCCGGGGCAGCCAAACTCAGGATATCCATTATTCAGAAGACAAAGCTAGATACAAAGCAGTAACACTCACATACCCCTGATGCAGTGGTTGTATCTTGCTCTCTAACGTGTAACCCAACACGAAAGCTTCCCAACCAGGTCTCCTACCTAAAAGGGTCTTCAATGGAATCATTTATCTTAGGGTCGTCCCCTAAGATAGACTTCAGTTGTAGCGCAGCAACAGCACACTTGCAATGGCTTGAGAGAGAATGAATCAGCTTCGATAACTTCACAAAATAACCCTCAAAGCTCTAAAGGAATTCAATACCGAATTCTTGTAGTTCTCAATGCCCAGGGGCCTCTATTTATAGGCTGGGGGTTCAAATGGGCGACTGCAGTTATATGTACGGACGCCGTCCGGACGGTGAACCTGAGCCGTCTGGATGGACAACTGTGCGACCAGAATTTCTGAGATTTTCGCTAAAAATCTTTCCTATTTGAGAGCCGCGTCCGGACGGTGAGACACTGTTGTCCGGACGGTCGCATGTCCGCTACAAGTAATTTCCATATAAGGCTTTCGCGCGTCCGGACCAAGGGGGATGGCGGTCCGGACAGTTGATCTTCAACACGCAATTTCCATATCTGTGGTGCGCGCGTCCGGACCATGATAGGCAGTCGTCCGGACGGTTGAAGTTGAATACGCAATTTCCATATCAGGTGCACGCGCGTCCGGACGATGGCAGACTGGCGTCCGGACAGTTGAATTTGAATTACGATTCTTACCTTAAGGAGAAGCGCGTCCGGACGGGAATCCACATCGTCTGGATGGTTGCATTAATCTTCCCATAAATGAACTTGGAAAGAATCTGAAGCTTGGTCGAATACTGAGAGGCGTCCGAACGGAAATCCACGTCGTTCGGACGAATGATGCTAGGTCTGTCTGGGCGTCCGGACGATATGGCACGTCGTCCGGACAGATGGAACAGTGGACAGATGGGCGTCCAGAAGAGATGGCACGATCGTGCGGACGGCTGACAGGGAACTGACTTTTCTGACTGCGGAATCTTCTGAAACACTTCTGAATAGCGAAATCCCTTGTAAAACAACATCTTTACATACAAGTGATTTTGTCCAAATAGAATGAGGCCAATCACAAACTAACAGAACGAATACCCCTAATTAGCATGTTTGGATTAAGAAAAGTGACAATCTTTGTTTAGTTGCCCATACTGCTTTAAAAGTTCTAGATACTTGCTTGTGGTATTTGGATAGTGCTTGCTCCAAACATATGACAGGTGACAAGACACTTCTCAAAGATATTCAGATGGGCAGAGGAGGAAGAATTACCTTTGGAGATAAAAGTCAGACCAAGGTAATCGGCAAAGGACAAATTGACATTCCAGGGTTAGTGGTATCTCCAAAAGCCCTATATGTGGAGGAGCTCAAGGCAAATCTCCTTAGCATTAGCCAATTCTGTGATGATGACCTGGTTGTCCAATTCTCCAAAAAGGAATGCAACATCCTTGACAATTGTGGAAAGTGGCAAATGGGAGGAGAAAGGACTATTGACAACTGCTATGGCCTCCCTAGCCTCTCTTCAGATTCCCAGATCATTTGCAACAAAGCAACCATTGATGACAGTGAACTGTGGCATCAATGGTTGGGTCATTTAAACTTCATAAATATGCTCAAGATTGCCAAGAAGGAAATTTTCAAAGATCTTCCTAAAATGAAAGAAACTGAGAAAGGAGTTTGTGGTCCATGCTAGTTAGGAAAACAGACTCGTGCTGCTCACAAGAAAACTTCAGGTATTCTAACTTCCCAAAATTTAGAATTGCTGCATATGGATCTCATGGGTCCCACCCGGACCTCTAGTCTCGATGGGACGAAATATATTCTGGTTATTGTAGTTGACTATTCCCGGTGCACATGGGCTCTTCTTCTCCGGGAAAAGTCTGATGTTTTTGACGTCGCCTAACAATTGTTCAAAAAAATCCAGATATAGCAAAATTTTCCCATCATGAGGATCCACAGTGATCATGGCAGAGAATTTGAGAATGCTCATTTTGAAGAATTATGTCTATCTTGTGGCATTCAGCATGAGTTTTCTTCTCCTATTACTCCTCAACAATGGGGTTGTGGAGCAGAAAAATAGAGTTATACAGGAGATGGCCCGAGTAATGATTCATTCTAAAAATCTTGCTCAACACTTTTGGGGAGAAGCAGTCAATACTGCATGCCACATCATCAATAGAGTCTACTTGAGGCCAGAGACTAGCAAGACACCTTACGAGATATGGTGAGGTAAGAAACCCACAGTTAAATACTTTCGAATTTTTGATAATAAATGCTATATTCTTCGAGATAGGAAAAATCTAGGAAAGTTTAATCCCAAAAGTGATGAAGGCATATTCTTGGGATACTCCACTAACAGTCATTCTTACAAGGTCTACAACACCAGAACAGAAACAATGATGGAGTCTATTAATGTGGTCATTGATGATGAAATTGGGGCACCAAGCAAGGGGGAGATTCCTCAGTCCTTCCCAAAAGCACTACCCTGTCCCATAGAGGATGTGAGCAAGCCTTCCTCTTCAACAGCTGATCCTGTATCTATACCTCCAGTTCTCTCCTGTAGCAATAGATGCTCCTCCTGACTCGCTTGAAGCTGTGCCTACTAAGGAAACTGATCCTACATCAAACCTAGATCCAAAGTCAATAAATCCTCCAAAAGAGCCCGCCTCTAGGTCAAGCTCAATCATCCCCCGAGCCAGCTTCTTGGGAATCATAATTGAAAATAAATATTGACTTCTAACAGAACCAAGTGTGTGTGTTTGTGTGCAACAAAATATCTTAAATGTAGAATTTAAAGAAGACAAGATATTTGTTACGAAGTGGAAAATCTGTGAAGAGAAAAACCACTCTGGGGCAGCCAAACCCAGGATATCCACTATACTGAAAACAAAGCTAGTTACAAGACACTCGTACTCATATACCCTTATGCAGTAGTCATACATTTAACTCTGACACGAAGCCTATCGTGAAAGCTTCCCAACCAAGTCTCCTACTTGAAAGGGTCTTCAATGGATTCTTTTACCTTAGGATCGATCCTTAAGATAGACTTCACACGAATTGTTGAGCACACACTGGCAACGGCTTGAGAGCTAGCAGATCTTTGATTCTCCCTAAACACCCTCTCAAAGCTAAGAGAATTCAATACCGAATTCTGTACAATTGACAAGCCTAGGGCCCTCTATTTGTAGGCTTACAGAAAACCTAAAACTACTGAGATTCAGACTGGCTGTCGAGCGTTCGAACGGAAGTTAGCCACGTCTGAACAGTCTTCTGCGATATCCTTTCAGAAATAGCACAATTCTATCCTTATCAGGTCCACGTTCAGATGGCTTGGCCGAGCGTCCGGAAGGCCTTCGCTATAACTCCTTCTTGTGTTCGAACAGAACACTAGATTATTCTAAAATGTTGGACAGCGTCCGAATGTGTTGCCATGTCATCCGAACGACTTGCAGAGACTTCCCTTACAGTGTCGGCTTCTGAAATCCAACTCTGCGTTGAATACTGATTGACCTAGTCATCCGGACGGTGTTGCTCTGTCATCCGGATGTCTTCAAAGCAAACTGCTGGACACTGCGGGGCATCCAGATGCCTTCAAAGGCCCGTCCGAACGATTGCACAGGAACTTGTTCTGACTTGGAACTTGCATGGAATCTTCATGGACATCTTCTAGAAACTTGTGACCATACACATGGCATGAAATGAGACACTGTTCATATTACTTGAAGACTCTGAATGGAACCGATAATCCTGTTAAAAAACAACCATTACATAAAGTGTTTTTGTCATCCAGAATGTAGCCAACATAAAATACTAACAAACTTCCTCTTTGGCCATTCTGGGACAAAAAACACTTGACCGGTTTGGAAATACATTCTCTGTCCAAAAACAAAAAATGCTCTCCCTTTTTGTCACAAAAGGACAAAGGGTAAACATAGTATAAAGAAAAATCATAACCAAAACAAAAATAAGAGAAAAGAACAAGGTTAGGTCTTCAACAAGAAATCAGCACATACATGTATCTAAACCTGAGAAAACAATCAGATAGCTCGTCAAAAATACGCAAACATATAAAGAAGAGTCCAGTAATCAATGAGCATAAATTTCCTTGCAGACAGAAATTTTTCAATAGTCAATTAAACTCATGTAATGCGTGTGTGTGTGTGTGATGACTTTCTCAATAAGGTATGAAGTTCACTAATATGACTTAAATCACCCGGATTTTCTAAATAAGAGAGAAAATCAATGTTAGATCTGTCAAAGGTCAAACCTTATTTTACTTGGGCCTAGCCACCCTCATCTGATGTACTCCCCCTAAGCTGCAACACTTTTATTTTACTTTGTCCTTTAGTGACTGTCTATTTCCGCAATGATTTGGTCACTGACTATTTCTATAGGGACAAGTTCAAGAACAGATTTAGAACACAAAAGCAGTGTATCTTTTTATTTATCCATATTTATTCAAATTTGAATGCTTTTTATCACTTGGTGCTACAACTTAGAAAGAATGCCAGAATTTATGGGTTCTAGGCTCAACTTGACCATCTTAGCAAAAAAAAATCTCTCTCATTTAGAATTTCCAGAAGCTAAAATTCAGAGAAAAAAAAAAAAAAAAAAAAAACCTTAGGGGAGCCTTGGATAGTGCACATTTTTCATTGCATGAGAAAAGCAAATATCTAGTAAAGATGCAGCAGGAAAACTCAGCACATATTAGATTTAAAATCTTAACCATATGAATGTATATTCTATCAAGGAACAGAGAACTGTCAAGACAGATAAATATACATGAGATAATTGAAAAATTTAGAAGAAACCTTGCATCAAATCCCCCCCTTTTTTTATTATTAAAAACAAATCAACATGCATAAAAGGAAAAGAAAAGACAATCAGTCCAAGCATGTAGGGTAAGGACAAACCTGACCTCAGGGAGAGAGGTTTACCTATACCAAGACAGAAAAGCAGTTGCCTGACGTGCTTTGTCTGTCATCCTTATGAAATACCTACATAAATTTTTCAAGACAACAAGAGAAACTATATAGGGATAAAAAAATGGTTCCATAGCATGCACAATATATTACAATATAAAAGATGCAATGCAAGTGTACCTGACATGCACTAAGATTTAGGAACCTCATTCCTAGGCATGTGTGACCTCACCTACTAGGTGGGTCTGCTTCCCCTAAGGAAGTGAGTGTCCCTATCCTGTCCTCCATCCTTTGGCTGCAGATCCATATATCTGATCAAGCTTTGCATAAAGCTACCAGCAATGGGCACTTCTTCATAGGATGGATCCTTTTTAGGCTTCTGCCACTTTTCCTCATGATGCTGAGATTTGTTCTTCTTTGGCAACTAGGCCTGTTTTACAGAAACAAACCTCTACTGTTGTCACTGATGCCTTGGAGCATGATATCTTGCATGAGGTCTAGACTTTTTAGGTGGGTATTTCTGAGGCTATGGACCCCTGGGTCTGACATGACTATTAACTCCACATTGGTGACATATGGGAATTTTGTGCACTGGTGGAGCATACCTGGATAATTTTCTCTAAGCCTGATGCTTCCTAGGAGGTCTGGTGCTAGCAGAATCTTTCTTTGGTAACTCCTTCACTTTAGACCTCTGAACAAGTACATGGGGGCACTTGGGTTGGATGTGACCGCTCAACCCACAGTGATGGCAAATAGGGACAAACTTTTGAGTGGGTTGTCTCTTATGTGGAGGAAAATATTTTGTCTTGGAATGTTCTTCAACATCTTTCTCCTTCTTAGGAGCATTCTTCTTATTCCAAGTTCTTGGGAATTTTAACTGAGCACAATTTGGTCTAATATGTCCTACCATCCCACAATGATGACATGTAGGTAGGCTTCTATCTGCAGAATGCTCAGACTTTGCAGGAGTAGTATTATCATTCTCACAAGAAATCATAATAGTCTTACCTTTTTCATTCTGAGGCTCTGAACCTGAAGGCTTAAAAAACACAGTTCTGGAAGTAGAAGCAATGTTGGAGGAATCAGTAGCTACATACGCGATACCAGTTTTGTCAGATGAGCACTTCTGACCTGTCAACATCTGAGCTATCTTGTTGTCTGAGAACTTCTCCAACTGTAACTGTGCATCCATCAGTTTATCTTCCAAGTCCGTGATCTTTTGAAGTAATGTGTCTCTCTCTGTCTTCATCGTGTTCAGCTTTATCACCTTCTTGATTGGACTCTCTCTGCTTCATGAGTTCCATGTACATGACACAATATTCCTTTTTTAGTTCTTCGTCACCATGCTCAAAGTAGTAAAGATCATCCTAATTTTCATGTGGAGCCACACGTGTTAGACACTTCTCAGGAGATTCTTCTTCTTTCTCAGACTCATTGCTGAGAGTTGCAATGTAGGCCTTCCCTTTAGCCTGTTTAAGATTTGCACATTCAGTTCTCATGTGCCCAAAGCCAAAGCACTCACAACATCTCTGACCTCTTGGATCTTCTTCTGGCTCGGCTTCACTAGGAATTTCCCTCAGTCCTTCAATGAATTTATCAATCTTCATCAATTTATTGATCTTGTTGGTGATCATGGCTAACTCTTCTTCATTGTCTGAGCCTTCATCTGATAAGACTTTGCTTTTAGTTGCTTTTAGTTACTAGGGGTAGGGAATACTCATAAGTTTGAAGAGATCCCACCAACTCTTCAATCTTCATAAAATCTAAGTCCTTGCTTTCTTCAATGGAAGTTACTTTAATCCTGAAACGCTCTAGTAAAGACCTTATAATCTTTTTGAAGAGTTTTGCATCAGAGACCTTCTTCCCGAGACTCACCATCGAGTTTCTTAATTCGTTGATCCTGGTGTAAAACTCACCGATTGTCTCATTCTCTAACATCTTAATTTCTTCAAATCTAGAAATCAACATCTGGAGCTTGACAGATTTAACAAGTTTGGTGCCCTTATATGTTGTTTCTAAGATTTTCCATGCTTCTTTAGCGGGTTCACAATTTGAAATTCTTGCGAATTTAGATGGGGAAAGTGCTTGACATAGAGCATGGAGGGCTTTATCATTGGAAAGTCTTGCACTATTTTGAGCAACAGATAGTTCGGCAGTTGTAGCCTCTGGCTTAATCCAACCAGTTTCTACAATTTGCCAAACATCAATAGATTTTAAAAAGAAGCACATACAAGCTTTGCAATAACCATAATTCATGCCATCAAAGGCAGGAATGCAATGAAGAGATTGAGACATTATATAAAAAAAATTTAAGTCAAAAAGATCACACTCAAGAAATAAATCTTAAACAGAGTGTACCAAGCTGTAATACCAATTGAAAATAAATATTGACTTCTAACAGAACCAAGTGTGTGTGTTTGTGTGCAACAAAATATCTGTGAAGAGAAAAACCACTCCGGGGCAACCAAACCCAGGATATCCACTATACTGAAAACAAAGCTAGTAACAAGACACTCGTACTCACATACCCTTATGCAGTAGTCATACCTTTAACTTTGACACGAAGCCTATCGTGAACGCTTCCCAACCAAGTCTCCTACTTAAAAGGGTCTTCAATGGATTCATTTACCTTAGGGTCGATCCCTAAGATAGACTTCACATGAACTGTTGAGCACACACCGGCAACGGCTTGAGAGCTAGCGGATCTTCGATTCTCCCTAAACACCCTCTTAAAGCTAAGAGAATTCAATACTGAATTCTGTACAATTGACAAGCCTAGGACCCTCTAGTTATAGGTTTACAGAAAACCTAAACCTGCTGAGATTCGGACTCTGGCTGTCGAGCATCCGAACGGAAGTTAGCCACATCCAGACTGTCTTCTGCGATATCCTTTCAGAAACAACACACTTCTATCCTTATCAGGTCCATGTCCGGACGGCTTAGCCGAGGTTCCGAACGGTCTTCGCTATAACTCCTTCTAGCATTCGAACAGAACACTGGAATATTCTGAAATGTTGGACAGCGTCCTGACGTGTTGCCACGTTATCCGGATGACTTGTAGAGACTTCCCTAACAGTGTCGACTTCTGAAATCCAACTCCGTGTTGAATACAGATTGACCTAGCCATTCGGACGATGTTGCTCTGTCGTCCGGACGTCTTCAAAGCAAACTGCTGGACACTGCGGGGTGTCCGGACGCCTTCAAAGGCCCATCCGGATGGTTGCATAGGAACATGTTGTTCTGACTTGGAAATTGCATGGAATCTTCATGGACATCTTTTAGAAACTTGTGACCATAATCATGGCATGAAATGAGACACTGTCCATATTACTTGAAGACTTTGAATAGAACCGATAATCCTATTAAAAAGTAACTGTTGCATAAAGTGTTTTTGTCATCCAGAATGTAGCCAACATAAAATACTAACAATAATGAAGGCAGGCATTTGAGGAGCAAAATAATCAGCCCCTCAGATGAGATAGGTAATCAAGTGACTTATAATTGCTATCTGGCTCAATAGGAACCAAAGAAAGTGGATGAAGCTCTGCAAGATGACAGCTGGATTACTGCTTCATGATGAGTAGCATCAGTTCACTCGAAATGATGTCTGGACTCTGGTTCCCAGACCGTCTGACAACAATATCATCAGCACAAAATGGATCTTCAAAAACAAATCAGACGAATATGGCACGGTGATCCAGAATAAGGCATGCCTTGTTGCTCAGGGGTACACTCAGATTGAAGGGATAGACTTTGACAAAACATTTGCTCCGGTTGCTAGGTTAGAATCTGTCAAAATTCTTCTCTCCATCGCTTGCCATCTTGGATTCAAGCTTTATCAGATGGATGTAAAGAGTGCCTTTCTTAATGGCATTCTTCAGGAAGAAGTATATGTAGAACAGCCAAAAGGGTTTCAAGATCCTCATCACCCCCATCATGTTTACAAGATAAAGAAAGCTCTGAATGGTCTTAAGCAGGCTCCTCGAGCATGGTATGAGCGTCTAACTACATATCTGTTGGCTAAACGGTTTACAAGGGGACAGGCTGATCGGACCTTGTTCATCATAAATAAAGGCACACACAAGCTCATTGCTCAAATATATGTTGATGATATCATATTTGGAGTTACTCTAGATTCCTTAGCCCATAAATTTTCTGATGAGATGAAGTAGGAATTTGAGATGAGCATGATTGGTGAGTTGAACTACTTTCTGGGTCTTCAAGTTAAATAAACTTCTGAAGGTATTTTCATTTCTCAATCCAAGTATGCTAAGGATCTGGTTAAACGTTTTGGCCTAGATGGGAAGAGTCATGCCCGTACTCCCATGAGCACTAGTGTGAAGATAAGCACTGATCTTACAGGGAAACCAGTTGATCCTACTCTCTACAGAAGTATGATAGGGAGTCTCCTCTACCTCATAGCCAGCTAACCAGATATTGCCTTCAATGTGGGAGTCTGTGCTCGATTTCAAGCAAATCCTAAAGAATCTCACTTCATTGCAGTCAAGCGTATCATTAGGTATGTAAATGATACTCTTCTTTATGGCATCTGATATTCAAGGGAAACAAGTCTTGTTGTTGCAGGTTACTCTGATACAAATTGGGCTGGCAATGCTGATGGCGGAAAGAGCACCTCAGGAGGTTGCTTTTATGTGGGAAATAATCTTGTGGCTTAGTGCCGGCTCTGATACCAATTGAAAAACGAAATTGACTTCTAAAAGTAAAGTGTGTGCATAAGTGTCAACAAAAATTAAAGCACAGCGGAAAGTAAATGACACAGAGATTTTTGTTGACGAAGTGGAAACTCAGTTAAGAGAAAAACCACTTCGGGGCAGCCAAACCCAAGAATTCAACTATTCAGAAGACATAGCTAGATACAAGACAGTAACACTCACATGTACCGATGCAGTGGTTGTACCTTGATCTCTGACGTGTAACCCAACATGAACGCTTCCCAACCAGGTTCACCTACCTGAAGGGGTCTTCAATGGAACTCCTTACCTTAGAGCCGACCTCTAAGATAGACTTCGGTTTACAGCACAACACACTTGTAAAATGGCTTCAGAGGGATTGATGACTTCTCTGAGCTCTAATGGAATTCACACCATTGGCAAGGCTTTAGAGGAAATATCACGTCTCTAAGCTGTAGAGAATTCACCACCGAATTATGTGTTGAAAGCATGCCTCAAGCCTCTTATTTATAGGCTTTGGAAATCCAAAATCGACTCAAAAATGGAGTTCGAAACACGCGCGTCCGGACGGGAGCCAGGGCCGTCCGGACGGGTCAAGTTTTTCTTGTCCGAAAAGTAATTCTGGAATTTTCTGCAGGACCGTCCGGACGGGAAACCTTTTCATCCGGACGCTTCTAGGGACTGTCCTGACACTCAAATTACAACATTTTTTCTAAGCTTTCCAATGAAGCCAATTTCGTCACAATCCGATATTTGAGTAAAACGTTATGACCAAAATACCCGAGGGTGTCCGGACAGGTTGACCAAGTGTCCGGACGGTCAACTGCAACCGCCTCTCCAAGATAGCGCTGAAAGCTTCCATAACAAGGCCGCGTCCGGACGGTGTTGCCCTAGCGTCCGGACGGTTACACTTCGACTGCACGAAATTACCATAATAAGGCTTGGAGCATCCGGACCTTGAAGGCTAACGTCCGGACAGTTGAACTGGTGCACGCAATTTCCATATATGAAGCTTGATCGTCCGGACCATGAAGGCTGATGTTCGGATGGTTGAACTTGGTATGCACGTTCTTGCCTTATAGAGGACATCGTCCGGACGGGATCACACATCATCCAGACGGTAGTAGCCGTCTTCCCATAACTGTATCTTGAGGCAGAAACCATAATGCTTGTCAAACCCTGAATGGCGTCCGGACGGTATAACCACGTCGTCCGGACAGATGCGCTGGAACATTGAGATTTTCTCGAACTCTGAAGAGCGTCCGGACGGATGCAATCTTGAACTGTTCGAAGCTTCTAGACACTGATGGGCGTCCGGACGGAAAGATCTCATCGTCCGGACGGATGTTGCTGACTAATGAGCGTCCGGACGGAATACCACGTCGTTCGGACGGCTGACAGGGAACCGAAATAAATCCTTGAAAACTTCACAGAATCTTCTCGAAGAACATAGCTGAAGAGTAGACTCTGGATAAAGTAGCATCCCTGTGAAAGTAGCAACATTACATAGAAGTGATTTTGTCCAACAGAATGTAGCCAACACAAAAACTAACATTAATGAAGGCAGGCATTTGAGAAGTAGAATAATCAACCCCCAAGATGAGATAGGTAATCAAGTGACTTATAATTGTTATCTGGCTCAATTTGAACCAAAGAAAGTGGATGAAGCTCTGCAAGATGACAGTTGGATTACCGATATGCATGATGAGTTGCAACAATTCCCTTGGAATGATGTCTGGACTCTGGTTCCCAGACTATTTGACTACAATATCATCGGCACAAAATGGATCTTAAAAAACAAATCAGATGAACATGGCACGGTGATCCAAAATAAGACGCACCTCGTTACTCGGGTTTTCACTTAGATTGAAGGGATAGACTTTGATAAAACATTTGCTTCGGTTGCCAGGTTAGAATCCATCAGAATTCTTCTCTCCATTACTTGCCATCTTGGATTCAAGCTTTATCAGATGGATGTAAAGAGTGCCTTTCTTAATGGCATTCTTCAGGAAGAAGTATATGTAGAACAGCCAAAAGGGTTTCAAGATCCTCATCACCCCCATCGTGGCTACAAGATAAAGAAAGCTCTGTATGGTCTTAAGCAGGCTCCTCGAGCATGGTATAAGCGTCTAACAACATATCTGTTGGCCAAAGGGTTTACAAGGGGACAGGTTGATCGGACCTTGTTCATCAGAAATCAAGGTACACACAAGCTCATTGCTCAAATATATGTTGATGATATCATATTTAGAGCTACTCTAGATTCCTTAGCCCTTGAATTTTCTGAGGAGATGAAGCTGGAATTCAAGATGAGCATGATTGGTGAGTTGAACTACTTTCTGGGTCTTCAAGTCAAACAAACTTCTGAAGGTATTTTGATCTCTCAATCCAAGTATGCTAAGGATCTGGTTAAATGTTTCGGCCTAGATGAGAAGAGTCATGCCTGCACTCCCATGAGCACTAGTGTGAAGATAAGCACTGATCTTACAGGGAAACAAGTTGATCCTACTCTCTACAGAAGTATGATAGGGAGTCTCTTTTACCTCATAGCCAGCCGATTAGATATTGCCTTCAGTGTGGGAGTCTGTGCTCGAATTCAGGCAAATCCTAAAGAATCTCACCTCATTGCAGTCAAGCGTATCATCAGATATGTAAATGATACTCTTCTTTATGGCATCTGGTATTCCAGGGAAACAAGTCTTGTTGTTGCAGGTTACTCTGATGCAGACTGAGCTGGTAATGCTGATGACAGAAAGAGCACCTTGGGAGGATGCTTTTATGTGGGAAATAATCTTCGATTTCCCTCTCCACTGCTAAGGCTGAGTATATTGATGCGGGAAGCTGTTATACCCAATTGTTGTGTATGAAGAAGTTGTTATGTGACTATAGATTCACTCAGGATACCATGATTATCAACTGTGATAATACTAGTGCCATAAATATTTCCAAGGATCCTATTCAGCACTCTCTTACCAAGCATATTGACATCAAACATCACTTCTTACATGATCTTGTGGAATCCTAGGTTGTATCTCTCTCTTTCATTCCCACTGATAACCAATTGGCTGAGATTCTTAACAAACCTCTCAATGGTAGTAGGTTTGAGTTTCTTCGAAAAGTCATTGGTGTTTGTGACATGTCTTTCCATGCTAAGGATTAGACTTCTTTGTGTTTCTTAAGTCTTGTCCTCAGAAAGCATGTTGTTTTTTTTTTAATAATAATAATAATAAAAATTGGGGAGTAAGGTAGTTGGGTTGTTCTTTTTAAAGTTTGTCAGCAATCTCATGTCTCTTATTGTGCTTTATTAGTTCATTGTGCTTTGATGAATTATGCTTACATGTGGTGAGATCATAAGTCTAAAATATGCAAAGTTTTCTTGCTCACTCTTTATGCTAGATAGTTGCTCTCCTCATGTGATGATTTTGTGCACTATCTAAGGCTCCCTTAAGGTACATCATTTTCTCTCTGACTTATTGTTTCTGGAAATTTTGATGAGAGAGATATTTGTGTATGATGGTCAAATTAACCAACTCACTAGTTGAACCTAGAACCTAAAATTTTTAGCATTCTTCTAGGTTACAACACCAAGTAATAAAAAGAATTCAAAAAATCAGTACATATGGATAATTAAAAAGATCCACAGCTTATTGTGCTATAAATATGTTCTTAAACTTGTCCCTAAAGAAACAGTCAGTGACCAAATCATTGCAGAAATAGACGGTCACTAAATGATTAGGTAAAATAATGTTTGACTTTTAACTGCTCTTCATTAATGATGAGTATCAAATATTGTATATTTGGACCCCTTAATTCACATTTGTTAAACCTTTAACTTTGTTATTTTCTAATGTTTTTGGTTAGTTTTTGTATTTTGGTGTTTTGCAGATCATGGAGAGAAAACGGTAGTTTTAAAGTGAAAAATGCAAAGTTTGGAAATCAAAATCGAATTGGATTAAATTTCAAGTTTTGCACAAGTTGTAATATTTTGACCATAACTTTCAGCTCAAGAATCAGATTAAAGTGAAATTAGCGGTGTTGGAAACCTAATTCAAAATTCTACAAATCATTATGAAATATAATTTTCCTAATTTGAATGTCTGCTATATCATAATTGCCCCACAATATAAGAACACGAATTTCCTTGCTCCTGTCAGCTGCAGACACTTCAAATCCTAGCATTCTTTTCTCTTACTAGGGTTTTTGAGGGGTAGAGGTGTCATTTTGAAAATATGGCCCTAAACCCTAGCGTTCTTTTCTCCTATTAGGGTTTAGAGGGGTAGAGGTGCAATTTTGTAAAAGTTAGGTTTAACCTAATCTTCTGCTATAAATACCCCATGCTAGGCACCACTTAGAGCATCACTTTTCTCTTCAGAGCACTTGTCTTAGCTCTTGTCTTTTCTTTTGTAAGTTGTTACTTTGTCTTATTTCTTTTAATTTAAAGTTATTCAATTTTCAATTCATCTTTATTTTCTTGCTATTTAATTTAAAGTTATTTAATCTTCAGTTGTTCTTCTTTCTTTTCAATTGTTTTTGTTGCTTACTTTTTGTTTATTGTTATGTAATTTTCGTTCTTTCTCTCTTCCCCATTGTTTTAATTTATTGTTTTCTTTTATTAAATTTTTGTTCTTCTTTTTGTTCTTCGCTTTTATTATGATTTCATTTCAAGAGTTGTTGGTGTTTCTAGTCATAAGAGGCTAAAATCCTCAACTAAGGTTGAGGATGAAACTTCATCAATGATAACACCTATGCTTTTGTCATGATATTCATAAATTCAATGTTCTTATATATATTCAAATTCCATGTCAATTTATTGAATCATATTCTTTAGATTGATGATTTTTATTTGATGTTTGTTGTAATTCAATCGATGGATACATCGATTGATTTCTTTACGATTGGGGTATCTATTGTGATTTCCGGATACAATAGATGATTTCGATTAAAAAATGGATAATCATTGTGATTTGTTTGAGTTGAATTCTTCAAATATTTTCATGCTTTGTTACTCAAGAATTTGAATATCGAGCATATTGAATTGAATTTATGAATAAAATGCAAGAGTAGGGTGTTTGATTTGATTTGGTGAATTCCGATACCTTAGTGTTTTTATAAATTGTTTTTATTCAATTTTATTTTTGTTTATTATTTTGCTTGAAAAATCTTTCAAATATTTGGCTCTAGGTTAAAACAAAATTTATTTAAATAGAAATTGATTTTTCTTTTCTTACACACACTTCCCTGCAAATTCGACCTCGCGCTTGCATGTACTATGCTGCATACGATTCGTGCGCTTGCGAGTAAATAAATTTGCACATCAATTAATTTTCTCTCTTGTTTAGGAAATCCAATTACTTTAAGTCATTTCAGTGAACTTCAAAACCTTATTGAGAAAGCCTTCACACACACACGCATTAAATAAGTTGAGCAAGCTATTTTAATTATTCTATTTAAATGGAAATTTTTGCTTATCTAATTCTTGTCTCTATGTTTGTATAATTCTGACTTGCTATTTAACTGATTTCTCAGGTTTAGATATATGTGTGTGCTGCTTTACTTGTGAAAGAACTAACCTTGTTGTCTTCCTCTCCTTTTCTGCAAGAAGTGGTATTCCGCCCGGACGCTCATTTGTCAAGCATCATCCGTCCGGACGAAGACAACTTCTTGCTCGGACCTCCCATTTGTGTCCAGAAGCTTTGACCTATTATCGGTTACATCCGTTCGGACGTCTTAGCAACACATCCAAATGCCTTTTAGTGTTCGACAAGCAAATGGATTTCTTTCCAAAACACAAATATGGGAAGACAGCTGCAATCGTTCGAACGATGTGGCTATTCCATCCGGACGCTATCCTTGATAAGGCAAGTCATGCAGAAGACGTTCTACCATCCGGATGTCAGACTCCACTATCCGGACGCTCAGGCCTTAATATGGAAATTTCATGCAGCAGAAGTGCAACCATTCGGACGCTAGGGCAACACCGTCCAGACGTGGCTTTATTCAGGAAAGAATATTCAGCGAATTTGGAAAGCCGGTTGCACAGTTGTCTGTCTGGATGCCCTCAGCTACCGTCAAGACGCCACCTAGAGAAAATTGAATCAGTGCCGATTTAGGTCTTCTGTAGCCTATAAATAGAGGCCTTTAGGCATGTAATTTGTAAGAATAAGATATTGAATTCCATAGAGCTTAGAGAGTATATTTTAGGAGTTATTGTGCTGATTTGCTCACTCTCAAGCTATTGCCGTTGTGTGTTGTTGCTATGCTAAAATTAAAGTCTATATTAGGGAGGAGCCCTAAGGTAAAGGATTCCATTGAAGACTCCTTCAAGTAGGAGACTTGGTTGGAAAGCGTTCACGATGGGTTTCGTGTCAGAGTCATAGGGATGATCGCTACCTCAGGGTATGTGAGTATTATTTTCTATGTACTAGCTTTGTCTTCTGAATAGTGAAAATCCTGGGTTGGCTGCCCCGGAGTGGTTTTTCTCTTCATAGAGTTTCCACTTCGTTAACCAAATGCTTGTGTCATTTAAATTCCGCTTTTACAATATTTTGTTAACATATTGTGCACACACACACGGTTAAATAGAAGTCTCTTTATTTTTCAAAGCTAAATGTAGTTTATGAGCCATGCAATGCAAATGATATGTATAGGGACAATCCCTCATAAATAAAGCTTGTAACCCATTCCATTTACCGTGCATTCTACTGCCTCTATCATATCACTCACCTTATTCTCAATTTGGAAGTTGTAACGAGAAAGAATAGCACATATATTCGAATTCAAAGTTGATGCAGTAGCGTCATTGACATGCACAACATGAAAGAATCATTTTCTAATAAAACCATCTTTATCAACAAACCTCAAAATAATAGTGTAAAACCTGAGTCCATATTGGGAAGATGAGTAGCCTACAAAGAGTGTAAAAAATTAAATGGACTTCTAATTTTAACAAGTGTATGTGAACAGTGTGCAACAAAATATTAAATGCGGAATTAAAGGAGACAAATATTTTGTTGACGAAATGGAAACTCAATTAAGAGAAAAACCACTCCGGGGCAGCCAAACTCAGGATATCTACTATTCAGAAGACAAAGCTAGATACAAGATAGTAACACTCACATATACTCGATGCAGTGGTCGTATCTTGCTCTCTAACGTGTAACCCAACACGAACGCTTTCCAACCAGGTCTCCTACCTGAAGGGGTCTTCAATGGAATCTTTTACCTTAAGCCTAACCCCTAAGATATACTTCACAGCTGATCAAATCACACACTGACAAAGCTAGAGAGCTAGCAGATCTTCAATATCTTCATAAACACCCTTTCTAAGCTGTAGAGAATTCACCACCGAATTCTATATTGAAAGCATGCCTGGACCCTCTTATTTATAGGCTTTGGGAGCTCCAAATTAGGTCAAAAACACGTTCTGTGGTACGCGTGTCCGGACAGGATCCAGAGCCGTCCGGACGGGCCAAGTTTTTCTTGTCCGGAAAGTAATTCTAGAATTTTCTGCAGGGCCGTCCGGACGGGATATGTTTCCGTCCGGATGCTTTTTCTGGCGGTCCAGATAGTCAAATTACAGTATTTTTTGTTAGCTTTCCAATGACGCTGATTTCGTCCCAATCCAATATTTGAGTAAAACGTTATGACCAAAATACCCGAGGTTGTCCAGACGGCTTGACTGAGCGTCCGGACTGTCAACTGCAACCGCCTTTCTAGAGTAGCACTGAAAGCTTCCATAACAAGGCCACGTCCGGATGGTGTTACCCTAGCGTCCGGACGGTTGCACTTTGGCTACACGTAATTACCATAATAAGGCTCTGAGCGTCCGGACCCTAAAGGTTGACGTCCGGACGGTTGAACTGGTGCACGCAATTTCCATATATGAAGCTTGATCATCCGGACCATGAAGACAGGCGTCCGGGCGGTTGAACTTTGAGTGCACAACTTGCCTTATAGAGGACATCGTCCGGACGGGATCACACATCGTCTGGACGGTAGCAGCCGACACTGAATGGCATCCGGATGGTATAACCACGTCGTCCGGACGAATGTGTTGGAACACTGGGATCTTCTCGAACTCTGAAGAGCGTCCGGACGATTTGCCATTACGTCCGAACGGATGCAATCTTGAACTGTTCGAAGCTTCTAGACACTGATGGGCGTCCGAACGAAAAGATCTCGTCGTCCGGACGGATGTTACTGACTGATGAGCGTCCGGACAGAATACCACGTCGTCCGGTCGGCTGACAGGAACTGAAATAAATCCTTCAAAACTTCACAGAATCTTCTCGAAGAACATAGCTGAAGAGTAGACTCTGGATAAAGCAGCATCCCTGTGAAAGCAGCAACATTACATAGAAGTGATTTTGTCCAACAGAATGCAGCCAACACAAAACCTAACAAACTCCCCCTTTGGCCATTCTGGGACAAAAATCACTTGACCGGTTAAAAATACAATCCCGGTCCGAATCAAAAATTACTCCCCCTTTTTGTCACAAAGGGACAAAGGGTAAAACAGAGTAATGAGAAAAACCACACAACAATTACTCCCTCTCAATGTCTCAGAAGTACAGGGGTAGATAGAGTAATAATATCCACAGATAAAAACTTTCTAAAATCCAAAACATATATGGAAAATAGAGAAAAGTCTGCAAGTGGCCCAAAAGAAAAGAAAAAGCTCATCTTTAATCCTGAGACCTTTGGAATTTTGAACATCCGATAACAATAGTCAGTTTTCCAAAGGATCCATCTGTCAAACATTGTGCTAGGAGCCGCTGGATGTCATATTCCTGAACCAAAACCAATCAGAAATATGTCCAAAAATACCATTAGATCCTGTTAGTTCCAAAAATAATGTGGTATTTAAGGCGGCTGTCAAATGGATGCCAAAGAGAAATATAAGCAATGCAGCTCCTCGTAAGGCATAAATATATCAAGATCAGCCCAACAAACAGACAGAGAAGGATTTTCTTGCACAATATCTCAAGAAAATATCCCAATCAACAAATATTCCAATATTCTAAAAGCACAAAAACTTAAAAGAATAACAGAAGACACAATGAAGATCATGGGATGAGAAGAGATGTGCAAAGAATGCCAAAATCTCGGGAGAAATCCACGAGAAAAACAAACAACATGATAAATCAATAAAAATGAAAAGATGTGTGTATGGCAGAGAAAGAGAAGCAAGTCTTAAACCTATAGAGATCCTGTCCGGATGTGCAACTGCTAGGTCAGCATATGGCAAGACTGCTCTCGTCTGGACGAAGAATAGGTCCGTCTGAATGCTTCACACTTGAAAATCTGAAACTTGAGGAAAATATGCAGAAAAATATTTTTCCCAAAAGTTAGCTTCAGAACACGTATGTATAATCAACTGATAAAGTAATCAAATAGCATTGCAAAAATATGCAAAGATATAAATGAGAGTTAAGTATTCAATAAGCACAAATTTTCCTGCAAATAGAAGTTTTAAATAGATTACTCAACTCATGCAATGCGTGTGTGTGTGAAGACTTTCTCAATAAGGTATGAAATTCACTGATATGACAAAAAGCAACCAGATTTTCCAAACAAGAAAAAATCAATGAAAGATCAGCCAAAAGTCAAACCTTATCTTACTAGGGCCTAGCCACCTCATTTGATACACTCCCCCTAAAATGCTACACCTAATTGTTTTACTTGTACCATGAAGGACAAAGTAAAATTTTTACTTGCACGTAGAGGGAAAGGCATATAGCAAATTCAGCACATAAGTAGTGAATATACAATTTAAAGCACATAATGCATATGATTTACTGCTTGATTCTTATGGTGCTGCAACCTAGAGAGTGCCAGAATTTTTAGGCTCTAGGTTCAACTAGCATGTGGTCAATTTGACCATCTTAATCAAAGACCTCTTCTCTTATCTAGAATTTCTAGAAGCAAAAAGTCAGAGAAGAAAAAGATGTATCTTAGGGGAGTCTTAGATAGTGCACATTTTCATCGCATGAGGAAAGTAACAATCTATCATTAAGATGCAACAGGAAAACTTAGCAGATATCATGCATAAACTCTCAATCATATATAAGCATATATAATCAATGCACAATGAACTAAGATATCAGGCAAAAACACATGCAATATCTGAAAAGCTATCAAAAGAAAGAAATAAAGTTCCGCATCATCTCCCCAAATTTTTATTTTATTTTTTTGTTGAAAAATGAGACAGAAAAAAAAAAAAAAAAAAAAAAAAAAAAAAAAAAAACAATAAAGATATGCTTATGGAAAAGGAAATGACATCTAATCCCAGCATGTAAGGTAAAACCAAACCTGTCCTCATGGAGAGAGGTTTAGAAATACCAAGACAGAAAAGCAGCCGCCCGACGTGCTTTAATTGTCATCCCCAAAAAAATATATCTGCAGATATTTCTCAAGAAAACTAGAGAAAATATGGGGATAGAATAAAAGGTTCCTCAAATAGAATGCAAGACATGAATAAGATATGACATGATAAACGATGCAATGCAAACATACCTGACATGCACTAGGATTTAGGAACCAAAATCCTAGGCATGGGAAGACTTCACCTTTACTAGGTGAGTCCACTCCCTCTCAAGGGGTAAATGGTCTCATCCTTCTTGACCCATACCTGCTTGACTCGTGGCGGTAACTTGCAGGTCTTGCCCATGTTGTCCATTCTACTTATCATACCTTGCATCAGGCTCAGAAACCCTTCATAGTCATGGTAGCTAATGGGCTTCTGCAGCTTTCTCTTGTAGCGCCTTGATTTGTTCTTCTTTGATTAGCCATTCTGATAGGCAGGAACAAACTGATGCTGATGCAGTGGAGCCTGAAATGCCGTAGGAGGTAGAGTGCCTGTTGTAGCTCTAGTTGGCAGCTTCCTCTAAACCTTCAACTTCTGGAGCTGTGGGCATTTGGATCGGATGTGACTGGTGATGCCGTAGTGATGATAGGTAGGCAAGCTTCTTTTGTTTGAATGCTTCTTTGTATTTTCTGTAAAATTATGATTAGCATTCTTACAAATAACATTGTCTTTACCTTTTATATGTCTCCTATGCGGAGGGACATATTTTGCTGAGGAAGAATCATCAACTTCACTTTTCCTCATAGCATCTTGCTTAATCCAAGGCCTGTGGGATTTCAACAAATAACAATTTGGCCAAATATGACCAATTTTCCCACAATTATGACAAGTAGGAACAAACTTACCTCATGTTCCTAATTCCTTGGGCTTGGGCATCACACAATTATTCAAGCAAGAATTATCCAAACAAGCAGTGTCTACTATCACAGGCTTAATAATAATGGAATCTAATTAAGAAATAGAAGCATATGAAGTAGAAGCACTCAAATCATCACTAATTAAACCAGGCTTGTTCGAAATATCTGAATGAATACACAGCATGCTTTTCAAATTATCACAAGAGAATTTTGCCAATTTATTCTCAAGTTCATCAATAATATTAAGCAACATGGTATTCTCAGATCTCAAAGAGTCAATCAAAACATGCGATTCAGATAACTGAACAATCAAAGACTCTTTTTCTTGCTTCACCTTTTTGAGCTTTTTTGGAGAAACAATTTTATCTATTTTATCAAAAACTTTGGAGAGCTCAATATCATGATTTTCTTGAGATAACTGAGAGAAATCCATGATAAAAGGTGTAATCAAAAAAATAGAAGTCACAAAGAGATGAGGATCATACTCAGGAAATAAATCCTTCCAATGGAGTGTGCCTGCTCTGATACCAATTGAAAATTGAAATTGACTTCTAAATAAAACGAAAAGTGTGTGCGCAAAGTGTCAACAAAAATAAACACAACGGAAAGTAAAAGACACAGAGATTTTTGTTGAAGAAGTGGAAACTCAATTAAGATAAAAACCACTCCGGGGCAGCCAAACCCAGGATATCCACTATTCAGAAGACAAAACTAGATACAAGATAATAACACTCACATATACCCGATGCAGTGGTCGTACCTTGCTTTTTAACGTGTAACCCAACACGGACGCTTCTCAACCAGATCTCCTACCTGAAGGGGTCTTCAATGAAATCATTTACCTTAGGGTCAACCCCTAAGATAGACTTCACAGCTGATCAAATCACACACTGGCAAAGCTAGAGAGCTAGTAGATTTTCAATATCTCCCTAAACACCCTCTCTAAGCTGTAGAGAATTCACCACCGAATTCTATATTGAAAGCATACCTGGACCCTCTTATTTATAGGTTTTGGGAGCTCCAAATTAGGTCAAAAACACGTTCTGTGGTACGCAGGTCCGGACGGGAGCCAGGGACGTCTGGACGGGCCAAGTTTTTCTCTTCCGGAAAGTAATTCTAGAATTTTCTGCAAGGCCGTCCGAACGGGAGATGTTTCCGTCCAGACAGATACCGTCCGGATGCTTCTGTTTACCGTCCAGATGCTCAAATTACATCATTTTTCGTTAGCTTTCCAACGACACTAATTTCGTCCCAATCCGATATTTGAGTAAAAAGTTATGACCAAAATACCCGAGGGTGTCCGGAAGGCTTGACCAAGCGTCCGGACGGTCAACTGCAACCGCCTTTCCAGAGTAGCACTGAAAGCTTCCATAACAAGGCCACGTCCGGACGGTGTTGCCCTAGCGTCCAGACGGTTGCACTTTGGCTGCACGTAATTGCCATAATAAGGCTCTGAGCGTCCGGACCCTAAAGGCTGACGTCCGGACGATTGAACTGGTGCACGCAATTTCCATAAATGAAAGTTGATCATCCGTACCATGAGGACAGGCGTCCGGACAGTTGAACTTTGAGTGCACGACTTGCCTTATGGAGGATATCGTCCGGTCGGTTGAACTTTGAGTTCACCACTTGCCTTATGAAGGATATCGTCCGGACGGGATCACACATTGTCCAGACGGTAGTAACCGTCTTCCCATAACTGTGTCTTGAGGCAGAAACCCTAATGCTTGTCAAACACTGAATGGCGTCCGGACGGTATAACCACGTCGTCCGGACGGATGTGCTGGAACACTGGGATCTTCTCGAACTCTGAAGAGCGTCCGGATGATTTGCCATTACGTCCGGACGGATGCAATCTTGAACTGTTCAAAGCTTCTAGACACTAATGGGCGTCCGGACGGAAAGATCTCTTCGTCCGGACGGATGTTGCTGACTGATGAGCGTCCGGACGGAATACCACGTCGTCCGGTCGGCTAATAGGGAACTGAAATAAATCCTTGAAAACTTCACAGAATCTTCTCGAAGAACATAGCTAAAGAGTAGACTCTGGATAAAGCAGCATCCCTGTGAAAGCAGCAACATTACATAAAAGTGATTTTGTCCAACAGAATGCAGCCAACACAAAACCTAACAGAGTGTATGGTTTAAAAATATAGTCATGAGTGCTAAGTCCCACATTGCCTAGTCATTAGATGAAATTGGGTTTATCAGAAATTATAAGAAAACTCCAAATTGACTAGTCCTTTTTTTGTGATAGCTCAAATGTGGCTAACGCTTTTCCCTGGGTCGTAACAATTGGTATCAGAGCCACCTAGTAACACCAGGTCACGTGGTACTAGAACACTGCATGACGTGGCCCTGACAAGGACGTCAAGGGTTTAAGAGGAGAAGTTTATAACACCCCAGTCTATATTGGGAAGATGAATAGCTCATATTGAGTGGGTGATTTATAAAGATAGTCATAAGTGTTAAGTCTCACATTGCCTAGTTATTAGGTGAAATTGGGCTTTATAAGGAATTCTAAGGAAATTCCTATTAACTAGTCCTTTTGGGGTGATAGCGCAGATGTGGCTAGCGATTTTTCCTACGTCGTTACAATTCGTATCACATCACTTGGGTATGAAAATAGAGATATGCTTATATGTATATCCGCACCCTTCTTGACACAACGTGTTTTACAGCTGTGATGGCCACGAACCTATCAGAACTCCGCAGTTAAGCGTACTTCTATGAGAGTAGTACCAAGATGGGTGACCTCCAAGGAAATCTTGTTCGAGGGAGCCAAAAACGGAAAATATTGTGTCGTTGGGGTGAGTCATTAGAAATGGTATCAAAGCCATTGCCCAAACTAAGATGGAAGGAATGTGCACAAGCCCATGAGGGACGCTAGCTGGCACTCAGAGGGTCGCTAGCAGGCACTCACTAGGACACCAAGAATTGGGTGATCCTATGAGGGTCACTAGCAGGGACCTTAGGTCCTAAGTGGGGGGTGATTGTGACGTCCTACATCGCCTGGATATGGGAATGGAGATGTGCTTATATGTATATCCGCACCCTTCTTGACACAATGCGTTTTAAAGCTATGATGGTCATGAACCTATCAGAACTCTACAGTTAAGTGTGCTTCTGTGAGAGCAGTATCGAGATGGGTGACTTCTTAGGATTTCTGGTTCGAGGGAGCCAAAAGTGAACAATATTGTGTCGTTGGGCTGAGTCGTTACAAATAGCCATTTGCTCCCTTTTTTACTCATCCCGAGCGTCATCAATGAGAATGCAAAATTTGGCATCCCCAATTTCTTTTTGAATCACATCCCGCACTTTATTTGCAATGATATGCAGAATTTCCTTTTGAATTTTGGGTGATGTATATTTGGGATTCTTTGGAGCATTTTCCAAGACAAATCAGAAACATCATCATTATAAGTTCCTAGGAGCTTTATTAATTCAATGAACTTACCTTGATCTTTTTAGTCAGACATTTCATCATGACCTCTAAAGGCACATGCTTGAAATGCTAGCCATTGAACACTATCTACTGAGGTTTTGAACCGCAACCGATTATTCTCTATTTCTTGTGATGTTTGTTTTTCAACTCACTTGTCAATATGCCGTGACTAATTCATTAGATTCTCACAACATTTCACAGTATTTTTATGTGGCGGATTTGGATCTTTCCCCACGTGTCCCATTAAAGAACTATTCATTTTGCCGCTCGCCTTTTTCCAATTGTCAAAGCCTTTAATAATAAATGCATCTCATCCTGAACAACCTATTAATTTCTTAGTAAAAACATAGCATTGAAGACAAAATATGGCATTCTTTGATTTTGAGTACTCCAACCAAGTTCAGTATGTGTTGAACAAAGAAGCTTGAAATCGGCAACGATTATTACCCTTTCCTAAAAATGGATATTCCGAAAGCTTGGGTTGACATGGACTGGCTTTAAAATAACCACGTCGCATTTCATCTTGTGAGTTTACAAAAAATTCTCATATTTGCGAATGTAATCCGGGATCACATTGCAAAGCAGTAGCATCCATTTCTTCAGGTTGAATTCTTGGACATTTGGAGGGACGCTCATCAGTCATTAAAGTTTCAATTTCCGTTGCTAAAGGTATATCAGTATTGACTTCTGAGTGACTCCCATCTTTTTTCTTAAATAACGAACCAAGTGTTTTTGGCTTGCTCATATTTTTCTTAACTTAAAGAAAAATTTATAGATCAAGAATTAACTTGAAAAGTTTCTAGACATATAAGTTTTTTGTTAGAATTTTAGTATAGTTCTAATTACTACTAGCAAGTGATATTTATTATAGTTTTTATTACCACTAACAATAAAAATATAAAAAAGCCTTCTAAAACTAATAACCGATTTTAAAATAGCCCAATGAATTTTCAAGTATGCTAAAGTGATCCATAAAACTACCAAAGGGTGCCAAAAAGCCCCATTTTGTCGAAATATTCCAATAATATACCCTTACCACGTGTCACATATTCAATTAAAAAATAATAAAAATTAAAAATATTAAAAAAAAAAAAATGAAAGGGTAGCTCAAGCTACCCCTTTGGGCCAAATTTTGCCCAATAGGGGTGGCCGACCACCTCCAAGCCCGATTTGAGGGGGTCAAACCACCCCTAAGAGCATTGGGGGTAGTGTGGCCACCCCCGTTTGGCTTGGGGTGGTTTTGGGCACCCCCTACGGCCGATCTAAGGTGGTCGAACAACCCCAAAGGCCCTTGTGGGTAATTCGGCCACCCCAAGGGGCCAAACCTCAACTTTTTATTTTTCCTTTTTAACCCTTTTGGGGTGGATGAACCACCCCCAAGGGCCATGGGGGTGGTTCGAATATCCCATTCGGCAGGTATAAGGGTGGCCAAACCACCCCCATGGGCCATGGGTATGGTTAGCCACCACCAAGGGGCCAAACCCTTACCAATTTTTTTGTTTTTTTTTTTTTTTTATTATTATTTTTATTTTTACCTTTTGGGGGTGGCTCGGCCCTAGGGATGGCTCAACTGCTCCCATCGGCAAAATTTTAGCCCAAAGGGGTGGCTCGAGCCATCCCTTTTGAGTTTTTTTTTTTTATTATTTTTTTTAATATTTTTAATATTTTCTTATTTTTAAATTTCTTTAATTGAATATATGACACATGACAATGGTATTATAGAATATTTCGACACAATGGGCATTTTTGGCACACTTTGATAGTTTAAGGGTCACTTTAGCACACTTGAAAATTCAGGGGGCTATTTTAAAATCAGCCATTAGTTCAAGTGGCTTTTTTATACTTTTCCCTATAATTTTTTTTAAATCAAAGTATCCATTTGATTCGAAATTATAATTTCAAATTTTCATGATATCACAAACACACAATAGTATAAACTACTAGTAAAATAAACTAAGCGCAATTTATAAGGTCTAAGAAAAAGGATACCTTTGAGCGTAGACTCTTTTTCTTAACAATTGAGATGGAGAATTGGCCAGTAACCTACCCGGTTAAGAAAACACAATTACCTAAATTTGGGGGCGTTACAAATGAGATGCTGAACAATCTTTTTGTCTGAGCAAAAAGACACTAAAAGAAGTTCAGAAGATCTTCGTTGGATGTGGCATGTAGTGTTTGCAGTGGAATTTCAGAAGGTAGAAGAAGAGATAATGTCAACCATTTGTCTTGAATTTGGAGAAATAAAGGGTAGAAATGGAAGATTTAAAGCATTCCTGAGTGACAAGGGGAGTAAATCTTACGAAATTAGAGTTATGTTCATGTACATATAAAGATAAAAGAGACATTTGTAACGCCCCAATGAAATTAACTAACTGGTAGTTAACTCCATGGTTCATCTCCCAGTCTTACTCTAAGAAGAATAAGATCATATGGATCTCATCATCTCTAAAGAGAGTTTGCAGCGGAAGACTTTCACTTAAAATTATAAAGATAGCTTTATAAAATCCACAATCACCACAAGAATACCCAGAGTAAACTAAAACATCATAACATAGATATCTGAAACTTCTAAAGTACGGTCATAAGACTAGTCATCAAAATAATAAGTATAGATTCAAAGTCAAAGGTCTAAGTGTCACCAACATCAAGAGTCAAATCCTACACTTAAGAAGATAAAGCATAAAAATGATATCTATCATATCCCGATGAGATTCACTAGGTCCTCTCCACATCCGTGCCAGCCATATGGGGTCCAACTCCTCAAAAGTGATCATAAGCACTCCCTCCAATAGGACCAAATGTTGCTCCAAACTCATCATCACAAACACTACTATAAAACAATACATGTTTCATAGGTGGAAAGATACAAGCGTAAGTCCACGGCTTCGTAAGTAATAACACGCATGTTACACATGTTAGCATATGGTGAACTTAGTTTAAATTGTAATCACATGCATTACAGTATTATTGCGTTGTACAAGATGATGACGTATGCAATATATATATAATATATATATGCTTATAACAAGATTCATCTCATAGTTCAATTCTAGATGGTCTACTCAGAATATTAACAATTTCCCAATAGGATTCGCGTTGTTCCGAATGACCTGTAATACAACACTGGTGCCTCGGATATGTACGCATACTATCATATATTAGAACTCTGAACCGAGTTCGACTTCGGGTGGCCCACACTACTAGTAAAGTCGTAACCGTGACCACCATTCAAGCATGGTGCGCCGGTCACAAAACAACTAATGGATCCAAAACCCATCAAAGCACATTATAAACATTTAACTATAAAGAACAATCCATATAATAGTAATCCCATGGCCCTTTTTTTGACGAAACGGGTATCATGTCATACAATTCAATTTAGTTTTCACCGTATTTTACATGCATGCTTTTATAATTTCATTATTTTGCCATTAATCACATATTTTCACAAAATAGAATTCACAGTAATCAGAAGGATATTTCATATGAGTTGTAAACATGCATGTTTTGATAAACAAAATAATCATGTTATGTAAAAAATGATAATAACAAGTATCCATGTGAGTTTTACTCAATTGTATCCCACGGCTTCTCTAAAAATTTTCAATGAGGCTCTATAGCCTCAAAATCTCTGAAAAACCTAACATCAACCTTAAACTTGAGCTAAAACAGGTCTTAAATCCTAAATAGTTCAAAAATAGGCTTTATGCCCATCTATCGATCGTTTGGCCAAGAGCATCGAACGTTTGGCTTTGACATCGTTCATTCGTCCAATGGAGGTCAAACGTTCGGCGCTTGGACAAAACCCCAAATCCGAACCTAAAAGTCACAAAACTGGTTCTAAGCAGTCCTAGGGTCTTAATATGATTTATAACAGAGTCCCAAGCCTCAATAACATCTCCACGTAGAACTTGGTAAGTTAAACCACTTCAAATTACTAATCTAGAATTAAAACAAAAAACTAAGTAGAGATACCAAAACTATAAGCTAGGTCAAAAAAACTAACTAAGCAGCATAAGAATAACTTAAGAAACGAGTTAGGTTAAGAATGTTACCTCTTTTGAAGATCAAAAAATAAGAGAGCTCATTCTCTCTCTCCAAAACATTCTCTCACACTCCCTCTAGAATTATACTAACATAATGGGTGGAAATGAGGTGAACGGGCGAGGGTGGGGGGTATTTATAGGAGAAGAAATCGGAGTGGATAAGAATCAATTAATCTAGCCTTTGGCGAACTTTTGTAAAGTGAATCGCGAACATTCGTGTAATGTTAGGCGACCGTTCGGGGTACCGTCTGACACACATATTGAAGGCGTGTGATATACCTTTTGAGACAGTACAACACATGAATGATTGTTCGTGGTGGGGACCACGAATGTTCCTAGTGGGAACTGCGAACGTTTCTAGTTCGGTCAACTTAAAAAGTCAAAAGATCCCAAATTCTTAATTAAAGCCTAATTAATCTTTAATAATAATATGGGGCGCTACAACATTGAAGGAAAAAAAAAAAAAAAAAAGGTGAAGAAGAAGAAGAAAGAATTGGGGTTAAAGAAGAATTGATGGAAGAAGTGTGTAGCTCGAGAAGGTGAGTCTCGATAAGACATTGTCATTGATTGTTACTCTCTATTGAGTGTTGAATGGCATTGGGAAGATGTAGCATTGAATGCAGTGTTGGTGGGAAATTGGTAGTTGAGTGTGTTGGAAGCATGAGAACCGTCGATTCAAGACTGCTCGGACAAGCGGGAACACAAAAGAATAGGAAAAGAAAAGACACAAAGGAGTAAGAAAAGATAAAAAGAACTTATATATACAAGACAAAATAAATCTTTTGAAGAAAGAGGAAGAAAGAACAATAAATTTTGCAAGGAAAAACAGCAAATCACCATAAATATTTGCAAGATGGGCTCCAGCATGAACAGTAGATTGGTATGGAACTAGTTGTACAAAACCAACGGTATGTTGGATTAGGTTTTCCTCCAAAGTGAGGATGGCCCAAAAGTTGTTTTATTTTAGCCCATGGGTAGAGAGGCTCAAAGAGGCAAGAGAGCAACCAAAAAAATACAAGAAAGAAAAGAAAAGAAGCTGCCGCCAGTTTTTGGAATTTCTGTCGAGTTTTGATCAACCGATCCGATCAACAAGTGTTTGTGGTCTGATTGAGCTGACATTTTGTGTCGATGTTCATGACATGTGAATCTTCATTGTGAATGGTGGAGATTGGATTCTGAGCATCCGGTGGTTGTTTTTCAGCCCGTGAACAGTAGCCTCCTTTGGTGAGATCTTTCTTTTATTCTTGCAGAAGTTGATTTGAGCCAAAAAAAAATTGTATTTCTTGAAGATAGTTGCTATTGTATGCCTCTAGTTGAGACTAGAGAAGACTCATGTATTCCCGTAATTATTGATAGTGGAATTGTTTGAGTGACTACGGTCTAGTGCAGGGGCGGAGCCAAGAATCAGTTGGTGGGGGGACCGAACCTAAATAAATAAATATGTATATATAGTCCTTCTATATGTGCGCCCGCTTGTAAAATGAAAGAAAACAAGTCTTAAATAGTTAAACTTAACTTCATACTAAATCATAAGTTATGATTGTATACAAAAGTTACATGTCTATAAAATCATATTTAAAAATAACTTTTCTTCCGAATACAAAAGCATTCTGGTTTGAAAGACATGTACAAAAAAAATCCAAAAGAGAACTTTATATCTCCTTCGAAGTGTGCTCAACGTTGACGATCTTTCATGGAATAAAATCCATCCATTATCATCTCTGTCATGAAATCCTCAGCAATTTCTTTCTCGATATAAACTACCAAATTATTTGCTAGAAACTCATCTTTCATTCTACTACGTAATCTAGTTTTTACAAGTTTCATGGCAGAAAAAACTCATTCAGTAGTAGCGGTAGAAACAGGGAGAGTCAACACTAGACAAATCAACCTGTCAATCAAATTATAAATCTTCGATTTTTCTAAAATTGTTAATCCTTTGCACAACTCAGATAAAGTGGACATATTCTGAAAATCTGAATGTTTTGGCACATCAAGCTTATAATGATCCAATTGAAATCTCAAAATGATTTTCTCTTGCTCAGTAAAATCTTGAGGATAGAACTTCTCAACTAAGCTGCATATATCATCGATCTTAAATGATTTGTATGCATCTTGAGGGCTTAAGGCGACACTAAGACGAAGAAGTTCCACTACATGCTCACTAAATCTATTATCCAGTTCTTGCAATTGAAAATCTATTGCAGCAATAAATACATCAATTCTAAAATGATACTCCATTGTCATGGAAGATTCTTCATTTTGGCGACATGATCTACCTCAAGCCCTAGTGTAACGAGCATTCATATCAGGAACATCAATTTCATTTTTTTCACAAAATGATTTAACAGTATCAAGGAAATGCTTCCACTCTTCATGTCTCAAATTCTGAAGAAGTGATTTTGTAGTTGAAACCACTTTCATGACATTTAAAATGTCTTGAGAATTTTGTTGCAAAGCTTAACAAAGACAATTAGTAAATCCCATAATCTCTTTCATCAAATGTAAGATCAAAACAAATTCAAATAATGTTAATACCATATAAGCCGCTTCAGCATCACCGCGTTGAGAATAGTTGGTTCCCTCCTTTGAGATAGTGTCGAGAACTGAACAAGTTGCATGAAACATTCTTATTAAGCTACAAATAGAATTAAAATGAGAAGACCATCGAGTATCTCCAGGTCGTTGCAAAGTACTAATTTGGTTTGCCCCCCTTCCAGTCTCAATTTCATTGGAAGCAATCATACTTTCAATCTCAGCAACTTGAGCAGATTGCAATTCATCATTGCGTTTTGAAGAACCAACAACAATGTTGATAATAAAATTCAAATTCACAAAGATCTGATGAACAGATTTTGCTTCTCTAGATGTTGCAACTAAAGCTAATTGTAGTTTATGAGCAAAGCAATGCACATAATATGCATATGGAAATTCTCTAAGAAATAAAGCTCGTAGCCCATTCCATTCACCACGCATATTACTACCTCCATTATATCCCTGACCTCAAATATTCTGAATTTTGAGGTCGTTACAAGAAAGGACATCACATATCTTCTTTTTTAAAGTTAATGCAGTAGTATCTTTGACATGGACAATATGAAAGAATCTCTTTCAAATAAAACCATCTTTATCAACAAATCTCAAAATGATTGTCATTTGCTCCCTTTTTGACTCATCCCGAGCTTCATCAACAAGAATGCAAAATTTAGCATCCCTAATTTTTTTTGCGAATGACATCTCGCACTTTAGTTGCAAAGATATGCAAAATTTATTTTTGAATTTAGGGTGATGTATATTTGGCATTCCGTGGAGCATTTGTCAACACAACTCCATCAACTTTATCATTAAAAGTTGCTAATAACTTTATCAATTCAATGAAGTTACCTTGTTTTTTGAGTCTGAGCTTTCATCATGACCTCTAAATGCACATGCTTGGAATGCTAGCCATCGAACACTATCTACTGAGGTTTTAAGCCACAATCGATTATTCTCTATTTTCTATGATGACTGTTTTTCAATCAACTTGCCAATATGCCGTGAATAATTCTTCAGATCTTCACAACATTTCACAGCAATTTTATGTGGTGAATTTGGATCTGTCCCCACATGCCCCATTAAAGGACATTTCATTCCATCGTTCACCTTTTTCCAATTCTTAAACCCTTTCACTATAAATGCATCTAATCCCAGACAGCCTGTTGATTTCTTAGCAAAAATATAGCATGGATGACAAAAGATGACATCCTTTTATTCCAAATACTCCAACCAAGTTGAGTATGTCTGAAACCAAGAAGCTTGAAATCGACAACGATGATTCTTTAGTCCTGAAGGTGGATATTTTGTGGGTAAAAGAATAGGTTGACATTGGCCAGCTCTAAGATAAGCACATCGCATTTCATCTTGTAAGTTTACGGGATATTCCCATATTTGTGAACGTTTTCCTGGATCACGTTGCAAAGTGGTGGCATCAATTTCTTCAGGAATGATTCTTGGACATTTAGAAGGCCGTTCATTAAGATTCGTTGCTAACGGTCTATTTAAAAGTGTATCACTATCAATCTCTGAATGACTCACATCTTTTTTCTTAAAGAATGAATCGATTGTTTTTGGTCTGCTCATATTTTTCAAAGCTATAAAAAAAATTTATAGATTAATAAATTAATTGAAAAGTACCTAGAAATATAAGATATTTGTTAGAATTTTTTTAATTATAATAGTTCTTAGTAGCATTAACAACTGAAAAGGCAACGAATAATTAACCAAATAAAAAATAAAA
Organism: Alnus glutinosa; assembly: GCF_958979055.1. Classification (NCBI taxonomy): domain Eukaryota; kingdom Viridiplantae; phylum Streptophyta; class Magnoliopsida; order Fagales; family Betulaceae; genus Alnus; species Alnus glutinosa. The sequence goes on along the minus strand of NC_084889.1, from coordinate 23,871,704 downwards.
ATAAATAAAAAAAACCCATCAAAATAGCAAACAAGGAAAAATATAAACTACTTGACAAATAAATTAAGCACAGTTAATAGGGTATAAGAAAAACGATTACCTTTCAGTGAATCAACGTTATCTCGAGTTTGAAGGATTTCTTGAATACAAATCAAAGACAATAATGTACTAGCTCAACACTGCAAACCAATAAAAAAATAATAATAAATTAGAAGAATAAGTGATGGTTGATGGTCCCTCCCCAATGTACAATATTTACTCAATTAATTCCCTCTCCACCCATGGTTGATGGTCCCACGACAGCACCACTCATCCAAGTGACCCAACAAAATGACAAATACAATTTATCAATTTATCAAAAAGTGGTTTTTTGAATCCCAATAGCCCATTGATTCACTCATGACTCATTCACTTCTAGTTTCTTAGTTTCTAGGACCTTCTCAGCTTCTCACCTTCTGCCTTTAATATTTTTCCTCTCCCTAACGCACTGTCAACGCACAACGGCACAAGTGCTTCAAGCGAATCAAGCCTTCAGTTTCACTCCTTCGTCTCCTTGTCTCCTTTAATCTTCCTCACTTCTCTAGTTTTCTCTACACTCTCTTCTTCTTCTTTTTGTTCATAGAAAAGCCCCAAATTTTAAAGCAAATATTGTAAAATAGCCTACGGCCCTACAAAGAAGTGAGATCTAGCAGATAACTCACAGTGTAACAGACGACAGTGCTGGACCTGCTGTTGGATCGGTGGTGCGTGGACGGCCGACGGTGTTTCCTCCAAAGCTGTTCTTCTCAAATCTCAATCTCAGTTCTCTGAATTCTCTCGAGCCTTCGGTATTTTCAAGCTACGTTTTTCTTTTCTTTTCTTTAGGGTTGAATGTGAGAATGAGGTTGAGGAAAATTTGAATTATTGTAAAGTAAATTTTGCCTTTTTTTTTTTTTTTTTTCTTCCCCTTGTGCAGTGTATTTTTTGATTTTTATTTTTTTTTTATTTTTATTGCCATTGCTAGGTTGGGTTGACATGTTGAAAAGGATTTGCAAATTTGCTGCCTTTTTTTTTTTTTTTTTTTTTTTTTTTTTGCAGTGGACTTGCAGGGTTATATATATTAAAAACAAGGAAAAAATATATATTTGTAGTTAGAGTAAATTTTTTTTAGGGGGGGCCTAATTCTATTTTTGCAGGGGCCAATGCTTAACCTAAAAAAAAAATTTAAGGGCTTTGAAATTTTTGGGGGGGCCCAACAACATACGTGCCTCCACCCCTGGTCTAGTGGTTTTTCCTTCTCACACTGAGAAGGTTTTCCACTTAAAAATTGTATGTCTTGTGCGTGTGGTATTTGGATATATATTTTTGCATATATATTGCTTTATTTTGTAGTTTCCTTATAATAGATTCACACAAAGAGGGAGTTTGAGTATTGTTGTTTCTCCCATAGAAGTGGTATCAGAGCCAAGTTATTATTTTGTTGAATTATGGAGGCTAATCTAAGTAGAATGGTGTCTTTGAATGGTTCAAATTATCATATATGGAAAGGCAAGATGGAAGACCTACTCTATGTGAAACAATTTCATTCACCTGTGTTTGCTTCTGAGAAGCCAAAAAATAAATCTGATGAAGAATGGACTTTGATGCATAGACAAGTTTGTGGATATATTAGGCAATGGGTAGATGATAATGTTTTTGAATCATGTTGATGGTGAGACACATGCACGCACACTTTGGCAAAAACTTGAGGAGTTGTATGCTCGCAAGACCGAAATTAATAAAAATTTTTTGATGAAGCAGTTGATGTATTTGAAATACCAAGATGGAACTCCCTTAACAGATCACTTGAACACTTGAACACTTTCCAAGGAATTATTAATTAGCTGGCTGGGATGGGTATCAAGTTTGATGATGAGGTTCAAGGTTTGTGTTTACTTGGTACATTGTCAAATTCTTGGGAGACATTTAGAATGTGATTATTTAACTCAGCTCCAAATGGTGTAATCAATATGGATCTGGCTAAAAGTAGTGTATTGAATGAAGAGATTAGAAGAAAATCACAGGGATCCTCTTCACAGCCAGAAGTTTTTGGTTACAAAGAAAAAGGGGAGGAGTAAGAGCAAAGGTCCGAAGAATAGAGATAAAAGCAGAAACAAGTCCAACAAGTTTAATAATGTTGAGTGTCATCATTGTGGTATGAAAGGCCACATAAGGAAACATTGCAGACAGTTGAAGAGAGAGAACAAAGAAAAAGGGAAGGAGACAAAGAATGCCAATGGCAAGAATGATGACCGAGTTGCCACCACTATTGCTGGAGACTTCTTCACTGTTTATGATGATGAAGTCATTAATCTTGCATGCCATGAGACCAGCTGGGTGATTGATAGTGGTGTCTCAACTCATGTTACATCTTGACGTGATCTTTTCACGTCCTATACAGCAGGTGACTTTGGGACAGTGAAGATGGGCAATAATGCTGTGGCAAAAGTTGTTGGCATTGGAGATGAGTAATGGCATGAAGTTAGTTCTTAGAGATGTGAAGCATATTCCTGACATCCGTTTGAACTTGATTTCTATAGGTAAACTTGATGATGATGGGTATTGCAGCATCTTTCATAATGGTTAGTGGAAGTTCACAAGAGGTGCTATGATTGTTGCTTGAGCCCAAAAGTTTTCTACTTTGTACATGCTGCATGCAAACTTCTCCAAAGAAATTATTAATGCAATGGATGATAAGTCTTCAGTAGAATTGTGGCACAAGAAACTTGCTCACATGAGTGAGAAAGGCTTGGCAATATTGGCCAAGAAGAATCTTCTATCTGGGATGAGGAATGCAGATTTGAAAAAGTGCACACATTGTTTAGCAAAGAAGCAAAATAGAGTCTTCTTCAAGAGTTCCCCTTCTACAAGAAAGCCAGGTATACTTGATCTTGTACATTCAGATGTATGTGGCCCTATGAAGACTAAAACACTTGGTGGTTGCCTTTACTTTGTCACCTTCATAGATGATCATTCAAGGAAGGTATGGGCGTATACCTTGAATAGAAAAGATCAGGTATTGGATGTGTTTAAGCAGTTTCAGGCTTCAACTGAGAGACAAACTGGGAAGAAGTTGAGGTGCATCAGAACAGATAATGGGGTTGAGTATTTGGGTCCTTTTGATCAATATTGCGAGCAACAGGGTATTCGGCATCAAAGGACACCTCCAAAGACTCCTCAATTGAATGGTGTAGCTGAGAGGATGAACATAACACTGGTTGAGAGAGTGAGGTGCTTGCTTTCACAATCACAATTGCCAAACTCCTTTTGGGGGGAGGCTTTGAGTACATCAGTACATGTTCTTAATCTCACACCATGTGTTCCTCTTCAGTTTGATGTACCAGCCAATGTTTGGACTGGCAAAGATGTTTCTTATGATCATTTACGTTTCTTTGGATGTAAGGCATTTGTGCATATTCCCAGAGATAAGAAATCTAAGCTAGATGTGAAGACTTGACAGTGTATCTTCCTAGGCTATGGCCTAGATGAGTTTGGCTACAGGTTGTATGATCCAATTGAGAAGAAACTTGTGAGAAGTCGAGATGTAGTGTTTATGGAAGACCAAATCATACATGATATTGAGAAGACTAAAAAATTAGTGCCTCAATGCAGTGATGGTTTGATTGACTTGGATCCGGCTCCTTCAACAGAGTTGTAAGCACAGGTTGAACATGATGTTCAAAATGGCCAGCAAGATGAACATGAATTTTAAAATGACCAGCAGAGTCCAGTTGATGCTGATGTTCCTTCATAGGTGTTGTGTCACAAATATTGTATATTTGGACCCCTTAATTTACATTAGTTAAACCCTTAGTTTTGTTATTTTCTAATGTCTTTTGCGAATTTTAGTGTTTAGTTGTTTTTCAGGTCATGAAGAGAAAATAGTCTCAATTTTGGCGGAATTGCATTCTAAAAGAAAAATAAGACTTGTTTTTCTTTGCATGGAAGTATATTGATTCATGTTTCTTATACATGGACGTGGAGGACATTAAGAGCACCAATGTTGAACTTGCAGCCATGTAATTCATTGCCTTAGACACAATTCTTTCCAAGGGCAGCACGTGGACAGCATATACATCAAGACAAATTCTGCATATTGTCTTCTCCAAGTCCTCCATCCAACCGGCCAGCATGCACCATCCAAGACAGCAGCTCCACCTCTCTCCCCATGCAATTCAGCCCTCCAAAGCTGCTGAACAGCAGCTCACTTGGCAGCACACTTTCAGCTCACATGCTGCTGGACAGCAGCTCACATGCTGATGTCTCAGCACACATTCAGCCAGCAGCTCTCCCCAAGGCCTGGGCAGCAGCTCTTCCCAAAAACCTGCACAGCAGCATTTCTCTTCTCCCCAAGCAGCAGCACATGTCATTTTCAAGGGCTGGACAGCAGCATCTTCACTTTCTCTATGTGCTGGACAGCAGCAACTCAAGGACCAAGACAGCATGGGCAGCAAGGTGCCTCACGCCCAAGCCAGTCCAGCAGCACCCAAAGTAGCTCAGCAACACGCCCAAGGCAGCAGCAGCTTCCTTCACGCCTACAGCACTTGACAGCATGGACAGCAACTCTTCCCAAGGCCTGGACAGCAGCATTTCTCTCTAGCAACACATGTTCCTCCTCTCCAATTCCAACAGCACACGTGAAGTCCCATCCAAGCTGTGCTGGCAGCAATGTTTTGGAGCACAGAAACACCAACACTTCACTCTAGTTTTAGTCTATAAATAGAAGGAGAGGAGAGAAAAGAAAGGAGGGGTGTGTGGAGTGGGGCACAGCCCTCACGCACCAAGTCTCTCTTCTAGAGGATTTTGTTCTTCCATTTTTTTTCCTTTTGTAAGTGTTTATTTTTATGCTTTTAATTCAAGGTTTTAGATTTTATTTTTATTATTATGTGTAGCTAAAATTTCATCTAGAGTTGAGGATAAAACCTCACCATTGAAGAGAAATTATGTTTTCATGTTTGTTTATGCTATTTGATTTTATGGGCTTTGGATTTCTAATTGTTTTACTTCTATTCGATTTTTGAGATGCTTTTTGGGTATCTCTTGTGATTTCCAGATACAAGTGATGATTTGTGATGTGTCACAAATATTGTGTATTTGGACCCCTCAATTTACATTAGTTAAACCTTTAGTTTTGTTATTTTCTAATGTCTTGTGTGAATTTTAGTGTTTTAGTGTTTTGTTGGACTTTGAGATAAATGTTTGTATATAATATATATGTATATGCTTTTGAAATGTATATATATATATATTTTTGTTGGTGGTGATTTATTTTTAGCAAACATCAAAGACACAAGCATGGCTCGGCAAGGACAGCAAGCTGCTGGACAGCAGCTTGCAGCACGTGAAGGGTAGCAAAAGTAGGCCAGCCAGCATGGGCAGCACCTCACCCTCAAGTCTCCCCTTGCGTGTCCCCCCTTCCAACACAATGCAGCACATACATGTGACCTGCAGGACAGCACCTGCAGCTCCTGCAGCTGCAGCTGCTGGACAGCACCTTGGACAACTCCTTCAGCAGCACCTGCAAGGGGCAGAACCTCTGCTGGACAGTAGCATGGGCTGCACCTGTCCACCTCACCAGCAGCATCTCCAAGGCAGCAGAATGGGCAGACACTCCACTGCAGGGACAGCAACTCATCCACGCCTGGCAGCACCATCTCCACACGGCAAGCTCTCCTTGGATAGCTCCTGCAGCTCCTGCAAGGGACAGCAGCAACCCATCCTTGCTTCTCCCCACACGGCAGCTTGGAGGCAGGAACACATGCTGCTGACAGCAGCTGCCAAAGCTGCTAGACAGCAGCATCCACTCACTCCCTTTTCAGCAAATCCAAGCTGGCAGCAAGGACAAAAGGGAGGAGAAAGCAAAGGGGAGACCATCCGGAAATCAGGAAAATAAAGGAACGAATCCGGAGAAGAACCAGGGGGGAGTTCCAGCACCATTTTTCTGGAGAAATATTCGGTGGACAGCAAGGGCAGGGGAGGGTTTTCAACACCAAATTCTCAAAGGACCTCCATGTGTGGCTAAAGCTCTCCCTAGGGTTTTGATAAACCCTATCCAAGTATCAATGGCTTAATTGTGTTTTATTTTGGAATATTTATTTTGGGCATTGATGATTGTATAACTATGAGAATTACATTTTCGTAATTGGTTTTAAAGTTAAATGCAATCATGATGAATGTTTATCTAGAGAGCTTATCATTTTGATTGTGCTCAAATTATGTTTATTGTTCAAAAGATGATAAATGTAATGGTTATGCAATGGTATTATTTTGAACATGCAACAAAAGATTTTGATAGTTCATGCCTAGGATAGACAAATGATGCTACACCCTAGCTTAGGTAGATGATTTGTACTAATATTAGGATGGGCTACACTTAATCATTGTTTGCATGTAACTAAGTTAATAATTTGATACCTCATGCCTAGGATAGACGGATGATGCTACACCATAGGTTAGGTAGATGATCCGTACTAATCTTAGGATGGGGTATGCTTATTTTTAATGATGGTATTTTCTTGACACCTTGTTGAGCGCTTGACAACCGCACACGGGTAATATCATGCCTAGAAAGAATGTCCCATGTTAATGTGATGGCCATTGGTACAAGGATAGCGGTGAAATCAATTCCCTAGTTTCCCATATCATTTCATACAACTTTAATTTACTTTGTAGAATTTAATTTCTGTTAGTAGTTTACAACTTGAAAATCACAAAAACAACATCATTTCTCTAAAGGGATAAATTAGGACCGATTTTATTAAAGCTTGATGCATGCAACCAATACATTCCCTTGAATCGACACCCTCAATATAGACACCATCCTACAACGATTCGTTCTATTGCGAATGGTATTATTGTTGAAGTAGAAAAAATCCACATCAATTTGAAGTTGTCTCATTTAATTGATGGCTTGGGTTTTCATTTATCAAAACATTGGATATTCATTGTATTTCGTTCTACGGATACATTTGATGATTTGGTTTAAACTAGATATCTTTTGTAATTTGTGCAAAGAACGGATTCATTGAATGATTTAATTAATTTTTGAAGCAAAGTAGAGCGTACCTAAGATTTGTATGTGAGAAATTCAAATATGTGTGATGAGCATGAGAATAGGTTGCTATGATTTGGTGAGTGTGGATTCCAAAATCCTAGACCCCATTATTTTCATTAATTTTGTTTATGTTTTCTTTTGTTAAAAATCCATAAATTTGGAACTAGGTTAAAATATGATTAGTTTGAATAGAGATTAATTTTCGTAACACAATTCCCTGTGGGATCGACCTCGCACTTGCAAAACGCTATATTGCAAACGATTCGTGCACTTGCGAGTACATTAAAATTTTCAATAGGATGAGACTCATGATCAATTGCCAATACCAGAGATACCACCAGATGTTCCTCTGAGGAGGTCTACCATAGACCGACTTCCTTCCACTCGATATTCTGTAGATGAGTTCGTGTTACTAACTGACAGGGGGAAGCTCGAGTGTTATGCAGAAGCCACGGAAGATGAACATAAGTTAGAGTGGGTTGATGCTATGCAGGATGAGATGCAGTCATTGCATGACAATCACACTTTTGAGTTGGTGAAGTTGCCTAAGGGCAAGAGAGCTTTGACGAACAAGTGGATTTACAAGGTGAAGCAACAAGAACACACTTCACAACCACGGTTTAAAGCTAGAATGGTTGTCAAGGGATTCAAACAGAGAAAAGGTATTAACTTTAATGAGATTTTCTCTCCTGTTGTGAAGATGTCATCCATTCATGTGTTAGTTTAGCCACTAGCCTAGACTTGAAGATTGAGCATATGGATGTGAAAACTGCCTTCCTTCATGGTGATTTGGAGGAGGAGATATATATGGAACAGCCAGAGGGTTTCAGGGTGAAAGGGAAAGATGATTATGTGTGTCGGCTTAAGAAAAGTCTTTATTGTTTGAAGTAAGCACCCAGGCAATGGTTTAAGAAGTTTGAGTCTATTATGGAGGAGCAAGGCTACAGGAAGACTACTTCTGACCATTGTGTTTTTGTGCAGAAATTCCCTGATGGTGATTTTATTATTCTATTGCTTTATGTTGATGACATGTTGATTGTTGGCTTGAATTCTTCCAAACTTGACAGGTTGAAGAAGCAGTTAAGTCAGTCATTTGCAATGAAGGACTTGGGGCCAGCAAAGCTGATTCTTGGGGTTCGCATTCATAGATCCAGAAAAGACAAGAAGTTGTTTATATCACTAGAGCAATACATTGAGAAAGTGCTTGAGAGGTTCAACATGAACAAGGTTAAAGTGGCTAGCTCTCCTCTTGCTACATACTTTAAGTTGAGCACAAAGCAAGGCCCTTCAACAGATGAAGAGAATGAAGATATGGAAAGAATTTCATATGCCTCAGCAATGGGAAGCTTGATGTATGCAATGGTTTGTACGAGACCAGACATAGCCCATGCAGTTGGTGTTGTTAGCCGGTTTCTCTCAAATTCGGGAAGAGAACATTGGAATGCGGTAAAGTGGATTATGAGATATCTGCGAGGCACTTCCAAGTTGAGTCTTAGCTTTGGGAGTGGCAAACCAATGTTGGTTGGCTATACAGATTCTAATATGGCTGGAGATGTGGATACCCATAAGTCTACTTCGGGTTATTTGATCATTTTCTCAGGAGGGGTTGTTTCTTGGCAGTCAAGGTTACAAAAATGTATTGCACTTTCTAAAAATGTATTGCAGTTTCTACAACTGAAGCAGAGTTGATTGCAGCAACGGAAGCTTGTAAAGAGTTGCTATGGATGAAATTTTTTTTGTAGGAGCTTGGTTTCAAGCAACAACAATATGTGTTGTTTTGTGATAACCATAGTACTATTCACATTGCTAAGAATTCCTCATTTCATTCAAGATCGAAACACATCGATGTGAGGTACCATTGGATAAGAGATACTCTTAATGACAAGTTGCTAGCACTTGAGAAAATTCACACCGATGATAATGGCTCCGATATGTTATCGAAGGCTTTAGCAAGGGAGAAGCTTGAAATTTGTCGCTCAATCGCCGGGATGGCGAATCCCTCCACCTAGTTGGGAAGGGGGAGATTTGTTGGGTTGGGTTTCCCTCCTAAGTGAGAATGGCCCAAAAGTTGTTTTATTTCAGCCCATGGGTAGAGAGTCCCAAAGAGGGTTAATAACCCTACCATTTACTGTAGCAAAGAGGCAAGAGAGCAACCAGAAAAATACAAGAAAGAAAAGAAAAGAAGCTGCCGCCAGTTTCTGAAATTTCTGTCCAGTTTTGATCAACCGCTCTAATCAATGAGCATTTGAGGTCCAATTGAGCTGAAATTTTGTGTGGATGTTTATGACACGTGAATCTTCATTGTGAAAGGTGGAGGTTGGATTCTAAGTATCCAGTGGTCGTTTTTCAGCCCGTGAACAGTAGCCTCCTTTGGTGAGATCTTTCTTTTATTCTTGTAGAAGTTGATTTGAGCCAAGAAATTGTATTTCTTGAAGATAGTTGCTGTTGTATGCCTCTAGTTGAGACTAGAGAAGACTCGTGTATTCCTGTAATTGTTGATAGTGAAATTGTTTGAGTGACTAAGGTCCAGTGGTTTTTCCTTCTCACATCAAGAAGGTTTTCCACTTAAAATTGTGTGTCTTGTGCTTGTAGTGTTTGGATATATATTTTTGCATATGTGTTGCTCCATTTTGTAGTTTCCTTATAGATTCAAACAAAGAAGGAGTTTGAGCATTGTTGTTTCTCCCATCACGGTAGGGGCAGAAGTTGTCGAAGATAGGCTACTATTGGTTGGTGCAGTCAATGGTGGTGGGCTGGGAAATAGTTGATTTGAGGAGAAGGAGGAAGGGGGTGGTGATGAAAATTGTGGGTATGGAGACCATGGGGGTTAAGGAGAAAGAGCAATATATTTTGGGTTTTGGTGGTGATTTTCTGTACAAAACTTTGGTAGTTATAGTTTTCTTAGTCATTCTTCCACTCTTTCCTTCACAAGCCCATGAATTCATCACTCACCAGAAGGTGGGGGCTTCTACCTCTTCTTTTTTTTTTTTTTTTAATAATACACGATGAAACAAAGCTTTTACTATTCAATTCTACACCTCGTTTCTATCTAAATCCTTCATGACAAAATAGAGAAAGAAAATAAAAAACCTTAAATTCAATAATGCACAATCTTATGTGCCTAGATGGACCTCTACTACAGACCAACTCAAACAAGAAGCAAAAGCCTTAATACAATTCAAAACTACAACTAAAACAAAAACACCCAAACGTACAGCTCGCAAGGGATGGAAGAAAGGGATTTGGGTTTGCTTTCTAGATTTTTGTTTTTTTAACCTTGTTATCTAGTTAACGCTAACGTTGCTTTGAAAATGCCATTCTTGCCTCATCTTATTATTTTAAATGAAATGGCCATTTTGTAGCATTAGATGGTTTAAAATATATCTAAATCGTGAATCGGCTTACATCCAACTGAAATAAACTGGAATCCTTTTAGGTGGGACCTGCGTGGCAGATCAATCATGAGGAGAAATGGAAAATTGTTAACCATAAGCAATTACATATATTAGTAATACACTAATATATTAATATGTTAATTAGTTAACTTATTAACATAGGTTATATAATATGTTATATCATATATTTATGAATTATTAATCATATGATATTATATTATATTATCCATAATAAGTATAATAATTATGAATTATATCTAACAATTCATATTATCATATGTCTTAGATCATGCGATCTAACTATTCCTAAATATCTAATGATAATACTTAGATTATATGATCATATTCATATGTCATATGATCTTATAATATAATGATTATATGACACAATGTTATGTCATATGATCATACGATATAATGATTATATACTCATATGATCATATGATATAATGTTAGACCATATTATCATATGATCATGTAATCTAAATTCTAATAATTAATAATACATATGATCTAAATTCTAATAATCATACTTAATTATTATTTTATACCTAAGTTAGAAGTATTAATCAAAATTATCCAAGTAACTAAATACTTAATCATTATATTAGTTACTTAGTATATATGAATTGTATACTTATGACTTATTATGTTGCTATAACAAATTAACAATTTATAGTTATAGCTTTATTTTTAATTATATATATTTATGAATTATGATTCATATCATATGATATGAGACTATTTATAATAATATATGAAAATAATGAATCATATTTATTCTAGTTTCCTAAATATCTAATAATAATACTTATATCATATAATATAAATATATAAGCATTATCATTATAATTTAGGTACATATGAGATATGATCATATGATTATTATATTATATAATAAAGATTCATTGTACCATATGATATAAGATTTAATATCATATAAATTGTTAGAGCATATGATATAGGATCATATGATCATTTGATGTAAAATCTAGTAATAATACATATGATATGAATTAAAATGATAATACTTAATTTGTGATTATAAATACATTGTTAATTTTTAATGCTAATCATTTAATTTGGGATTATACCAGTTACATTATTATTGTATATGATATGATTATTTGAATAATATGATTAAGTATCAGAATTTTCATTAAATTATATGATTCAATTCAACCAACATTAGATACTTAATGGTTAAACTTAGATCATATAAGATATAACCAAATGATTATCTTTTATCATTAAATTATATATTATATAACTACTTATAGATATAATTATATATCGTATTGCAATTAATTATTGTTACTAATAATTAGGGTAAATGTCTAATAAATTCCTAAGTTAAAGCGCCATTTGAATTCGATCCTTCACTTTTTGAAAGTAAGTATTCGGAGCTTAACTTTTTTGCGAATTCGAAACAAGTCATTCTGTCATTTTTTCATCTATTTTTCTAACCACTGTTAGTGCCACGCCATCATTTTTGCCACATCACCTTAAAATAATATTATTTTATTTAATTATTAATTTAAAAACTTAAAATATATATATATATTTTAAAAAAAAGGTAAGGGATTTCGGGGTGCTGCCACCCCCTTGGGGAGGAGGGTGGCCTGCGAGCCGCCCTCAGAGGTGGCCGGTGTCACCTCTAGGGTGGCTCGCTGGCGACCCCCAATGGTGGTGCTGCTCCCATTGGGGTGGCCTGCGCAGAGGTGGTTGGTATGAGAAGAAGATGGAGGTTTATCATTCTGTGATCTACCGGTCATCACCTGTTTAACTGTTTGACCAAAGAAGACGACTAAACAAGAAAAGAAAATGCTTTGGCCATTCAAAACCAAGAAGATCAATTTGATTTCAGCTCAAGGGGGCTCTCTTTTGAAAGAGTAAAAAATGTGTGTGGCGGATGAGGTTTTATTTCAAGGCCGAATCCTCCCACTACGCCTCTCAATCAGCTCAAACGTGGGCTTGCCCTGTTTCCAGCATGAAAGCCAGAAAATTACAGGGACATCCAATAGCTCAAGCAGCAATAGCTCAAGCAGTACTATTAGACTAACGAATTACAAGCCATAATTTCAAAACAATTTCCTTACGTGCCCAAACCTCAGATCAAGTTTTCCAATAAACAACATTCCTACAACTCATCAAGTCATTGAGAAATTTCTACAAACAACTTGTATGTGGTGTATCCTGCCAGATTTAGAGAATTTATTTTCAATTCAAACAATTTCCTTTTTACAACAACATCAATCAAAATTGCATTTCAACAACAACAAACCTATAGAAAACAATTTGATAAGCTTGAAAATTAATCCCAGTGTGGTTGACTGAGTAGCCCCATTTTTTGGGTCACAATCATGTTATTTTGGTTTCATATTCATAATGGCATGTAGAAGCAAGAGAATTGTTGTCAACAAACAGATTTTGATTCCCCTAAGCTTCCCTTCTGTTATTTTGCTAATGTCTTGATCTCTACCTTCAAACTTTTGGATGAGTGGCTCCCATAATTAACAAACTTCTTTACTGCAACAAGTTCACCACTTAGTAAACCCAAAATGTGAACTCTACCAAATGTTCCACCACTTCCTACTGCACTTTTTTCATTCATTCCCATAACCAAATCATGCTCAACGACTCAGGTGCCAACTTCCTGTTTGATGCTTGGAAGTGAATTGGGGTAAAACACATAAAAGTTACGCCTTAAAATGGGTGACCCAGAAGCTGAAATAAGCTTTTCGGATTCCGCAGATGTTGAAAGGAAAGGAGTTTGGTGAAACCCAATAGAGTTTTTTATGTTTGGAAGTGAATTGGAGTAAATCTCACAAAAGCTATGCTTGTAATGGGAGATCTAAGTAATGAAATAGGGTTTTCTGCTATCGAAAGCCACCCCAAGGATCTGGGGAGCTGTGTGGCCACCCCTGGCCTTAAGGGGTGGCCGCGAGCCATCCCAAAGGAGGCGTCGGTCACCTTTGGGGGTGGCTCGCAGGCCACCCCCTCCCCAAGCAGCCACCCCCAAATTTTTTTTTTTTTTTTTATTTAAAAAAAGAAAAATAATATTTTATGTTTTTAAATTAATAATAAAATAAAATAAAATTATTTTAAGATGATGTGGTAAAAATGTTGTTGTGAAACTAACAGTGGTTAGAAAAATGGATGAAAAAATAACTGAATGACCTATTTCAACTTCGTGAAAAAGTTAATCACCGAATACATACTTTTAAAAAGTGAGAGATCGAATTCAAATAGTGTTTCGACTCAAAAATTTATTAAACATTTACCTTAATAATTAATATACTATATAAGTTACATGTATCAATAAAAATATAGGAGTTTGCATTAATAAGCTAGCCAAATTTAATATGAATTTATTCACGAATTTCGAATAAATAAGCCAAATTTTAAAACGAATATGTATCATTTAATAGTTTAATATAATTTTGTGTCTACAAACAATTCTTTAAACAAATAGATCGCACTCAAATCGAGCTATATCGAGTCGAAGCGGAAAAACTTATGGGTAACTTTTGTTTGTTTACATAAATTACATCCCAATTCCGGACCCAAAAACACTTGTTCCGAAGCAGGCCCAAATGCCTGTACGGCTGTACCTACTTCGTAGCCGATACATATAAACTTCTCACTGCAACCGCCACTCCCACTAGCCCGGCGCGTACACCCAAATCCTCAAGTCTACGCGCCACCCCTAGAACTCAAACACCATGACTCGAGGAAACCGCCAGCAACCGTCTCCGGAGCCCTCACCCACACGCGCCGCCACTGTGATCAAGCGCAAGCACCATCTTCAGCAGGAGCAACCCCATGGTGGTAGTAATAGTAATAGCCGCCACGCGAAGAGGCGCAGAAGGAGAATATTCTCGGAATCAGAAACCCTAACCCTATTACCCGACCCGCCTCGGACCTTACCCGCTTCTAACCGGTTCGAACGCCTGCATTCTTCGTCAACACCGCGTGGGAAACATAGGCACAGAAAATCGAGCGCCAGAGGTTGTAATAACCGCCAATGGGTTTTGTCTTCTCGCGATATTTCAACGTGCGAAGGTGAATAAGAAAGTAAAATCTTTAGGTATTTTTGTTAATATTATTAGTCCTTTTTCTTTTAGCTGTGTGTAATTGAATATCAGAATTCGCAATGTGTCCTCGAAAGTAACAGCTAAGATAATGGATTTTGTTTATGGGTTATCTTCGTCGTTTCACTTCTGTGAATTTTGCAGTACTTGAAAAGAGAGGTTTTGGCTTAATGTGCTTAGTTTGAAGTTGTAGGTGATTGTGGTTTTTAGGCGGTCCACAGTTCAGGAAGTTGAAAAGTATACTACTTTCATTCGAGAGCTTAAAATAGCGGCGTTGATTTTGAAAAAACTTCAATGCTTATTGGTTTGTTTATCTTTCCCCTTACTACCATAAGACTACCATGAAAATGTGCTGCCAAAGTATGAGAATTCTGAGTAATGGCATGTTAACTCGATGGGGATTGTGGTTTTTCTCTAAATTAAATTTCTTGATACCCTATTACGTGTTTAATATGGTACATGATAGAATTACTCAAATGAGCGTGCTTGGATGGGAGGCCGCTGATCTTAACAATTAAATAATGATTACCTACAGTTTGAAACTAAGTGTTCTTTCATAGAAAGTGTATGTTTGATCTAATCACTTTTGCTACATTGCCAAGAAAAACTCAAAATAGGAAAATAATAAGTAAAATAAAGGGCAGAATTTATAGCCTGACGCTTGGGGCTTAATTATAGAGCGTGTGGCAAACAATGTGATAGGGTCTTCTCCAGGAAAGGTACCTGAGGTTTGAAGCATAATGGTTAACATTCAATTGGAATGATCAGATCATTTCAATTGTATTATGGTCTTGATAAGTAGAACCGGGGAAGATCTTTGGTCTAGTTAAGAATTCCGTCAATTGTAAATATCATTAATTGTATTTTTATTAAATGCTTCATAAATATCTGTTTCTTGGACATTTCCACCCGTTTGTCTGGTCGGCTGTCTGCATACGCACTCATTGAAGATGATCATTTCTTTCTTGTATTTTCATCCTTTCTTGATTTTTATCTCATTGGAGTAACCCTTTTACTCTCTTCGTGTATGCAAGTGTGTGGGATGGGTGGATGGGTGGGTGTGACTTTCAGCTTATAGGACCAGATACCAATATCTATCACTTCTTTGTTCTGCCTAAACCATTTTCTTTTCTTCCGCAGATAAGGTTGTTGTCGTTTCATATAATATACTAGGTGTTGAAAATGCATTAAAGCATCCAGATTTGTATTATAAAGTTCCTCCCAAATTTTTGGAGTGGGACCGACGGAAAATCCTTATATCTGAGGAGATCAATCATTACAATGCAAGCATTCTTTGTTTCCAGGTAAATTTACAAGTTTTTCTTTGGTGATGCACATTTGTTTGCGTGGAGATGCAGTTGTGTGCATGATGATTTTTGAGCATTTTGGATATATTTTAAAATAATTATAATAACATCTGGTTTTTTCTTTCTTATTTCAATTAAGATCACTTTTGCATTCTGTTGCATGAAGTATTTCATTCTGCCCAAAGGCCCTGAATTTTAAATCCTCCATGGAATGGCTCCTCAACACATCACCGATCTTGTGAATAATTATAATAACATTTGGTTTTCGGTTTCATATGTATTTTGGGTTGTGGGTGTCTTTTTGGGAGGGTTGCTCAGGTTTTCTTGCGGGTTTTGGGGGGTTTGTTGGGTTGGGGTGCTTTCGAGGCATGTTTGGGTGTTTGATGGGGGCTTCTTTTGTTTTTTGGGCTTTGGGTGTTATGAGTGCTCCTTGTGAGTTTCAGGTTTTAGGGTTGATCCTTGTGAGTTTGTTTGGGTTTTTTTCCTTTTGTGGGCTGGCTTTGGTGGTTCTTGTGTATACTCCCGGTGTACTTAGGAGCGCCTTACACTTTTTAATAAAATCTTCTTACTTATAAAAGAAAAAACATTTGATTTTCTTGTTCTCTAAAATTTGTTGTTTTACTTATTAAAACAAAGGTATAGAAACTCTTAATATGTGGAGGTAATATGCTTAAATTTATTTACACATGGAGGCTGTGGTCATGATTTCAATCTTGTGTAGCTGCATGAACCTTACTCTGTGATGTAGCTTCTATGTCTTTAGGGAGTTTAATCTGTTTTCTTTTAAATATCTGAACCTCATATCATATACGAAAGGCTTGGTTGTCAAGGGCACTTGAGATTGAGGCATGTTGTGATGAATTTTGTTTGACATTCTCATACCTGCTCTTATGGCTGCAGGAGGTTGACCGTTTTGATGATTTAGACGATCTTTTTCAAAATAATGGCTTTAAAGGTGTTTACAAGGTATACTAAGATATTACTAATAGTTATGTCTAGTCTAACTACTGTTGTACTAGACTACCGTGCTTTTCATTATGTTCTAAATAATACAGGGTAGTGATTACTAATCTTTTACAGGCTCGAACTGGTGAAGCATATGATGGGTGTGCTATATTCTGGAAAGACGAACTGTAAGGTTTCTCAACCCTTTTGGAAATCACAAATTTCTTCTGCCATACTATAGTATAGCTTATGATACTTTAATTAGCATGTTTTGTCATGCGACTCATCTATTATTTATTTTCTTGGAAGCAACTTTATTGTTTACCTCTTTCTTTATTACTTTATTACTTTATTTTTTTTATTTTTTTATTTTTATATATAAGTAATCGAGATATCATTAAAAGTGTAAGGTGCCTTCAAGTACACATGAATTATTCAAGGAGGAAAAGGAACAAGGAACCTCTTTCTCAATTACTAGACAGGCTTTCCCTTGATTCTTTTAATAGCAATACTAGTTTTATTATAGAACCTTCAAACTTCACATACCTGAGAATAAACATGCGGATATGGTAAATAATATACCGAGACATTTTGATTTTTACTATGAGCATGCTCCTCAATACCTTGTGTTTTGGTTTTATAGCTATTAAGCACTTTGTTTGCAGTGAGCTAATTAGTCACATCTATCATCATTTTGAATATCCAAAATCATATTCTGAGCAGATTTACACTTTTGCATCAAGAAAATATAGAGTTCAGGAGTTTTGCCCTTCGTGACAATGTTGCTCAACTTTGTGTTTTGGAGGTATGCAGATTTTCTAATTTTTGGAATTTGATTATCCTTTTACCTCTTCCAGCGGTGTTAATTTGAATCAAGATACCCATTTGAATCAATATAAGTCAAGCACAGTATTGGTCTAATGGTTCAACTTAGCTTTGATGGCTGATCTTTCATGTACAATATGATGTTATGCTTGGAAATTGTTCCTCCTTCTATTAGTTTCTGTCTTTCATTTTTGTTTTCCCTCGTTCCTTAAATTCCTTTGTAAGTTATGGTGGCATTCCAAGTTGAGATACTGGCTTTCCTGAAGTTTAAGAGTCCCATGGTGGACATTTTGTGAAGATGGTAAGGGTTATAAGATCTACTATAATTGCATTTATGATAAACCTCATTTCATGTTCCCTAAATTGCGTTGAAACTTTGCAAATTTAAGTGAATGTGGAACAGGAAGGCACTCCCAGTTGAGATACTGGCTTTGAAGAAGTTCAAGTGTCCCATTACTTCAGGTTTTGTGAAGATTGTAAAGTTACAAGAGCCATAAGAGTTGCATTTATGCATTGAAACTATGCCAATTATGTGGAACAAGGAGGAGGAAGCATAAGTATTATGCTCTATTGTGTTTCAGTAGTACATTGCATTTGAGGATAATGTTTTCTCAAGGACCTTTTGGTTTATAGAATGGAAAGTGTATGACACATTATTACTTGTGGAAAAAGAGAAACTGAATGAAATGGTTATTAAACAATGGTCTAGCTACATAAGTAGCTTATAACATCCATTTATTTTTTTTCTTTTGTTTTTTAGTTAGCTTGAAGGGTTTTTCACCTCGGTAGTGAAAGTTCGAACATTATATTAGTGGGTGGGTATCTTTTGATTCTTAATTGCATCTGCTTCCTGTTTTCTGGCTGAGAAATGTTAGTAGGTAGTCCTCAAGCAGTATTCCGTTCCTTTTTCTTGTTTGTCCTTTTTTTTTCCCTCTAATATTTGTTGTATATAGATTTGACTGGCTTTGTTCTCATGGGAAATCCAATTATGCAGCAGATTACTCATAGTTTTTTCTTTTTATATTTTATTCATTTATATTCTCTTTTATCTTATACAGATGATCCAAAATCAATCAGAGTCTGAATTGTATACTGAAATACCCACGTAAGTTTTTTATTTTTTTATTTTGTATAGATATGTATAGAAACATTCATGCAACTGAACAAATAGATGAAAATCATGAAATTATCTGTCTTTATAAGTAATTGATAAGAGATGGGCCTTATGTGTGTAACTGTCCTTTTGTGCCGTTATATGTTTCATCTTTTAATTTTTTTTCTTCCCATTAAAAGATGCATAAATAAAAACAGTCATTGCTGGTAACAAACTAGTTAAAAGAAAATTGAGCAGTAAAGTTTACCCTATGGAGCCTGCTTTAAGACAAGTGCCGATAGATCTAATGATGATATATTATGGGAGAAATTAAATCCGCTATCAATAAAAATCCAAAGGAACATAGTTTTGACCATCACCTGTGCTTGTGCTTGAGAAGGTTCCACAGACGGGAAATATGGTATATGAATTGATGAACAAATCTGATTATTTTTTTTTGACAGTTTAACCTGAAAACTGTAAAACTATGCACAAACAATCTATATCACAAACAATCATACTTTTTGCTCAAGAAAAAAAAAAGTCTATAATAGTTTTGCTTTGTAGTTCATGCAATGTATTATTTCATTCGCCACATTTTCATGAAATTGGTTTATGATATTGTGATTCTTCCTCTCCTGTAAGAGAAATTGCTGTACATGCTCAATTATCATATCCAGAAGATATGTTACTCTGTTTATATTATTTTGCAAGAACACATCGCCAGTTCAATCACTGACTTATGTGCCCAACTATAGGTCTCCACCAAGTCGAGGTCGAAGATTACTGGTTGGAAACATACATGTTCTCTTCAACCCAAACCGTGGAGACATCAAGCTAGGCCAGGTATTTACTGCTTTATTCTCTGCTAAAGAGATGAAATTCCTGCAGAATGGTTTCAGTTGATATCTTTTGGGATTCTCATTGTTAATGGTCCCCTGCTCCCGTCTCTGCTTATATATATATATGTACCGTGCATGCAAGTACATGTGCATCTGTTCTTCCCCTCTCCCCCTACTGGGGCTGTTGGCTGGAAGGGGAGTTAGCTTCATATATGAACTCATACTTGTGATGCCATAATATTCCATTTCATCATCAACTTAGAGAAGAGAAGAAAGGATTTTCTATTTTCATTCAAATGGCAATTATTTTTTTTTTAATCTTTTTGACTATGGTAATATGTTTGCATGTAAGCTACAATCCTGTAGGTCCGAATCTTTCTTGAAAGAGCGTACGAGCTATCACAAGAATGGGGTGACATCCCAGTAGTAATTGGTGGGGATCTAAATAGCCTTCCTCAGGTGAGATCTTGCAAGCCAATGGTTAATAATAATTATAATAATAAAATTATCAGATTATACATAGACTGCAATAGTTAAATTTCATTGTCACTTTATATCTGAAGTGTTTTCTTTTTCATCCTGTGGTCAGAGTGCAATTTATCAGTTTGTGGCTTCATCAAAGGTGAGTTCGGTCCTTGTGGTGTGTCAAGACTTTTTTTTTTCCGTGTTTTGCATGTTCTCAGGACTCCAATGGCCTTAAATATCTCTGAGTTCATTTTTTTAGATTTAATATGAAACACTTGAGTTACTGGAATTTTCTGCAGTTAGACACCCACCTTCATGACCGCAGAAAAATTTCAGGGCAGCTTGAATATCCATCTCAATGCAGAGGCTTCAGATTTCAGAATGAGAATCCGGCCAGGTATTTTAGAATTCCTATCAAACAATTTTATTTTACACTCTCAGTCATGAGTCTGATATGACGTGTGTAAAATAGTTCATTTTCAAGTTCCTTTGCATCTTAACAGCTATACATTTAAAAATAAATTATCACTAAATTGAGCAGTAAATGAAATCGTTTCTTGAAATGTAAGTGAGGTTGTTTTACAAGACTGAAAAAAACATAGGCCTAAAGTAATATATGAAACAAGGAAATGAAACTATTTATGCCAAAAGCTTAAGCTAATTGGAAATGATGAATTTAATCATTGAAACCCTCTTCCTTGCTATCAGCAGCCTAGAGTGCTCGCTTAGCGGCAAAGAGATTCACTCCTGTATATGGTGGACAGGATTATGACCAGGCGTCGAGCCTTTCATCCTTTTCGTAGTTTTGATGGGAATGTTCATTTTAATAACACAAGCATATATTGTCATGTGGTTTCCATTGCCTCTCAGTCTCTCAGATGATTACACTGGTGGTGAATATTGATTAATATGATGTTGCTGTGTATCATTACTATCACTATTACAATGAATAGATTGGTTTATATCAGATGCACTGTTTTGAAGTCTATCCCATCCCCACTGTTATATAGATGGAGTGACGAAGAACTAAGGCTTGCAACAGGTAGTGGAGGAGTCACCCATGTTCAGCACCAATTAAAGCTTTCCAGTGCATATCATGGGGTTCCTGTAAGATGCTTGAATCTTTTCACACTATTGTATTTTCTTGTATACCTTTTAGGGATGTTGCTTAACTTGTTCAAATGAAGTATACTAATTTGCACTTGAGGAATTTTGAGGTTGATATCTTACATAAGTGAGAGACGATGAATATTGTAATCCCCATTTAAAGAAGATATTTTATGACTGAAGGACATGTATATCAGTGTCTAACACAGGAACTCTGCCAAATATTCAACATAGGAGTATCTTTATTACATGTTTCCTATTCAGCTAAATTGTTTCCTGTGTATTTCTTCTATAATCTATAATTAAATGATGCAGGGGAGCTGTAGAACGAGAGATAATCATGGGGAACCCTTGGCAACATCATACCACTCTAAGTTTATGGGAACAGTTGATTATATTTGGTAGTTCAAGTTTATCGTAAAAAGTACAATACTCTGTTTGCCTTTGAAAACTTATAGTTACTGATATGTTTGATTGACACAGGCATACAGATGAACTTGTTCCTGTGAGAGCTCTCGAGACCTTACCCATTGATATTTTAAGAAGAAGTGGAGGGCTCCCAAGTAAGGTACCTCTAGGCTTTTTATTACTGAGCTTGATCAGTCTTATCATACATACATGATCTAAATATACTGTTAAAGGTGCTTGTTCTAGCCATATTAAATTTGCTCATCAAAAGTTTTCATTTTAGCATCTTAAATTTTCAAAGAGAAGTAGATTTGAATGTTGGTTATTTATCCATACTTTAGGATACAACATCAACAATGCCAGATATTTTAAAAAAGTTATTTGTGTCCACACCTACACATTGATTTGTATATCTTGAATTTAGGAGGGGCAAAGGGTGCAATTAGAAGCTAAGTTTCATGGAGACTTTTTTAAGTATGGCTTTGTCTGCATTCTGTAATTGCCACATTTCTTAAAACACAATGGTTGCATAGCGAACAGTTGATAGAGGCTTGTAATAATTTCAATTTCCTGGACCATGTCTCTTTTTTTCGTTTTCTTTTTTTATTCAATTAAGTGTAAACAAATACAAATTTCAGTTAAGAGGGGCAAAGGAGCAGGATATCATAAAAGATGTCTAGTAGCTATGTCTGTTTTTTATTTGTCATGGTATCTCTAAATATAGTAAAATCCATGTCTCAATTCATTAACCAAAAATCAAAAAAACCAAAAAATGGTGTCTCATGTTCAACTCCATGCAACAAACTTATGGAGGAGACTTCAAAATAGAGTGACTGACAACAGTTACTAGAATCTATGATTAATTTTGGGCAACTTTCCTCCTGAATTGGTTTCAGTGAGAAGCTCAAGGTTGTCTTGATTGGAGATGGGATGAGGGGAAGTTATCTAAGATGTGTGCAAGATTACGGTAAGGAAACAAATGCCTTTTATAAGCTCTAGCTCAAATCACTTTCCTGCCCCTTTAAGAATGGTGTGGAGAGTAGCTCGTAGTTCAAGAACCACTGAATGCGTGTCAGTAACTTACTAAAGAAAGAAAAAAGAGACAAATCCCATTATAAGTGGGGAGTGAAGTGGTGAGTTATTCGCTCCGCTCAAGTAGAAGACATTACAAAGCCAGGGGAAAGGATTCTTGTTGGGGGGAATTCCAGTAGAGTTGATTGGCGTAAGACATTCATGTAGCTGACTCCATGAAATTGAGGACTAGGCTTTTGCCTGGTTGAGTTGTACTCTTTGCTTATGTAACTTCCAAAAAATAATAATGGAAATTATGTTGCATCAGAATGTAATTGCTAATACTTAAATCGCAAGCTTCAGTAACCATCAATCATGGCCTTTAAAATTCTCTTTGAGAAATCAACTCAGTGCAACCCTTTTGACCAAGCATGGACATTTACAGATTGTGATGCAATGGTAAGTTGCCTCTGAACTGATTATTTAAACACCCCTTTTTCTGGTGGAAGTTTGTGAATGTGTTGGAATTTGAGGGTCCATTTCTAGGAACAATTTTTCATGGATATACCAATATTAGCTCATATTGTTCATCCATAGTTTTGTAATTGTTTTCTGCAAATTGTTTGTGAACATCACTTTTTTCATCTGACAAGACTCAAGATCTTAGCCTTTTTCCCTAACATTGACCTCTGCTCTCCCTGTTAGATTTTCCATGGATTCATGAAGTTTTGATGTTGGTTGCAGAAATGGGGCAGCGACCATCTCGCACTTGTATGCGAATTGGCTTTTGCAGATGATGATGTCAAAGGGATCTGAGTACCGCTGCTTTAAATCAACCCCTAACTAGGGAGTGTACATTTTGGAAAGAGAAATGATTTCTTGTATTCTCTTGTCCTTCTCCTAACTTCATATTTTGAAAATCAATCATTGGATTTATAGGATCCACACACACGTGTGTCCTGTGCAGGTCTTACAGATCTAGTGATTAATTTTCAAAATGGGAGGATGGGAGGGGGACTCAAGTGTACTAAATAGTCTCTTCTAGAAAGCTCTGGTTTCTTGGAGTTCCAAAGGCTTTGCGGATGTTTTTTGGCCATGTTTGTGGTATTTATTAGTCATCATTTATTTGGTCCTGCAAAGATAGGAACTCTCCCTGTCTTACTTACAGGGAATATTATGCAGAAACAGCTTCACTATTTTAGGAGGAGCATCCCAATGGATGTGAATGGCTTGCATTCTGATAGAAAATCAATGTATCAACAAATAAATCTGCACGCTGAAGAAGAAAAACTCTGATTCACAATTTAATTAATGGGCAGTGGTCAAGTAGCTTGTGATTTACGGTCACATCTGGGCGGAGAAAGACCTTTGGCAGGTCATTGAGAAAAGTAGGAAGTGGGACCAATAAATCAACATGCCGTTTGTTTAGGGGAAAATTTGAGACGTAATAATGTCGTTTGGAGGACTAACAGTCTATAAATAAATGAAAGAAATTGGGAAGATGATGGAAAAGTCATCTCTTTATTTGCTCTAGAAATAAGAAGACTTTAGATTAGAGCATTTACAATTGATTCTCTACATTTTTTTCTTTTCTTTTCCTGTCATTTAAATAGGTTTTTTTTTTTTCATTATAAGAGAGAGAGAGAGAGAGAGAGTGTTAAAAAAATTGAGAAATAATTTAAAGAAAGTCGAAAAAGGAATAGTGAATCTATAACTGAAGTAAGAATTGCACTTTTTTTTTTTAACAGAATAATCATCGCCACTTTCATTACTCATAAAAACAAAAATTGATCCTATCAAAACAAAGGATCTAGGGACACAAAGAATCCCTAAAAACAATATCGTGAACACTCCTTGGAGTCTCTTCCAACCAACATAAGTCTACATTATTACTAGAGGCCTCCATAGCTAAAACATGGGCTGCATCATTACATTCGCGGGGGGTATAGGCAAAGCTCACCAACCGAAAACAACCCTTCTCAAGATGGATATTTTCTAAAAAATGGCCAACTCGTGAAACATAAGGAGGCGCAGAATTTATTTCTTTGACCATTTGGGCTGCATCACCTTCAAAAACTACATCTAAGAAGCCCACTTCTTTACTGAATTGCACTGCAAATAAAGCCGCAATAACCTCAGCTATCTTGGGATCTACCTTCACTTGTTTTGTCACACTCCTAGCCCCCAAACATACACAAGTGCGGTCTTTGACGATCACTCCAATCCCAAGCCATCCTTTTTTCAAGCTCAAAGAGGCATCCCAATTTATTTTGAAAACACCACTAGGAGGTGGAGTCCAAGAAGAATGGCGAGAGAGAGATTATGTACCCCTTGGTGAGAGTTCTATAAATTCCTTCCCATTGCATCTTTTGAATTCACTCAGTGAGGTTGCCCCTTCTTTGTACACGGTATCAGGGTGGACAAAAGTTCCCTCAAACACCAACGTGTTCCTCCGAAGCCATATCCGTCGGGCTAATACTGCCAAAAGATCTAGGTCCTCCTTGCTCATTTTTCCCATACAATACTCAACTAAAGATCTAAACGAAGCACCTTCACAGTAGCATTTTTGAAACACAGAAAGATGACTTCCCCAAACATCCCTTGCAGCAGGGCAGGACCATAGGGCATGAGAAATAGTCTCCTCTTCTAAAGTGCAGCATGGGCAGTTCTTATCTTCTACTACCTTTCTTTTAAAAAGGTTGGCCTTGGTTGGCAATAAATCGTTACAGGCCTTCCACATAAAAAGCTTTATCGAGTTTGGGACTTCCAAAGACCAAATAGCTTTCCATATCTCCTGTCCCTTGTGCCCTTGAGAACATTGGCCTCCTTCTTGATCTTGTAGCTCCTTTCCCAAGTGATATGCACTTCTAACAGTGAAAACGCCATTCTCCGTGCCCCTCCATATAAGCCGGTCACATGGTAACATCGGACTAAGAGGAATATTAATGATAACCGTAGCCTCTTCCTCCCCAAAAACTGCCCTTATTAGATCAACTTTCCAACCCTGCGTCTCTGTGTTTATCAGTTCAGCTACAAGAGCGTTTTCATCTAGAATTCTTGGAGGAGACTGAACGGTAAACGTGGTTGGCGTAGGTAGCCATTGCTCCCCCCACACCTTAATAGCTTTTCCATCTCCCACTCTCCACACCAACCCTTTACTCAGTAATGATCAAGCATTAAAAATACTCCGCCATGCAAAGGAAGGCCTAGACCCCAATGATGCCTGCAAGAAAGAGAATTGGCGACCTTAAAGCCAAGACAGCAAGACTTTTGCGTAGGCCTATCCTACGAGATAAACACCCAAACTAGTTATCCCGGGAAAAGCTATTCCCAAGAATACATGACAGGATTTGCATCCAGATTGAGTTTTGGGAATGCAGACCTCTCGGGACCGAGAGTCAACTCATTTACCTAAGGCTCGAGACAAAAAAGTCCTGAGAACTCAGATATTAGTCGCATCCCAGGAAGTTTGAAGTAGAAGTCACAATCCGGGTCCAGTTAGGACTCCTCAAAAAATCCGATCAATAGTTCTACTCTAAGTTGAATTGGGATAGGACTCTTGATCTAAGTCTAATCCTTGAATATCTGGGTTGAATCATACTACAAAACAAATTGGGAAAGAATCACAATCCAGGTTTGGTAAGGAATCAAAGTCCAAATCAGACTCTGACGATGCTCCTAGGTTAAGTAGGAGTAGGAAAATTAATTCAGGTTGACCTTTACCTTTTTGCCTATAAATAAGTCCATACCTCATGTATGAAAAACAAATTTAATATTTTATACATAGCGCATACTTTTCTCTCAAAGACGTCAACTTAGGCATCGGAGTGAGACCTTTGAAAGGGTCTCTTAGTTTTAGTCCCAACAGTTTGGCGCCGTTTATGGGAATGATTATTCGTTTCTCATAAAATTAAAAAAAGAAAAAAGAAAAAAATGTCGTCGTGGTGAGCACACGTTTTGGCGGCCGAGAAGGCAGCAGGTGGAGCCAGTCATTCAGCCTAATCCCCTCTCAAAAGATCAGAACAATCCACATCCTCCATCGTTCCCTACCTCGGGCGGTGGAGATCAGAACTATTTAGTAGCATTGGAAGATCGAATTGAAGCCCTAGCATTGCATAATGCAGAGTTGCTGCTCAGAATTCCGAGACAATCCCATCCCGAGGTGAACCGGAACGAGCATGAAGAAGAAGAGCACAACAACCATGATCCCCGGGAGGATATAGAGAGAAGAGAGGATCGAAGAAGTAGGAGTTCACAGCATAGAGAGCCGAGACAACAAGAGATTATAGCCAAGATCAGGTAGTGAGGACTGTCGGGAGTCCTGGACGAGACTCTTATTTTCCACATTTATGTTTTCAAAGAACTAGGTTATTATTTTTTAACTCAGACTTATTATAATAAAGACAGAAGATTCCTAAGATTTTGGGAGTATGTATATTTTGAATAAAAGAATAGAGCTGACTTAAGCATTGGAGCATTCTCGGTCTAGAGATCGGGAACTCATTGATGTCACTTCTTTTAAAGGAAGGAGGCAAGGATAAAACCCTATTAAAAACAAGGAGACTGGAGCCCAGCCCGGAGATAGGGAGAATACTCTCAGGAAAATTCAAGGAGACAACCCTGCAGAGAAAACTAGAACGGGAGAATATCTTAAGAGAAATCCAGGGAGACAACCTTGTAGAGAAAACAAAGACGAGAGAAAACCCAAAGGCAAATCTAGAGAGACAATCCTGCAGAAAAAACAAGGATGAGAGAAAACCATAAGGCAAATTCAGGGAGACAACCCTGTAGAGAAAACAAGTGTAGGTAGGAGAAAACCCTAAGGCAATTCCAGGGAGACAACCTTACAGAGAAAACGAGGATGGAAGAAAATCCTAAGGCAAATCCATGGAGAAAACCTTGCATAGAAAACAAGGAAGGGAGACAACCCTTGGTTTTCAGGTTATAGGGAGACAACCATGTACAGAAAACAATGAAGGGAGATAACCCTCGGTTTTCAGGTAACCCTCGGTTTTCAAGTTATAGGGAGATAACCCTAAGAAAAAACAAGAAGACGGAGGGTCATATTTGACCCTCGGGTTCGCAAGTTTTAGGCTTGCAGAAACCACAAAAGCATCATACAATTCTGGAAGAAGATTACAAAGTTTACTAAGAATCATCACCCTCAACAGCTTTGTACCCGAGACAGTAAAAAAGTAGGAAGCTAAAGATTGTTAATGTCTCGGAAGGAGCCAAGAATTTTTCAAGACACAAAATTCCCATTATCTAAATATGCCTTAAGAGAATTGGGGTGGTAACTTTTGGGAATAAATCCACTTAGACCGGCCCACCTGAATAACCTTTGGCTTCCAAGTCAGTATCGGCCCAAAGATAATTGGCATTAAAACCAAGACAACATGACTCCTGGGTAGGTCTATCCCAAGAGATAAACACCCAAATTAGTCATCCCCGAAAAAGCTATTCCCGAGAATATGCGACAGGAGCTATATTCAGATTGAGTTCCGAGAATGCAGACGTCCTGGGATCGAGAGTCAACTCATTCAGCCAGGGCTCAGGACAAGCAAGTCCTGTGAACTTAGATATCAGCCGCACCCCATAAAATCCGGATTAGAAGTCACAATCTGGGTCCAATTAGAACTCCTTGAAGAATTTGGTCAATAGTTTTACTCCAAGTTGAATTGGGATTTGAATTGGGATAGGACTCTCGGTCCAAGTCTAACCCTTGAAATCCGAGGTTAGAATTATACTACAAAACAAATTGGGAAAGAATCACAATCTAGGTTTGGTATGGAATTCAAGTCCAAATCAAACTTTGACGACGCTCCTAGGTCACGTAGGACCTACTTAATTTAATACATAGAGCATTAAGGGTGTACAAGCAGGACGAGTTATTAACCGGAAATAACCAGTAACCGTTAATAACCGCCAACAACTGCTAACCGGAAAAACCGAAAATAACCGCAACTGGATAACTGGGTGCCCGGTTGCGATTATCGGTTATAGGCTTTTAAAAAATCAATTAATAACCAGATAACTAGTAACTGGTTTTTTTATTTTATATATATATATATATATATATATATATATATATATATATATATATATATATATATATGTCGATTACTTAAAAGAAATTAATGGACTGAAAGATGCGGTGAACTGTTTAATATAATGGTTCGTTAAGGATGCCATCTCGT
This sequence comes from Alnus glutinosa, assembly GCF_958979055.1. Lineage (NCBI taxonomy): Eukaryota > Viridiplantae > Streptophyta > Magnoliopsida > Fagales > Betulaceae > Alnus > Alnus glutinosa. Next base: position 23,842,943 of record NC_084889.1, on the reverse strand, counting down.
TTAGAAAATCTTGTGTCTAAGCATTATTTTATTAGTGCTTTGATATTTTTCCCTTAAAAACACGTTGTCTTTATTTATGATGACATAGAGAGAGATGAAGAGAGAAAAGAGAGAGGAAGTTTGTTGTGTGTGTGTGTGTTTTTGAGTGTGTTTGTATTAGGCCATTAACGTGCTATATTCAACAGGACGGTAGTGGAGAGGTGTTTCCTATTAGGTGTTAAGATAATACTGTTCAACCTGCTAACAAGTAATAGTAATTAATATTTATGCGGTGAACTAGGTTTAGCTACAATATTGAAGCACATAGCTAATTGTGTGAGGGAAGTATGGTGATTGGTGATAGCAACACCATCAAACTGTGAGTAGTTTTTCTAGTAGTTTTTATTTGGTCTTTCACATGGCAACTTTTTTATTTTGACTAGATAATGGAGGACACCTTCTCCCATTTTATAAACTTGAGTTTAAAAGGAGAGTAAAGCTCTGGTTTTTATTTTATTTTTAAAAATTTTAAAATTTTAAAATTTTAAAATTTTAAAATTTTTAAAATTTAAAATTTAAATTCATTATTATTTTATTTTAGGCGAAATTAGGGGCCTATCCCACAGTATAAAAAATTGAAAAGATTCAACAATGAAAAATAAATGGACTTCTAATTTATAGAAGTGTGTGTAACGTGTGCAACAAAAATAACAATGCGGAAAGTAAACAACACATCGATTTTTGTTGATGAAGTGAAAACTCAATCAAGAGAAAAACCACTCTGGGGCAGCCAAACCCAGGAATTCCACTATTCAGAAGACAAAGCTAGATACAAGATAGTAACACTCACATTAACCCGATGCAGTGGTCGTACCTTGTTCTCTGACGTGTAACCCAACACGAATGCTTCCCAACCAGGTCTCCTACCTGAAGGGATCTTCAATGGAATCCTTTACCTTAGGGCCAACCCCTAAGATAGACTTCAGATGTAGCGTAGCACACTTGTGACGGCTTTAGAGGGATCTTGAACTTCTCTGAGCTCTTGGGAATTCAATACCGAATTCTTGCAATTCTCAATGGCCAGTGGCCTCTATTTATAGGCTGAGGTGCAGAATGGGTGACTGCTGTAATATGTACGGACGCCGTCCGGACAGATAACTGTGCGACAGGATTTTCTGAAAATTTCGCTGAAAATCTTTCCTGTTTAAGAGCCGCTTCCGGACGGTGAGACACTGACGTCCGAACGGTCGCACGTCCGCTGCAAGTAATTTCCATATAAGGCTTCGTGCGCCCGGACTAAGGCTGACTGACGTCCGGACCGTGATATTTGAATTGCGATTCTTGCCATATGGAGACGCGCGTCCGGACGGGACACCAACATCGTCCGGACAGATGTATTGATCTTCCTTTATTCTGAACTTGGAAAGAATCTGAAGCTGGTCGATCACTGAAGGTCGTTTGGACGGGCTGCTGAGACGTCCGAAAGTATGCAAGCTGGTACAGAAGCTTCTCGATACAATGTAGGGTCCGGACAGAAAGATATGTCGTCCGGACGGATGATGCTGGTTTGTCTGGCGTCCGGACGGATGGAACAGTGGACAGATGGGCGTTCAGACGGGATGGCTCGATCGTCTGGACGGCTGATAGGGAACTTGAATTCTTCATCACTCTGAATAGTGGAATCCCTGTTTACAGCATCTTTTACATACAAGTGTTTTTATCCATACACAGAATTATGCCAATAAAACTAACAAACTCTCCCTTTGGCCATTCTGGGACAAAAATCACTTGACCGGTTTGGAAATACATTCCCCGTCCAAACAAAAATTACTTCCCCTTTTTGTCACAAAGGGACAAAGGGTAAAACAGAGTAATAAAAACCAACTGTAATAAAATAAAAATTACTCCCCCTAACGGTCTTAGAAGGACCCGGGTAAACAGAGGAATAATATCCACGAACAAAAAAGGTTCTAAAATCCTAATCAATAGGAAACTAGAGAAAAGTCTGCAAGTGGCCCAAAAGAGAGGAATATAAATCCTCCAAGTATCAAATCCTACTGATCCACTGAAATCAAGTAACGGAGAGAAATCCGTATAAAAGACTGGATTTGTACTACTTCGGCTTCTAGCTCAGGAAGCTGGGAACCATGGACTGAAAGATCTTCAATCTCTTGATTTTGCAAAGCCTGAACCTGGTTATCTGCAGATTGACATCCTCTAAGCAATTGGTCAGCAAGATAACTGAGGAGATTCACCATTGAACCTTTAACCGATGCAGATCTGAGGGAATACTATGGAAGACACTGCATGAGCTAGGGGGAAAAGCTCATCTTAATCCTGAGACCTTTGGAATTTGAACATCCAACTTTAACAACAATCAGTTTTCCAAAGGATCCATCTGTCAAACATTGTGCTGGGAGCCGCTGGATGTCATATTCCTGAATCAAAACCAACTAGAAATACTTCCAAAAATACTATTAGATCCTGTTAGTTCCAAAATTAATGTGGTATTTAAAACGGCTGTCAAATGGATGCCAAAGAGAAATATAAGCAATGCAGCTACTCATAAGGCATAAATATATTAAGCTCAGCCCAACACACAGACAGAGAAGGATTTTCATGCACACTATCTCAAGAAAATATCCCAACAAATATTCCAATATTCGAAAAGCACAAAGACTTAAAAGAATAACGGAAGACATAATGAAGATCATGGGATGAAAAGAGATGTGCAAAAAATGCCAAAATCTCGGGAGAAACCCACGAGAAAAACACACAGGATGCCATGATAAATCAATAAAAATGCAAAGATGTGTGTATGGCAGAGAAAGAGACGCAAGTCTTAAATCTATAGAGATCCTGTCCGGATGTGTCACTTAACCATCCGGATGGCAACTGCAAAGTCAGCATATGGCAAGACTGCTCTCGTCTGGACGAAGAATAGGTTCGTCTGAATGCTTCACACTTGAAAATCTGAAACTTGAGGAAAATATGCAAAAAAATATTTTTCCCAAAAGTTAGCTTCAGAACACGTATGTATAATCAACTGATAAAGCAGTTAAATAGCATTGCAAAAATATGGAAAGATATAAATGAGAGTTAAGTATTCAATAAGCACAAATTTCCCTGCAAATAGAAATTTTAAATAGATTACTCAACTCATGGAATGCGTGTGTGTAGGGATGTAATCGAGCTGCGCCGGGCCGAGCTTTGAATTTCCAGGACTGACTCGTTTATGAAGGTTCCTAATCGAGCCGAGCTCGAGCTCGAGCCGGGCTAAGAAATGCTTGTCCGAGCTCGGCTCGCTAGGAGTTTAGCCTAACTCGAACTCGAACTCGAGCTCGAGCTCGTTTGAAAACAATTAGTCGAGTTGAGCCGGGTACTCGATAGGCTCGACTCGACTCGAGCTTGAAGCATTCCACAGCGTGTAGCCTCAAGACTGAAGCCAACAATGTTCTGGATAGGGTGCGCATACTAGACACGCAACACCAGCTCCAAACGGCCAGACCTCCTCCTTGGCTTCACCCTCTTCTTCTTTGTCCTCGCCACCAGGAGCTCTCTCTCATTTTCTAGGTTTGCATATCTCTCCCTCTCTCTCAGTTTGCATCTCTCTTAGTGTGGAGAAGAAGGTAAAGGTCACCTAGGGATGGCAGGTATATGGCGTGAAGAAGAAAGAAAATAGAAGATAGAAGACGTTTGTAGAAGAGAGAACAGGTGGAAGAAGAAAAGCAGTAGTGTGAAAATACAGAGACGCGTGAATCGAAGTAGTATGTGGATTGGAGCTCGAGAAGTCAGAGAAGTGACAAGGTGAATCAAAGACGCGTGAAGCAATATGTGGACTAATTGTCTGTTTCGAGTATATTGTCCTTGTGGTAAAACCTGGTAAGTAGGCCATAGGATAAGTAGATATGTTGAACACCATGGGCTGAACCTTACCAATGAAATCCTACCATCGATGTGTAAAACAAAAAATGTACAATTGAGAGTAGGTGAAAAATAAGCTCTAATAATCCCACGTGAATGAGTCAAATTTTTCCCAAAAACAAGATGGTAGGTGTATTGGGTGTGTGACGTTTTCAAATATGAAAGTAAAATATCTGAATCCAACGGTTGAAAATAAAGTGAAAAACTGGAAAAAAAAAAAAAAAAAAAATTGAAATGTTGGACGGTTAGGATTTGCTTATATTAATCCAACAGTTAAGATTCATCATATTAAAAACTAAAAATACTATACGCAATATATATATATATATATATATATATAATCTAAATAGACTAGTATATTAATATGTCAACAATTAATCCATTTTAATTAAAATAATCAACAATTAATCAACTAATCAATAACTTAGTAATTATAATACATAATGTATATATAATGTTGCTTAGAAGAAGAAAAAAAAAAATCTAATTGACATTAATATGTTAATATACACTAACACCTTAATTCTTAGCATATAATTATATAATTAAACATGTTATGGCTTGTTATTAATATTAGCTATTTAGTTATATAGAAAGTATTTACTATTTAGTAACTATTCAATACAGCTATATAGTTATATATATATTTAATTAGTTAACAACTTAAGTACTTAACCATTTGTCATAATGTTTCATATAAACCAATATTTGTGTAACTTATGTTAATTAACTTACCTTTTTTAAAAAAACAAAAAATAGTTAACTTACTTTGTAATACTAAATTAGTATATATTAACTAACTAGTTTGTATATTAATACTAATATATGCACACATACATACATATATTCATATATATAATATACATAAAAATATGTTAAGTAACCTACGACTTTTTTTTTTAATCAAATTAACATGTAGTTAATTATGCTTAGTTAGTAACTTAATATATATTTTATTAACATAGTATTAACCTTCCGTAGTAATACTAAGTTAGTATATATTAACTAACTAGTTAGTATGTTAATACTAACACACACACACACACACATATATAATATACATAAAAATATTGAGTAACCTATAGTTAATTATGTTTATTTAGTATATGTTAATTAACTAGATAATATGTTAGTTTATGAACTAACTAGTTAGTAAGTTAGATAATACACGCATATTACTCAATTACTAATACACATACTTAAATGTATATAACTCATTTTGATTAACATATTCAAATATATTAAATGAGTTAGCTAGGCTCGCGAGCCCATAGACGAGTCGGGCGAGCGGGTTAAGTCGAGCTTTAAACGAGTTAGACTCGCGAGCCCCTATCGAGTTTTATCGAGCGAGTCGGGTATGTATTACTTACTAATCGAGCGGGTTTCAACAGTAATGAGCGGGTTTGTACAGTACCGAGCTCGAGTTTGAATCGAGTTTAACCGGGCGGGTATCGAGCGAGTTGTCGGACGGACTGGCTTATTTACATCCCTACGTGTGTGTGTGAAGACTTTCTCAATAAGGTATGAAATTCACTGATATGACAAAAAGCAACCAGATTTTCCAAACAAGAGAGAAAATCAATGAAAGATCAGCCAAAAGTCAAACTTTATCTTACTAGGGCCTAGCCACCCTCATCTGATACACTCCCCTTAAGATGCATCACCTAATTGTTTTATTTGTACCATGAAGGACAAAGTAAAATTTTTACTTGCACATAGAGGGCAAGGCATATAGCAAATTCAGCACATAAGCAGTGAATATATAATTTAAAAGCGCATAATGCATATGATTTACTTCTTAATTCTTATGGTGCTGCAACCTAGAGAGTGCCAGAATTTTTAGGCTCTAGGTTCAACTAGCATGTGGTCAATTTGACCATCTTAATCAAAGACCTCTTCTCTTATCTAGAATTTCTAGAAGCAAAAAGTCAGAGAAGGAAAAGATGTACCTTAGGGGAGTCTTAGATAGTGCACATTTTCATCACATGAGGAAAGTAACTATCTATCATTAAGATGCAATAGGAAAACTTAGCAGATATCATGCATAAACTCTCAATCATATATAAGCATATTTAATCAATGCACAATGAACTGAGATATCAGGCAAAAACACATGCAATATCTGAAAAGCTATCAAAAGAAAGAAATAAAGTTCCGCATCTGATGATGCCAATACAGAAAAACAGTCGCTCGACCTGCTTTTTCTGTCTTCCCCAACAAGTGCCTGCAATGCTCTCTCAAGAGAATAGGGGGCACAACAAACTGATTCCTAGATTGCATAGTAAGCACACAAATATAACAAGTAAAAGTGCAAGCAATCAAACCTGATGCCTTAGGATTAGGAACCAAATCCTAGGCATGAACACCTTTTCCTGCTAGGTGCGTTCATTCCCCCTCATGGGGTGAATGGTCTCATCCTTCTTTGACCCATACTTGCTTAACCCGTGGAGATGGTTTGCGGGTCATGTCCATATTGGCCATACTCCTTAGCATATCTTGCATCAGGCTCAGCAACCCTTCATAGCCATGTTTGCTAGTGGGCTTCTGCGGCTTCCTCTTGTAGCGCTTTGGTTTGTTCTTCTTTGATTTGCCACTCTGATAGGCAGGAACTAACTGCTGCTGATGCCGTGAAGCTTGAAGTGCCATAGGAGGTAGAGTGCCTGATGTAGCTCTTGTTGGCAGCTTCCTATAAACCTTCAACTTCTGGAGCTGTGGACATTTGGATCGGATGTGACTGGTGATGCCGCAGTGATGACAGGTGGGCAAGCTTCTTTTTTTTGAATGCTTTTTGACATTCTCTGCAAAATTATGGTTAGCATTCTTACAAATAACATTGCCCTTACCTTTTATATGTCTCCTATGCGGAGGGACATATTTTGATGAGGAAGAATCATCAACTTCACTTTTCCTCATAGCATCCTGCTTAATCCAAGGCCTATGGGATTTCAACAAATAACAATTTGGCCTAATATGACCAATTTTCCCACAATTATGACAAGTAGGAACAAACTTACCTCGTGTTCCTGATTCCTTGGGCTTGGGCATCACACAATTATTCAAGCAAGAATTATCCAAACAAGCAGTGTCTACTATCACAGGTTTAATAATAGTGGAATCTAATTTAGAATCAGAAGCATGTGAAGTAGAAGCACTCAAATCATCAACAATTAAACCAGGCTTGTTAGGAACATCTGAATGAATACAAAGCATGCTCTTCAAATTATCACTAGAGAATTTTTTCAAGAGATCTTCAGATTCTTTTAATTCATTCTCAGATTTATCAATAATGTCAAATAGCATGGTATTCTCATATTTCAAAGAGTCAATCAAAGCATGTGATTCAGACAACTGAACAATCAAAGACTTTTTTTCTTGCTTCACCTTTTTGAGCTCTTTTGGAGAAATAAGTTTATTGAATTTTGCAAAAACTTTAGAGAGCTCAATATCATAATTTTCTTCAGATGACTGAGAGAAATCCATGATAAAAGGTGTAATAAAAAAATAGAAGTCACAAATAGATGAGGATTACACTTAGGAAATAAATCCTTTCAACGGAGTGTGCCTACTCTAATATCAATTGAAAAATAAATGGACTTTTAATTTATACAAGTGTGTGTAAAGTGTGCAACAAAAATAACAATGCGGAAAGTAAACAACACATAGATTTTTTTTGACGAAGTGGAAACTCAATCAAGAGAAAAACCACTCCGGGGCAGCCAAACCCAGGAATTCCATTATTCAGAAGACAAAACTAGATACAAGATAGTAACACTCACATTAACCCGATGCAGTGGTCGTACCTTGCTCTCTGATGTGTAACCCAACACGAATGCTTCCCAACCAGGTCTCCTACCTGAAGGGGTCTTCAATGGAATCCTTTACCTTAGGGCTAACCCCTAAGATAGACTTCAGATGTAGCACAGCACACTTGTGACGGCTTCAGAGGGATCTTGAACTTCTCTGAGCTCTTGGGGGATTCAATACCGAATTCTTGCAGTTCTCAATGCCCATGGGCTTCTATTTATAGGTTGAGGTGCAGAATGGGCGACTGCTGTAATATGTACGGACGCCTTCCAGACGGACAATTGTGCGACAGGATTTTCTGAAAATTTCGCTGAAAATCTTTCCTGTTTAAGAGCCGCATCCAGACGGTGAGACACTAACGTCCGGACGGTCGCACGTCCGCTGCAAGTAATTTTCATATAAGGCTTCGCGCGTCCGGACCAAGGGGGATGAATGTTCGGACGACAGAACTTCAACACGCAATTTCCATATCAGTTATGCGCGTCCGGACCAAGGCTAACTGACGTCCGAACCGTGATATTTGAATTGAGATTCTTGCCTTATGGAGACGCGCATCCGGACGGATGTATCGATCTTCCCTTATTCTGAACTTGGAAAGAATCTGAAGCTGGTCGATCACTGATGGTCGTCCGGACGGGCTGCTGAGACGTCTGGATGTATGCAAGCTGGTACAGAAGCTTCTCGATATAGTGTAGGGTCCGGACGGAAAGATACATTGTCCGGACGGATGATGCTGGTTTGTCTGGCGTCCGGACGGGATGACACGTCGTGGAATCCCTGAATAGTGGGATAGTCCGGACGGCTGAACAGGGAACTTGAATTCTTCATCACTCTGAATAGTGGAATCCCTGTTTACAGCATCTTTTACATACAAGTGTTTTTGTCCATACACAGAATGAGGCCAATAAAACTAACAAACAATATGTATGAAAACCAGTTATCTGATTAATAATCGGCTTTTAATAACCGGATAACGGGTGGTTTGTAACAAGATAACGGTCTACCAGTTGCAGTTGCGGTTATGAACAAATAACCGCAATCACAACTAATTGTACACTCCTATAAAGCATACTTTTCTCTCAAAAACTGACTTAGGCATCAGAGTGAGACCCCCGGATGTGTCTCTTAGTTTTAGTTGTTTTATAGTATTCTTGGAGAGCGTAAAGAATATCACAGAACGTGCAATTCACGCCATGCCAGAAACTGTCAACCTAAGCTAACAACATTTGGATTCATTATTGTAATTTATAAAACACTATTATTAGATTTTCCTTCTCTTTTGTCCTTTTCATCTCTAGTTTAGCCCTTGTTTTATTTTTTGGAAGTGAGAAATATTATATGCTGCACTAATATTTTGTTTTTATCTCGTTATATTGATGTGACATGGTCTAATACCCTTTGAATTAGCTCTTTTTAAAGGAAAAAGTATTCAATGACTAGTAGATTATACCACATTGATAAAATAAAATAAAAATGAGACATTTAAATATTACCTTTTGAGAATTATGTCAAAAGCTAGGGGCATGTATGGGTAGCGTTTTATTTTTGATTATTTTCTTATTATTTTGGAAAAATTTCACTTATAATCTCTTATCTTCCATTACTTTTGAAATAAAGTACACACACTTTAAAACGTGTCAATTTAGGATATCCTTAAATTTTTTCAGTTTCAACCCCCCGTTAGAAATTTCTGTTAAATCCTATCAAAATTTTCAAAATACTCCTGTGTTTTTTCTTTAAAAAAAATTATTAAAAAACTTCTAAGATTTAGGCATTAGTATTTTTGCAAATTTCGTTAAATTCTGAGCAACACTTAAATCCTAAAAAAAAAAACAAAAAAAACAACAGGGGTATTTTGAAAATTTTGACAGGATTTAACGGAAAATTCTAGCAGATGGTTGAAATTGAAAAAAATTGAAAGATGAATACACTAAATTGACATTTTTTAAAGTATTGGTACCTTATTTCAAAAGTGATGAATATCAGGAGTTATAAGTAAAATTCTTCCTATTATTTTTGAAAAACATGTTTGGGTAGGTTTTTTTTAAATTCATGCTTCATTTGTTTCGACGTAAAATGGTTTATGTCATAAAATATTTTCAACGAAATCATTTTTCAAAAAAATTATTTCCTGAAAATATTGTTCGGAGTTTGGCTCGTACCAAAAAATCACAGGTGGCGAGATTCCGTTATTGACTGGCAGGATTCCGGCGATGAATGCCGGAATCCGGTCTGCCGGTATCCAGCGACGGTGGTCGGACGTCGCCAAATTCCAGCAAAATTTTCAGCTTCTGATACCGACCGGTTTTCGACCTGTGCTGGAATCTGGCTTGTCGGAATCCGGTGACAGTTGACTGCTTGAGAGTGAAGGTCGACTGCATCTACCGTCTGGAGAAAATGATTTACTCTTTTAAAAGCTTAAATCATTTTACGAAATTTACTAAGCATTTTTTATCAAATGAAAATTATTTTAAAGTTGACTATTATTTTCGCTCCCACCAAACACCGGAAAATGTCTAGAAAACATTTTATGCCAAAACAAACATAGCATCAAATTCTACTCAAGTTTTATCCAACTTTTTTTATTTTTGTTTGAGATTTTCTAAATTACCCAAACATAATTTTTTTTAAAAAAAAATTCGGTATTCACAATTTAAAATATAGTAAATAATAGTAAAATATAATTAAAAAAATGGCTCACCAATACAAGCCCGTCGAGACATGATCGTATCTCGCGGGAAGAAAGTTAGAAACCAACCAAGACAGACAGCGCCTTGAATTTGAGCCGTGTGTTGTTTCCATTGGCGGCGATCCATGATTTAAGAAAGACTTTTATAGCGCTTTCATACTCGGTCGATGCTTTGAGAGAGACAACCATGAACCATGACTTGTGGGCATGGATTTTATATTTCATTTTCAGCGAAAGGTTCTTACGAGAAATGAATAATCTAAAACAATTTAATTTTCTTTTGCCTCATGAAGTGCGACCATACCAAATTGCATTTTGCTTAAGATATGAAAGCTACTTTTAACTACTACCTCCAAAGTTTTCAAGTGTCAACAAAGCAAGTGAGATTTATTTGTTTATTTGTTTATTTTTTATTTTTATGACTCTATTCTAATATATATATATATATATATATATATATATATATATATATACTCTATTCTAATTTACTCTTGATTGTGCATTGGTATTTGCCTATGAGAAAGTGGTGCAAACAGTCACTTGCCATACGAAATTAATTGATGGTTATCATACAAATTGAAAGTTAATTGAAGACAAAATGTTAAATTACAAATTCCTACTACTGATAAATGCCTTTGAGGGCTGACTGGAGTTGAGAAGAAGCTTCTTTGTCAACCATACGATGATGATTTTGTATGAAATCCCCTCGTTTATATCATTTTGGAAATAAAGAAAGAATAGAAAAGCCATCGTAAAATGCAAAAATTAGCCCCATTTTTTAAGTTTAGACTGAAATTTAGGGAAACGATTTAACTCCGTTTCTCCCCCAACAAAAATGACAAAAATTGTTTTTGTATTCTTACTTTGAAGGTACATACGAAAAGTATGAACAGTAAATAATGCTGCTACTTTTTCTTATATGCAAAAGTTAACGAATTTTATACAATTTTTATGCAACACATTCACATGGAGTGGGACTCACGTGGAGTCTCCCTCGCATGAATCCCATGTGTAAAAATTGTGTAAATTTGTTGTGTGCATTTCTCTTTCATGTTTCCTCAATCCACGAAAACTCCTGATCAGCGAAGTCAATGTCAAGAGAAGGAAGATCGCCTGCCTCGCCGTATTCAAACCCACACATTCCATACCCATTAATGTCGTTGAAATTTCTTTCGAAATCGTTCCCCAACAGCGAATACTGATCATATCCCGGACCTATCTCTCGACTCTCCAATGGCTGCACCAATACCAGCTCTTCTTCAAGAATCGGCTCCACGTTGCCTTCCTCTTTGTTTGAATTTCCTGTTCCGTCGGAAACCGGAGCCGGGGTAGAGACGTCGAGCACAGACGACGGCGACGGACGGTGAAACGAATTCTGGGTCTCACCCAGCATGGCAGTAGAATGCAAGCTTTCAATCTCAAGCCTCTTTTTCTTGTAAGCACGAGCAGCCTCCTCCTCAGTGTTGTAAGTACCAAGCCACAGCCGCCGGCGTTGAAATGGGTCGCGGATTTCCGCTATATACTTCCCCCACTTCCGGCGCCGGACACCCTTGTATGCCGAAGACGATTTTCGAACTTTCTTGCAAACTTCCTCTTTGCAGCAAACCTTTGTTGCAATACTAATTTTCCTTCCATTGGGTTGCGAAGACTTTGTATCTTCACGCGAATCGTATCTGAAACTAGGAAGCAAAATCATCTTGACAAAGCGCTTAGAAGCCTTTGCTTGTTCTTTCTTGAACCAATGTTCTTCATCATCGTCGCTTGAAGAATCAGTGGCATAAGGATCATTGTATATAATACGAATTTTCCTCATTCGCTTTTATTTCTTCAATAGATAATAACTGTCGTCTTGAGTATCAGGAAAAAAAAAAAATAATAATAATTCTAGGAAAATAATAGATCTTTGTCAATCTTGAGTATCAAGAAAAACCCAAAACCCAGAAAGAAACAATTGAAAGGGCAACAATTTTCTTTCTGGGATAAGCCCCGAAGGAGTCTACTCCATAACAAGTCCTGCAAAGAAAAATTCTTTTTATTAAAAATAAAAGAAAATAGAATGAAAATCCTAAAACCCATCAAAACCCCTGCCATTAATCATAAATGAAGTAAAAAAAAAAATTCAAAAATAAAAAATCTGTCTTCTTGTACGGCATGATAAAAATGAAAAAAACAACATAGCACAGAAATTAGACAAAAACCCACATACTGTTTTGATCTCAATCGCATGAAAAAGGTTGGGGAAGACTGTTTTGGGGTCCGACCATGGCACCGTGATTGCATGCAAAAGGCGAAGAACACGAGGAGTGTGTTAAAGGCTAAGATTGAAAAAGACTGAGAGAAGAACAAGAGCCGCTTCAGAGCTCCAGATAGTAGATCAAAACCAGACGACATAAATCCTCTGCTTCACAGTCTTCTCTTCCTTCGGATAGATTTCTTGTTGGAGAGAGAGAAATAGAGCGAATCTGATATAAATAAGCCAAAAATTCCTTTCCATAAACAAAAAGGAAATACCTTAATTTCCAGGCTTTCTCTTTTGAACGACGTTTTTTTAACTCTTTCTTCTCTGTTCTACTCCGAGTCTCCACCTGTGCCAAGGGGCCAAAGCACACTCTGAAGGGCCAAATAAGCAAAGCCCGCGTGCCTTCGCTTGGCTCCACTGGGACCACCGCTGTTTCTTTGAATTTCTAAACTATTGTCTTTTCTTTTCTTTTTCTTCATTTTTTTTTTTAAACAAAAAATAAACTTATCAAAGCACAAAAAGATATTATAAACCTATTAACAAGGGCGTTACTAACTTATTAAGAATTGAGATTCACAGTAATTATTTCGACGGCTAATAATTTAGGTAGGTAACATGAGAAATTTTATATGAGACTCATCTGTTTAAATAAATTTTATATTATCCGGTCAGCTACTTGGATATGTGAATTTATATATGATTTTTCATATTATCTGCTCAAATTGTTAGCAATTCAATACGAGTACAAAGTAGTTATATACTTATACGTAGGTTTAAAGGACAAAATAAAAATACCTTAACCTCATGATGTGTCATATTGTGGGTGGAGGTCAGTCGAGTGTTCAATAACTTGGTTATTAATGAGTTGGTGGATTTCCAAACACAAACTAAACACAGTAACTTAAAAGATTGCAGTATCATATATATGTTGGTTTATATTAATTGCAGATTTTTGCACCGTTGATGAGTATAAGAAGAGAACCACCGGAGTGAAGGCAGTGTTGAGTCGGTAGAGGAGACTCTAATACTTAAGTCAGTAGAATATCTGAAGATAAAAAAAGACAATATTAGAGTTGTAGACGCCATTCTCTGAGAAAAATAAAATATATGAGTGTTTTTTTTTTTTTTTTTTTTTTTTTTTTTTTTTTTTTTGGGGTGGAATAGGCTCTTATCACTTTCTGGAGATGACCCCCTTAGAGCATTCTCAACAAATTTTGACGAGACAAAATAGTTAAAAATTGATTTTTTCTATTTAGCCATTCACTTTTTTAAAGCACACCCAACAATTTTACAATTTTAGCTATTTACAATCAGTATTCCATTTAAATAATGATTTTTCAAAAGAGAGATTGTGTGTGATGCATGATAGAGAAATAAAAAATAGAAAAAATGAAGAGAGAATTTTAATTAGTTTTTTTTTTTTAATTGTTTTGTTAAGTGAATAGTACTCACTATTATGAACAGTGCTCGTTATTGTTAGTGAGTATTGTTCACTTACAATTTTTTTTTTTATTTTAATTTTTTCACTAAATTGGTGAGGCAGAGACTCATTTTAAACCATTTCAGCAAATTGGCTCACCAAAATAACCAAAAAATTATTTTGGTAAGTCTATTAAAAATGTTCTTATATGTAGGACTCTTGGTTTAACTGTCACGTGGTAAGTTTGTAGTTTTACTATAATTTTACTAATTGTATTTAAGATATTAGCTTAGTTTTATCTTTCTTTCATAGCTGGAATGCTTTGAAAGTGTCTCGTAGTGTCAATTTTCGGGCACATTGTTTAGCTAAGTGGGCCGCTTTCAATCATGTTTTTGGAAGCATTCCTATAGGATCTCCTATTTTCTCTTCCATTAGGATAAGAAGTGGGAAAGATCCAACCTTGTAACCCTTTTCCCATATTCAATTAGGAAAAAAGAAAAGAAAAGGATGATCTAGCGCTTTTTCAGCATTTATATTGAGTAGGTCTTTATGTCAATTGGGTTGTAGACTTTGGATCTAGGCTTATTTATCCATATATCATTCGTATCAACTTTTTTATTTTTTATTTTTTTATTATTTCTCATATATATATATATATATTATTAGCATTGTCATTTGCACTTGAGAACTTTCCATTAAAAATCTTTTCATGATATATAAATGCCAATCAATACTTTAATGCAAAGAATTCCACAAAAAAACAAATGACACTTCATTAAATTGTGTTATCGATTAGGTTTTTTTTGTTTATTAAAATACTACTAGAGATTCACATAATTTTTTTATTTAAATAAGTCCCAAAATTAATTTTTATATTTTTAAGAATGTTTTATGATTTAATTCATGACAAAGGTCAAACTCTGAATTTATTAAATAATTATCTTAAAAGATAGTTTTCACTTTTGATACCAAAAATGCGTGGGGGCCAAGTTTCAAGCAAGTGTCAACATCCAAACTTTGAATTTATTAAATAATCATCTTAAAAGATATATTTTTATATTTGATACAAAAAAATGCGTATCGGCCAAGTGTCAACACCCCGGAGGTATCCACTACCAAAAAAATGCTCATTCTTGACATTTTTTAAATATAAGAAATGTATCAATAAATGCTAGGAAACATGTTCCTGGTGTTTGATTTGTGGCAGTTACAGATATCACGAATGCAGTCCGAAAAATAAATTTCCTGGCACATATGTTATACGCCAGCTTATTCTAGGCACAAGGAATGATTTTGCTCTTCTTGGCACATGGGCAAGTGCCAAGAATTTTATTTAATATTTTAAAAAAAATGGGTTAAATACAAATTTGATACTTTTGATTTAAAAACTTCATTTTTTAGTACTTCAGTTTCATTTTGCATCACAGATGATATTTGAATTTTGAAAAAAGATGTAATTGATACCTTTGTCTATTTTTCTATCTAATATTTAACGGTATGCCACGTGTTAACCCCTGAGAGTTGACACGTGACACAATAAAAAAATTAAAAAAAGGTTTAGGGGTGGTTGAGCCACCTTTTTTTTTTTTTTTTTTTTTTTAATTTTTAAAGTTTTTTTATTTTTTTTTTTTTATTTAATTTTTAAATATTTTTAATTTTTATTTATTTATTTATTTTTTATATTGTGTCACATATCAACCTTCAGAGATTGACACGTGGCAGACCGTTAAATATTGAACGAAAAAATAGACGAAAGTACCGAGCATAATTTCAAAAAGATTGCAAAGAATAATGCTCGGTCAATTTGGGCTTACATGAATGAGCCCTTTGTAGTACTCTCAATGTGCTATCATCCTACAATTAATGATAATATTCAAGCTAAATCTGCTAATGACCTAAAGACTTTTTGATTGACATCCCTCTAGCTCTAAGCAAAAACAAACTTCTGTTTAGATTGCTCTCCATATCATAGTGAAAGAAAGGCAAAAAGCTTAGAAAAGCAAATCCCTTAGCACGATTAATCACTTGGAAGAGAAGCAGGAACACATCCATTAATTATGTATAAATTTTAGGAAATTTCACTGACTTGTTTAATCGATAACCACCAAATAAGTGACAACAATAGGAAATCATCATCAATCAAATATGAATATCGCATCAAAATTACCACGGATGATCAAGATACTATTTAGACAAGACGATTGCACATAGACAGTATAAGATTGGCAGTATTCACAAGCTGCAGAAGTGGTTTGGGCTAATTCAAAGACAAAAGGTTATTGTAGTTTCATATCTCACACATTTGTACTTCAAATCATTTGTCATAAATCTACAAAGAAGTCCAAATAACATTTTTAAGTATCACACATTTGCACATGTTTGATGTTTGATGCAAAATCATAATTTTCACTGAATAAAACGATGAAGACAGTATTGAAGCACATGCTTACCCATCTTGGCAGCCGCAATACATATCTCCTCTGATATATCTACAGAAAATGAAGATGCAATAACTGGAAGTTCAATTGTGTTGGGTTTTTTTTTTTTTTTTTTTTGACAAATTATGTATTCCTCCTCCAAATTAAACCCTAAATTGAAATCAGCCACATTCAATCAAAGACAAATTATGTATACATGATACATCAAGCTGTGCTTGTTCAAGCTTTATCAGTTCATTCTCTGATTTGTCAAATGCATCAATTTCCCCCTTCATTGACTCAAAATTTTATTAGGAGAAAATAAAATAATAGTTAGAATTATTTATAATTGAAACCAAATATGAAACATAAAAGCTTTGTTACTATACCACAAAGATTCTCAAATGATACTTTAAGTTCATTGGCTTTTGCTTCAGCTCCATTCATTCTGACTCGGAGCTTTTCCAGCAAGATTTCCCTTTCCTGTATCTCCTCCCCGCCCGTCAAAAAAATAAAAAGAAAAAGAAAAAGAAAAAAAACTTGTCCCTAGGACAGATATCACAAACAAAAGACACTCTTTCTCCAACCCCTCCTTTCTAGAATATATATATTAGCAATGACATAGCAAATGGACATAGCAAATGGATGAACGACCCGATCATATCTCATCAAGGAGGACCCACTATACTTGAACATGTATGGAGTCACTATAACCATGTTTACCATTATCCTACTACCTATAAGTAAAAGCTTGACATTCCTGAATGTGAATGCATAAAAATAAAGAAAATAATGCAGATGATAGATAGGTTCTAAGGGACATTTCACTACATTATTTCAATTTCAGAAGCAGAAATACCAAATCCCTATGATAAGATGAGGCATACAAGATAGGAGTATAAAAGGTTTTGCAGTTTACGTCAGCAAACCCACGTGTTAAACTGAAGGCAGTTGAAGTAGTTACATGTGCTGGCTGATATATTACCCCACATGTTTGACATGTTTGTATAGATGATCGATGAGCTGTATAGATGAGTTGTTTTTTGTTATTCTGTTATTCTTTTTCATACAGTATATAAACACATTATATATCTTCTGATTCATTAATGAGAATACAATCCAACTTTCTCATATCTCTCTCTCTCTCAACTCTGCTTTCACTCTATTTTCCGCATACTTTCTGTTTGTGAAATGGAATCAGAGCAATAAATCGTTGCTTTCTGATTTCTTCTATTCTCACTATTTCTCTCATGGATTCCATGACGTCTCAATCTGCGAATTCAATTGTAGATGTATCAAGTCCTTTCTACTTTCATCATGGCGATAGCCCTAGTTTCAATCTGGTCTCTCAACAACTAGTTGGAGACAATTATAATACCTGGAGCAGATCGATGAAGATGGCCTTAATTGCGAAGAACAAGATCCATTTCATTGATGGAACCTTGTCCAAACCGGATGCTTCATCTGATCAAAGTCTGTCATGGTATAGATGCAACAACATGATCATTTCATGGATTCTTAGCTCAGTTTCGAAAGAAATAGCAGCGAGTATTATCTACATTGATTCTGTTGAAGATATGTGGAATGATCTCAAAGATCGATTCTCTCAAAAGAATTGACCGAGGATCTTCCAACTTCAACAGACGATTTCTGCCTTATCTCAAGAAAACCTCTCTGTGAGTAATTACTTCACTGTTCTTAAAGGACATTGGGATGAACTCATCAGTTACCAACCTCTTCCTCCATGTTCATGTGATTTTGTGAAGATTCTTACTGATTATCGTGAACATGAGTATATTTCTCGTTTTTTGATGGGTTTAAATGAAAGTTTTTCACATATTCGTGGTCAAATCTTGTTACTTGACCCTATGCCTCCTATAAACAAAGTTTTTTCTCTAGTCCTTCAAGAGGAACGACAGAGGCAGATTGTTCCACTTGTTAGTTCATTGAATCATAATACTGCTGCGATGATGATCACTACACCTCAAAATCAGTCATCTGGATCTAAAACCAATTTTATCCGAAAGGATAGGCCGAAGTGCACTCACTGTGGAGTTCTCGGTCACACAATCGACAAGTGTTACAGAATTCATGGTTTTCCACCTGGTTTTAAGTTTAACAAAGGAAAAAATGTTCCTTCTGTTAATCAAGTTTCCAAAGCTGGAGTTCCTCATCTGCCGTTCACTTATGAGCAGTATGAGAAGCTGATTTCCTTGATCAACCCGAAGTCTGGAGAAGATATCCTTTCGGTTCACACTGTTGCATCTCAGAATCCTCTGTTCGCCGACATGGCAGGTAGAAAAATAACTCATTTTGATTCCATGAGCTTAGACAGTAAACATTCTGTTTTCTCTACTTCATCATCTGTCAATTATGTTTCACATATCAAATCCACAAATCTTTGGATCATTGACACAGGAGCAACCGATCATATGGTTTGCTCTATCTCCTGTCTTACTTTTATTACTTCCACTGTTACCAAATCTGTTAGATTACCTAATGGAAATTTTGCCTCAGTCACACATATTGGTACAGTTCAAATTACTGAACACCTCATCTTAACAGATGTTCTTTGTGTTCCTTCATTTTCTTTTAATTTGATTTCTGCAAGCAAAATACTCAAAATTTTACATTGTTGCATAATTTTCTTGGCTGATTTTTGCTTCATCCAGCATCTGTCAAGTTGGAGGACGATTGGCATGGGTAGAGAAAGAGGCGGATTGTTCTTGTTGATACCTAATTCGAAGCCTTCTCCACCTATTGCTGTTCCAGTTTCTACCAGCATAGGTGCTGCTCAAGTTTCTACTAGCAATTCCAATAATCTTTGGCATTTCCGATTGGGTCATCTTTCTGATTCTAGGATTAAACTTTTGCAACATATTATTCCTGATTGTAATGTTGTTTCAAATAAATGTTGTTCAGTTTGCCCTTTAGCTAAACAACATTGTTTGCCTTTTCATGTTAGCACTTCAATTTCAAAACAATCCTTTGATTTGATTCACTGTGATATATGGGGTCCATTTTCTGTTAAGTGTACCAATGGATCTCAATTTTTTCTTACTAAAGTGGATGACTATACTCGTTTTACATGGGTATACTTAATGCATAGTAAATCGCAAACCAGAATCATCATTCAGAATTTTTTTCAGCTTATTCTTACTCAGTTCAATGTTAAAATCAAATGTGTTAGATCTGATAATGGTCCAGAATTTAACATGGTTGATTTTTATTCTTCTCATGGAGTCATTCATCAACTTAGTTGTGTCGAGTCTCCACAACAAAATGCCATAGTTGAGCGTAAGCATCAACATCTCCTAAATGTGGCTAGAGCTCTTCGTTTTCAAGCCAATCTTTCATATCATTTTTGGGGTGAGTGTGTCCTTACTGCCACTTACCTTATCAACCGGATTCCTACACCTCTTCTTTCAAATAAATCTCCTTATGAAACCATTTATTCAGTTTTACCTCCTTACAATCATCTTCGTGTTTTTGGTTGTCTTTGCTATGCTTCTACTATAACTAGAAATCGATCCAAGTTTGATCCTCGAGCTAGAGCTTGTATTTTCTTAGGCTATCCCTATGGCATCAAAGGATACAAATTATATGATCTTAACACTAAGTCTATATTTATATCTCGTGATGTCATTTTTCATGAAAATACTTTTCCTATGTCTTGTTCACCATCATCTCTGCCACATAATGTGTCCAATGATAACATTGTTTTGCCTCTTTCCCATTCTAATGATATTGTATCTTTTCAAACACCACAATCTGTTTCTCATAATTCTACTTCCTCTCCAATTGTATCATCTCTTTCAAATATTCCTAGTGTTTCTCTACCTCATGTACCTAATATTCCTCCTCAAAGAACCACTCGTATTAGGCACCAACCCGGTTATCTCCAAGAATCTCATTGTCAACTTGCTGCCTCTTCTCTCCCATCATCTTCTGTTCCATTGACAGCTGGTTCTTCAGGTATTCCTTATGATCTCTCCACTGTTTTGTCTTATGATAAGCTTTCTTCAACTCATAAACACTTTCGTTTGGCTGTCTCTGCTCATGTTGAACCAAAATTTTTTCACCAAGCTGTCAAAGATCCTCTTTGGAGGGATGCCGTGCAAGCTGAAATCTCAGCTCTTGAACAGAATAATACTTGGGTTCTTACTGATTTACCTTCTGATAAACACATCATTGGTTGTAAATGGATGTTCAAAATCAAACATAGGGCTGATGGTTCTATCGAGAGGTATAAGGCCCGTCTTGTAGCCAAGGGTTACACTCAATCCGAAGGGGTCGATTACTATGAAACGTTTTCACCCGTTGCCAAACTCACTACTGTTAGATGTTTGTTGGCTATTGCTGCTGTTAAAGTGTGGCATCTTCATCAACTTGATGTCAATAATGCCTTCCTCCATGGGGATTTGGATGAGGAAGTGTACATGAGCTTGCCTCCTGGTTATTCAAGCAAGGGGGGGTCTCAAGTTTGTCATTTGAAAAAGTCTTTATATGGCTTAAAACAGGCCTCTAGACAGTGGTTTTTGATGTGCAAATTTTAATACTCGCAAGCGCACGAATCGTTTGCAATATAGTGTATGTGCAAGTGCGAGATCGTATCCACAGGGAATTGCGTTGCAAAAATTAATTTCTATTTAAACTAATTCTATTTTAACCTAGTTCTAAATTTGGTGAATAATAGAAAAATAAAATAAAACAAAAGAAAAATGTACTAAGGTTTTAGAATCCACACCCACCAAATCACAGCAACATATTCTCATGTTCGTTAATAGATATCCGAAGTTCTCACCGTAAAAATCTTATGAATGTTCTACTATGCTTCAAAAATTAATTAAATCATTCATTGAATCCGTTCTTTGCACAAATCACAAAAGATATCCGGTTTAAACCGAATCATCAAATGTATCCGTAGAACGAAACACAATGAATATCCAACATTTTGATAAATGAAAAATCCAAGCAATCAATTAAATGAGACAATTCTCAAATCATCACATGTATCCGGAAATCACAATAGATATCCAAGAAATCATCTCAAAAATTGAAAAGAAGTAGAACATTGAAAATATTAAATCCAATAAAATCGGATAGCAAAACTCTCATGAAAATATAGTTGCTCTTCTAAGGTGAGGTTTCATCCTCAACCTTAGTTGAAAAATTAGCTACTCATTACTAAAAAGAAAATACTAAATTTTATTAAGAACATAAAAATAAAAACTTACAAAGAATAGAAGCCAAAGAACCCAACTGCTGTTATGTACAATGTTGAGATGTGTCTTAAGTGGTGCTTAACATGGGGTATTTATAGCAAAAGATTAGGTTAAACCCAACTTTTACAAAATGGCACCTCTACCCCTCTAAACCCTAATAGGAGAAAAGAACGCTAGGGTTTAGGGCCATATTTTCAAAATGGCACCTCTACCCCTCAAAAATCTTAATAAGAGAAAAGAATGCTAGGGTTTGGAGTGTCTGCAGCCGCCAGGAACAAGGAAATTCGTACTTTTATATTACGGGGCATTTATGATGTAGCAGACTTTCGAATTAGGAAAATTCTATTTCACAATGACTTGTAGCATTTTGAATTAGCTTTCCAGCGCCGCTAATTTCACTTTAATTGGATGTTTGAGCTGAAAGTTATAATCAAAATACTATAACTTGTGCAGAACCTGAAATTTGATCCAATCTGATTTTGACTTTCAAACTTTGCATTTTTTCACTTAAAAATTACCGTTTTCTCTCAATGATCTGTAAAATATCAAAATACAAAAACTAACCAAAAACATTAGAAAATAACAAAGCTAAAGGTCTAACTAATGCAAATTAAGGGGTCCAAATATACAATATTTGGCAATCATCAGTTTTCCAAGTTCTCCACTGCCTTGCTCAGTCACGGTTTCATTCAATCACGTTCTGATTATTCTCTTTTTACAAGAAGTGTCGGTTCTTCTTATATTGCATTGTTAGTGTATGTAGATGATATTGTTTTAGCCAGCAATGATTTGAGTGCTATATCAGACATCACTAATCTTCTCAATGCTCAGTTCAAATTAAAAGACCTTGGTATACTTAAATTTTTCCTTGGGCTGGAAATTGCAAGGACTTATCTTGGTATATCAGTTTGTCAACGGAAATATGCATTAGAAATTCTTGAAAATTCAGGTCTTTTAGCTTCAAAACCAGTGAAGTTTCCAATGGATCCAAATGCCAAATTCTCTCGTCTTGATGGCCCTTTACTTTCGAATCCTACCACTTATAGAAGACTAGTTGCACGTCTTCTTTACCTTACTATTACAAGGCCAGATTTATCTTATTGTGTTCAAACTTTAAGTCAGTTTATGAGTGCACCCTGTCTATCTCATATGAATGCTGCATATAGAGTTCTCAGATATCTCAAATCCAACCCCAGCCAGGGTTTGTTTTTCCCTTCTACTTCTGATTTGAGATTGAAATCCTTTTGTGACTCGGATTCGGCTGCTTGTCCAGACACTCGTCGATCCGTAACTGGTTTTTGTATCTTTCTTGGTGACTCTCTCATTTCATGGAAATCAAAGAAGCAGCACACAGTGTCTAGATCTTCAGCTAAGGCAGAATATCGATCCATGGCATCCACTTGTTGTGAATTAATGTGGTTCACTTCATTGCTTCAAGATTTCCAAGTCCCGCATTCTCAAGCAGCGTTGCTCTTTTGTGACAGTCAAGCTGCTCTCCACATTGCTGCAAACCCTATATATCATGAACGAACAAAAGACATTGAACTTGATTGCCATCTTGTAAGAGAACAGATTCAAAAGGGCTTAGTTCACACTTTACATGTTAGTTCCAGAAATCAGCTAGCCGACATTTTTACCAAAGCTTTATGTTTGTCTTCATTCTCTGCTCTTTTATCCAAGATGAATCTTCTTAACATATATGCTTCATCTTGAGGGGGGGTTTTGCAGTGTTAAACTGAAGGCAGTTGAAGTAGTTACATGTGCTGGCTGATATATTACCCCATGTGTTTGACATGTTTGTATAGATGATCGATGAGCTGTATAGATGAGCAAGTTTACTGGAAAGACAAATAACCGGAGTGATCAATAGACGAGGGATTCAAAAGTAGTTAGATTGAATAGTTTAAACTTCGTTAGGCTTACTTATTATTGTGTGAGCATGGTTGATATAAGAGGTGACATATTATGATTTTTAATTAAGATTGTAAGTTAATATGATATTATATTAAATTATCAATTATCATAAAAGTTTATGCTAATAGAAATAATAAATTTAACTATTTAATTAATACTGAAATATATTCAACTAAGATTTAAACAATTACAACCAACATTAGGCATAAATGGAATGCCTATTTCAGACAACTCTAAAGTAAAATTTGTTTTTAGAGTAACCAAAGCTCAAATTTCAGCATTAATTGCGACAAACTTCCACTTGTTGGCATAGGTTCGAGCAACTACCGGATGATATCAAGATTAATGCTCCGTTTATTTCGACGTAAAATGATTTCCATCGTAAAATAATTTCGACAAAATCATTTTAAAAAAAAATGATTTTCTCGAAAATATTTTTCGGTGTTTGGCTCGCACGAAAAAAATTATAAAATGTAAAAATAAGAGTTTGGCAAATGCCGCTGGAATCCGGCAACGTCCGGTCGCCGGCAGCGAGAAAGTTTGACCGGATCCGGCCGAAAACTTATGGATCCGGTCGGATCAGGTCATATCTGGCCGGATCCGGTAAGAGCCGGCCGGATTCCGGCCAGATCCGGCCCGCTTACTGGAATCCGGCAATATTCCGGCCGGAATCTGGTGGCCGGCATCCGGGGCCGGCAGGATATCGACGACCGGATGTTGTCGGACTCCAGTGCCAGTTGGATTCCGACGATCGACAATTGCTAAATTTTGACAATTGGATATCAAACGTGCGTGTAAGAACGAAGAATTTAATTTCGGAAAACGATTTACAGTTTTAAAAGTCGTAAATCATTTTCCGAAAATTAAAGAAGCTTTTACGGTCAAACTAAAAACGATTTTCGTTGACCATTATTTTCGCCCTTACCAAACACCGTAAAATGCAGAAATCATTTTTCAGAAATCATTTTACGCTGAAATAAACGGAGCATAAGCTTAATAGTTTTTCTTTACATGATGTGCGGCATATTCAATGGGAAGCCAACAAAGCGGTTAATCGATTGGGCCGGATTGGCTAAGGTAGCCTTATCACAATTATTAGACCAAGTATGGATAAAGGAGTGTCCTTCCTTTATTCACAGTATTGTACTTGCCTAGCAAGATTTTTCCATTGCTTAATAATATCTGTTATCATTATTTATCCAAAAAAAGAAGAAGAAGATCTTTTTAAGAAATTATGTTCCCCTGCGTCTTTAAACTAACTAATGTTTTGTTGGGGTCATCAACTTGGGTCCAGTTGAGCTGGTCTTATATAACGATCAATTTATCTATACAATTGGACTGAGACGAGATTGTAAGGCCTGAACAAACTTTTGGGCTTAATTTAGGCCCATGATAGCCCACTTTAGCCTTTTCCCATTTTTTTTTTTCTATAAAAGAAATTGTTATCTTTTTATGGTAATAAAGTTGTATGTATATAATTCTTGTGGGAGGAGGGCTAACCCTTCCTAGTCCCCCATTCCCTCTTGTCCGCACGGATGGAGCTAGAAGATATTGTGAATAGAGGTCAGGGGTTAAATTTTTTTTTTGCTAGAAGTCAAAGGACTAATTTTATTTTTCTTATATATATAGATATTTTACCTTAAAAATTTTTATGGGACATGGCTTATACCGGCCCACCCAAATACGTTACTACCTATCTGTTAACTACTTTTGTATGTCACGTCGTTTAATACTAATGCAAAGTACCATATGAAATGTATGTATACATTCAAAATATGTTTGAACAAATGAGGGTTATATTATTATATTATGTTATATATGTTAAGAAATAGCTTAATTCCTTTTTCTCACATAGACTAACTTATATAACTCTAAGGTCTTTGGTTAACATTTAGAGTTGGCCTGAGTGGGCTAATTCAACTCTAGACAAATTTTACAGTGTTGGCTCAATCGGGGGATGAGCCCATGGGCAACACTAGACCTTATTGGGTTGATTCACAATTGGCACATAATAAGTTTATTCAGGAAGTATTGGATGATGGGTCTGCTCTAAACGACCATGGGTCTCTCCATGGTCACGGTGACCCAACGTAACCCATGGTTATGAAAGTTGGTCCTTCACGACTGTTATGGCCGTAGAGGCGGTGACGGTTAGTAATTATTGTCTCTAACCGTTAACCACACCATCTTTAGTTGGTTATTCTATTAGTTGCAAAAAATTCTAACAAATGAAGCTTATTCTTTGTTTTAACTATTTAATTTTTACTCCAATCAAAACTTCACTCCTTATTGCTTGTGTGGTAAGCAGAAGCTAGAAAATATTTTTTGGAGGGTTCAAAAAAAAAAAAAAAATTTTGGAAGGTCAATTTTATAAAAAAATAATAATTAAAGTTTATTATTATTACTTATTATTTTTTTTTTAAAAAAAAAATTGTATGGCCCCGAAACCTTAAGACTTGAGATTGTTCCACCAGTGATTGGAAGAAAATATTGCTGGTGGCAGCTCATAAATTCTTTATAAGTTAGGATGCTTATTTATTTATTTATATTCTTCTCGCTTTTCAAACCCAAAATTATAGGCACTATGACATGATTTTGGTATGTATCACCATATTTGCATTCATCACTTTTGCAACACTCCCTAAAGTTAAAAACATTCTCAATTTAGTGTACCAAACTTTAAAATGTTTGCATTGTTACCCCTCTCATTGGGGTTTGGGATTAAACCAGACAGAGTATAAGTAAAATGTTCATTATATCTCTGTATTTAAAAATGATTTAATTATTTAAATAATTAAATATTAAAAAAAAAAGGAACCTATGGGTCAGCTATGGGTTAGCCTTACATCAATTTTTTTTTTAACAGACGTATTTTGGATATTTTGGCGTTTTCTATTCAAATTTAAATCATAATGGAGGGGTGACATTACAAATCTTTTAAAGTTGATTGTACTAAATTAAAAATTTTTAAATTTTAAAGAGTGGTTGCAGAAAACGATTAAAGCTTAGAAGATTAAGTGAAGTTACTCAAATATAACTTGCCAACACCATAAAAAAGAAAAAGGGATATTTGTGGACGTTGAAAATAATCAAAGCAAAGATTATTGGTGAAAGAAAAGTGATTGGTGCCAACTGGTTTTACAAGGATATTTTTCCTTGGTATAAAGATGGTACGATGGATGAATTGTTGACTTTTACGACGTTCAGTGACTCATTGAGTCATTGGCCACAACTTCAAAGTACAAGAACATCATCCTTAGCCGCCTATCGCCCAATCAGCTTAAGGTGTCTCTTTTTGGATAGCACATCAAGACAACGAGGATTGTATACAATATCAAGCAAGGAATATGCCTGGGGTACCAATATAGAATTATTATTATTATTTTTTTTAATTAAAAAACAAAAATTATTATGAAATATATGTTGTCATCGTGAGAAATTCAAATGAATAAAGGTTATTATGGTACTTTCATAATTTATGTGAAAGCGATTCATTTTATTTTGAATAACTTAACTTTTTCAATTATTTATGCAAATTACTACTAACTTTTGTCTTTAACTTTTTTTTTTTTTTTTGCTATTGATTGTTTTTTTTGGCTTTTTATGTGGATTCGTTTTTCAAATGTCTCTTCATAAGTGTAACAACTTATTTGTTTGTTCTTTATTAGTTCTCAGACTTTTTGTCAAAGCCACTTCTATTCGTAACTTTTACCATTTGTAATCCCTTTGCATAAATGAATCATATGATGATTTAAACTCTATATACTCTAATGTTACATACTTATTAATTCTTTTAAACCAATAATTTCTTCTAACAAATTGTTCACTTCAACCCTTTTTTTTTTTTTGCTATTAATTGTTTTTTGGCTTTCCATATGGATTCGTTTTTCAAATGTCCCTTCATAAATGTAACAACTCATTTGTTTGTTCGTTATTAGTTCTCTTTCCTCAAAGATGCGACTTTTTGACAAAGCAACTTCTATTTGTAACTTTCATTTGTAATCCCTTTGCATAAATGAATCATATGATTATTTACACTATATAGTATATACTCCAATGTTACATACTTGTTACTTCTTTTAAACCAATAATTTCTTCTAACATATTGTTCTCTTCTACCATTTTTTTTTTCTTTTTTTCCTTCTATCTATTAGTTGTTTTTTGGCTTTCCATGTAGATTCATTTTTTCAAATGCCCCTTCATAAGTGTAACAACTCATTTGTTTGTTCTTTATTAGTTCTTTTTCTTCAAAGATGCGACTTTTTGACAAAGCCACTTGTATTCGTAACTTTCACCATTTGTAATCCCTTTGCATAAATGAATCATATGATGATTTACACTCTATATACTCCAATGTTACATACTCAGTACTTCTTTTAAACCAATAGTTTCTTGTAACATATTGTTCACTTCTACTCTTTTTATTTTTTATTTTTCGCTATTAATTGTTTTCTGGCTTTCCATGTGGATTCGTTCTTTGAAGTGTCCCTTCATAAGTGTAACAACTCATCTGTTTGTTCTTTAGTAGTTCTCTTTCTTCAAAGATGTGACTTTTTGACATAGCCACTTCTATTCGTAACTTTCACCATTTGTAATCCCTCTGCATAAATGAATCATATGATGATTTACACTCTATATACTCCAATGTTACATACTTCTTACTTCTTTTAAACTAATAATTTCTTCTAACATATTGTTCACTTCAATATTATGTACTTATAACTATTTTTAAACCAATACTTTCTTTCAACATATTGTTTAAATGGAGGCTTTGATCTAATATATTGTAAATTAGATGGTACATCTTCTTCTTCTTACTTTTTATTTATTATTTATTTATTTTTTCTTGAGCTCGAATGATAATGCCTCTTCACTTGTTCGTTTACATTAGTTTATTAGTATATTAGACTTTTGCCAATAGTTCGATATTAATTTTGTAAAAGCTTCTTGTAAAACCTTATGGTCCTAGCCAACGACATTACTTGAATCAAAATTTATTTCACTATAATTCCAAAAGCTATAACTCTAAAACAACACTTTTTTGAATAAGAAGTTTTTTAACAAATAAATCAACATACAAATTAGAATATGTGTATTTAAAGGGCCATAAGCAATTTAATTGCAATAACCTGCAAGTAAGAGAATTTTTAGAGTGGGAGAAATAACATGGCTGAAAAATGTATGAGAAATCTTATGTTGGTGATGATAGAATTGATTATTCTCATATTACTTGAAGTGCATGCTAATGACCGTACCTCTCTCTCTCTCTCTCTCGCTCCCACTCCACTACCCACCGGCATTCATACCTTTCAACTTGATAATGGTTATATGACTCCTATCCATATTTGCCTCGAAAGTACACTTCAAACATGTGAAAAAATACCAGCAATGATTCGTTTGGAGCGGTGTATTGCTAATACTATTTTTTCCTGCATTTTTGGGAACCTAATACATCCCAACAAACGTGCAGCTATCAAGAGAAAGTGCTTACCTTTTTGTATCATGGAAAAGGAAACCCATGGCTTCAGTTTTGCATCATGTTTAGTAGACTGTTGTGAAAGCTACATTGCAAAGCATTAAATGCCTATATCTAGAACCGATGAGCTTCGAGTTTGATCAAAGGTTCCAACTACTTCTCTAACTCTTTCTTCACGGACATGAGTTCACACACTTATCAATGAGATATTTTTCTACAATATATGTGCATAAATTTTCCCATATATTGTAAAAGAAAGCTTTAAGATTTTCATAATAGCAATAGAAGGTTCATGATCAGTTTTATTTTAAGAAATTTGACTTCTTAAACTAACACCCCTTTTGCAAAGACACCAAATTATTATTTGTAATACATATCCCTTCAAACTATTATTTCATTACAATTTATATATTCAGTTAAATTTTGGTATTAAATTGGATGAAAAGAAGCGCATATAACTTGCATGGGCAATTTTTTTACTTAAAATAAAGTGTGCAACTTTTTGTCTATTTTAATGCTAAAATATCATAAAGTGTGTAAATAACAACAAAATGGTAGTGAAGAGACAAAATGTCAAAAAGAACTTTGGAGGTGTCTTTAGAAAAACAAGAAAAAAAAAGAAAAGAAAAAAAAAAGATCAATGTTTAGGGGGGCTAAGTGAAATTTTCTATTTTTTATTTTGAGTTAAATGTACTTTGGCCTCCTCTACTAACAACTATTTTTTTATAAAGCCACACAAACTGACAGGTGTGACACTTAGACCCATCAATGCATTTCTTGTGATTATGTGAGAGTGTTTTGAAGGAGGAACAAACTCCTTTTACATGAAGGAGGTAACCTTCTTAACTTAGTTCGTTTTAGTCGAGTTATTATGTTCCTTACTTGCTGTTTCGATAATAGCTCTAGGTAGTTTTACACCTTTGCTTGATTTTAGCCTTAATACTAGCTTAACGATAGATTAGTGACTTGATGAGGGTTGGCATACCAAGTTCTACATGTAGGTGTTATTGTGGCTTATGACTCCGTTAGACATCATATTAAGACCTTAGGACTTGCCTAGATGTATTTTTTTTTGGCTTTTATGGTCGGAAATGTGATTTTACAAAGCACCGAACGTTCAACCCTTCATTGGACGAATGTTAAGTGAGTTAAACTAACATGGATACTTGTTATTATTTTTCCCGCATAGCATGATTATTTTGTGTACCAAACATACATGTTTAAAACTCACATGAAATATACTTTTGATTATTGAACTCCATTTTGTGAAACTGAGTGATAAATAATAAGATAATGAAAATGTTGAGTTTATAGAAGCACGCATATAAAAGACGATAAATATTTAATTGCATCATATGACATGGTACACCGGTACGTGCGGGATAACGGCCACGGGCTTACTATTATACATGTTAACCCTATGGTTAAAGAGATTTATGATTATGTTATGATGGCTTTGGATCCAATGATTGTATTGTGACCGACGCACCATGTTTGAATGAGGGTTACGGTTACGACTTTGCTAGTAATATGGGGCCACATGAGGTCGGACTCGGTTAGGCTGCTAGTATATGATGGTATGCGTATAATATCCGGGGCACCAGTGTTGTATTACAGGTCCCTCAGGACAGCGCCAACCATGCTGGGAAGAGGTTAATATTTTGGGTAGACCATATGGAGTTGAACTATGACATGATTATCTTATTGTAGCATATACTATATCTATATTGCATCCATGACCATTTTATGAAATGAGGAATTATAATTGTACATTGCTGCATGTGAATTATATCTTAAACATCTGAGTTCACCATATGATAATATAAACATCATGGGCATTAATGCTCACTAAGTCATGGACTTACGTTTGTATCTTTTCTACCTATGGAACATGTGTTTTTTTATAGTACTCTTGAGGATGACAGATCACGTGAGGAGGATGATTCGTTTGGAGGACATAGTGAGGATCATTTTTTAGGAGCTTAGACCTTATTTGGTTAAAGAATATATGGGATGGTGATGATGACACTCATCACAGCATGATGGAGATCCTACATTTGATTTACCTTCTTAAAATTAGGCCTTAAATCTTTATGTTTATTTATGACTCTTATACTAGGTTTGTAATATTTAAGCTATGTTGGAGACTGGTCTTTGACTATGATATTTGGAGACTTATCTATGTTATGATGCTTTAGTCTTGCTCTGGTTGTTTATATTGTGAATTGTGAGTTTTAATTGCTATCTTTGTGTCTTAAGCGGATGTCTTCCACTACAGATCCCTGTGGTCTACTCTTTTTAGGATGAGACTAGAAGGTGAACCATAAAGTAACTATTAGTTAATTAATTTTAGTCGGGTGTTACAAAATGCAAGTTTGACCAATCTGGTTGATCCTCGTGGTGCGAGCCATTTGTTTTGATCTCTTGCTACGAGCGTAATTGACAGTTGCAGCCAATCCTTAACCTAAGATTGGTACTAAAAGTGCTGATCATGGAGTTGGGTCTCATTGCCTAATGGGCTGTAGCCGGCTTGCAATTTTAGTAGTTGTTTGGGCATTACTAGGCGGCTTGCTTCCCAACAGGAAGCAACCTTGCAAGTTGCAACCTTCCCTGGGTCGTTGTATTAAAAAAATGTTGATATTGTATCCGTCTTTTGAAGTATTTTTTTACATGTATGTTGTATTTGAATAAAACTGAAAGGAAATGCAAGAATTGTTAAATTAGTGAGAAGCAGCTTTCACGTGAGGCCTGCCTCACGTAGAATATACAACCATTTGTCATAAAACATTTATGTGGTTTCTTTATTGGTGGTTGAAGTGTGTGTGTGTATATATATATATATATGAAAAATAAATTGACTTCTAATTTAACTGTGTGTGTGGCAATATGTAACAAAATATCAAAAGTGCGTAATTAAATGAGACAGATATTTTGTTAATGAAGTAGAAACTCAATTAAGAGAAAAACCACTCCAGGGGAGCCAAACCCAAGAAATCCACTATTCAGAAGACAAAGCTAGTACAAAGACAGTAACACTCACATACCCATATGCAGCGATCGTATCATGCACTCTGACACGTAACCCACCGTGAGCGCCTCCCAACCAAGTCACCTACTTTAAGGGGTCTTCAATAGATTCCTTTACCTTAGGCTTCCTCTCTAAGATAGATTTCAACACGAGCACAACAGCAGCACAACGGCAACATCTCAAGAGCTAGAGAATCTTTACAATATCTCCCTAAACACCCTCTCTAAACTATAAATAACTCAATACCGAATTTTTTAAATAATACATGCCTAGAGGCCTTTATTTATAGGCTAAGAAGACCTAAATCGAATCTGTCTCTGATTTCTTTAGGCGGTGTCAAGACGGAAGCATTGATCATCCAGATAGTCTTCTATGCAACTGGGTTTCAATAATGTGCTCTACGCCTTTCCATGTTAAGGCCGCGTCCGGACGGTGTTGCCCTAGAGTCCGGATGGTTGCACTATGTCTACATGTAATTGCCATAATAGGACCGCGTCCGGACGGTGTTGCCCAGTCGTCCGGACGGATGCAAAGTGTATGCACTCAATTTCCTTATCAAGGATCTCGGCTTCCGGACGGGTGCAAGCTATCATCCCACTCCGTGTCTGCGAAGGAAAGCTTGAATCTTCTTGAACTCTAAAGAGCGTTCGGACGTGTTGCCATGACATTCGAATGGATGCAACTTTGAATTGTTCAGCTTCTCGACACTGATGGGCGTCCGGACGCATGATTGGGCCGTCCGGACGGAAACATAGGATCCGACTTTTCTGAGTTAGAATCTGCACAGAATCTTCCTTCAACACTTGAAGTAGCTTTTCTGAAATACTTTTGAAGACTTTGAAATAACGGCATCCCTGATTATGACAACAACATTATATGATAGTGATTTTATCAAACAGAACGCAGCCAACAAAAACTAACAAACTACCATTTTGGCCATTCTGGGACAAAAATCACTTGACTGGTTTTAGAAATACATACCCGGTTCAAAATAAAAAAATACTCCCCCTTTTTGTCTAAAAAAGACAAAGGGTAAACATAAGAAAAAAACCACAGTTATAAAATACTCCCCTTAGTGTCTCAACAGGACAAGGGTAAACAGAGTATCTGCAAGTAGCCCAAATAATCAGAAGTTTGTAAAACAATTGATAGAGAGAGGAACCAAAATCCTCCATATACTAAATCCTGCTGATCCACTGAAAGCAAGTGACGGAGAGAGATCTTTACAAAAAGCTGGATTTGTGTTACTTCAGCTTCTAGCTATTGAAGTCGGGATCTATTGACTGAAAAACCTTCAACCGCTTCATTTTGCAAATCCTGAAACTGGTTATCCCCAGATTGACATCCTCTAAGCAACTAGTTTGCAAGATAAATGAGAAGATTCACCACTGAACCTCTAACTGGTGTAGATCTGGAGGAAGAAGTTACGGAAAGCTCTGCATGAGTTAGGGGAACAAGCTCATCTAAATCCTGAGACCTTTGGAAATTGAATGTATAATTTCAACAACAGTCTGTTTTTCAAAGGATCAATATGTCGGATGTTGTGCTGGGAGCTGCTGGCTGACATATTCCTGAAAAGATTTAAGTAGAAATATTTCCAAAAATACCACTATCAAGAAAAATTAGATCCTGTTAGTTCCAAAAACAAAGTGGTATTATGACGGCTGTTAATTGGATGCAAAAAAATATATAAGCAAATATAACAATCCAAAAGACCCAGATATATCAATATCAATCCAACACATAGACAAATTAGGATTTTCATGCACAATATCTCAAGAAAATATTCCAATCAACAAATATCCAATATTCTAAAAAGCACAAAAATTTAAAAGAATAAAGGAAGACACAGAGAATATCATGGAATGAGAAGAGATGTGCAGAGAATGCCAAAATATCGGGAGAAATCCGTGAGAAAAACACACAACATGACATGATAAATCAATAAAAATGCAGTAGTGTGCGGCTGGCTAAGAAAGAAAGCTGCAGAAAAATACCTGTAAGGATTGCGTCCGGACGTGTTACCAACTTGTCCAAACAGTACACTACCAGATTAGCAATCGGCAGGGCCGCTTGCCTCCAGACTATAAGCCAAGTCCGTCTGGACGCTTCACATTGAAAAGCTAAAAAACAGAGAAAAATTTACAAAAAAATATTTTCCTTAAAGTTAGCTTCAGAACACGCATGTATAAATAACTGATACGACAGTCAAATAACATTTCAAAAATATGCAAAGATATAATTGAGAGTTAAGTATTCAATAAGCACAAATTTCCTTCCAGATTGAAATTTTAAATAGATTACTCAACTCATGCAATGCGTGTGTGTGTGAAAGCATTTTCAATAAGGTATGAAGTTTGCTTATATGATTTAAAGGAACTGAATTTTCTAAACAAGAGAGAAAATCAAAGATAGATCAGTCAAAAGTCAAACTTTATTTTGCTAGGGCCTAGCCACCCTCATCTGATACACTCCCCCTAAGTTGCAACACTTTTCTTTTACTTAGTCCTTTAGTGACCGTCTATTTCTACAATGATTTGGTCATTAACGGTTTCTTTAGGGACAAGTTTAAGAACAGATTTATAATACAAAAGCAGTGGATCTTTTCAAATATCCATATAACTGAAATTTAAATGTTTTTTTTTTTTATCACTTGGTGCTACAACCTAGACAGAATGCCAGAATTTATGGGTTCTAGGTTCAACTAGAGAGTTGGTGAATTTGACCATCTTAGCAAAACAAAAAAAAAAAAAAATTTATCTCATCAGAATTTTCAAAAGCTAAAAAATCAAAGAAAAAAAAATGTACCTTAGGGGAGCTTTGGATAGTGCACAATTTTTCCTCGCATGAGAAAAGTAACTATCAGCATTAAGATGCACAAGAAAACTTAGCATATATAAGCATATTCAAGCAATGCACAATGAACTGAGATATTAGGTAAAAACAAATGCAATATCTGAAAAGCTATTAAAAGAAAAAAATAAAATTCTGCATCTTATCCCCCAATTTTAATTTTATTTATTTATTTATTTTTTTGTAAATAAAGTAAAAACATGCTTGACAGTAAAGAAAAAGAAACTAAACCAAGCATGTGTGGTAAGATCAAACCTGTCCTTAAAGAGAGAGGTTCAGAATTACCAAGACAGAAAAGCAGCCGCCGACGTGCTTTTTCTGTCATCCTCGAATAGTACCTGTAAAAGTTTCTCAAGACAACACAAGAAAACAATGGGGATAAAACAATAATGGTTCCTAGATTGCAAGGCAAACAGAAATATGTCATGGAGAAAACAATGCAATGCAATCAAACCTAATGCTCTATGATGTGGTCGTTTTGTGTACAAAAATATCAATAATAAAATTTTCACTCGCAATAGTACGAATCCTTGTAGGATAGGGCTATATTGAGGGTGTCGAACCTCAAGGACTACGTAGGAATTGCTATCAAGTTTTTCAAGATTAAATATAACTTAATTAAAATAAGTTTGATTTTATTTTATTTATAACTAGGTTAAATGCATAAAACTAAAGACATAAAAATAAAGATTGTAGTGATGAGAGAAAGAATAGGGGATTGATTTCACTACTCACCACATAACAACGGTCAATCATAAATTAACAAGGAAAATTCATACTAAGCATGATATAGTGCTCGTCCCACTCGAGTAGTCAAGAAATTACATCTAAAGAATAAGTATAATCCATCTTCTGTTGGCACGGACCGTCCACCAAACCAATAAGATGCGGTACGACCCGTCTTCCCTAGGTTTGGATTAGTTACGTCTTTAATAGGATACACACAATCAATGAAATAGTATAACCTATCTTCGGTTGGTACGAATTGTCTACCTAAATTACACTAAACTAGGGTGTAGTACAATCCATCTTCCCTAAGCATGACCTATCTAACCCTCTTGATCATATGTTAATTAAAACCGTTGTATAACAATCACTCACATAATCAGAGAAAATATGAAGGATTGAGTTCAATCAATATAAAAGACTTTCTAAGATAAGATAAGAAATTTGTAATGATTGAATATAAATATTAAGATCAATTCTCACAGTTATACAATCTTCATGCTTATAGAAAATCCCAAATTAAAATATAATTAAACCACTGTTACTTGGAAAGGGTTACATCAACACCCTAGTATGAATTTAGCCGCTCATCATGGTGCTGGGATGGCTTCCTGCCATGTTCTTCTCCACTTCAACTTGTCAAGCCTCCAGGAAGAATTTTCTATCTAAAGCTAAGCACACCTTCTCTTGAAGCTTAGGGGTCTATTTATAAACATTAAGAGAGGCCTAAAAGCCCTAGGAATCCAAGAAAAATTGAAACTTAGTCTCTTAGTCCAAGTAAGAGATTGAAAATTCAATCCAAGTAGGAAAATGATTCCAAATATGTCAAGATCTATGGTCTTTTATTGCGGGGTGATTTTGGCATAGTAAACATCCGAATTAGAAAAATGCTACTTTTAACATATTTTTTGAATTTTTTTTTGAATTTTTTCAACGCCACAAATTTCATTGGAATCCGAGATCTGAGCAGAAAGTTATGATTAAAACACTAAGACATATGCAGAATCCAAATTTAAATCCAATCCGATTTTGACTCTTTTTAGAGAAATTCCGATTTAATCATTTCCTTGATTTGATTAAGCTTAACCACATCTTCTAGGTCTTCTCAAAGTGTCTTAAGCCTAAAATCAATGGAATTAATTGCATATTTATTTCAAACCTGAAAGCAATAAAATAACATAAAATCAAACAAATAACAAAATTAAGGAATTACCATATGCAAGTTAAGGAGCTTGAATGTGCAACATTCGAATCTTGTCACACCCCCAAACTTACATATTGCTAGTCCCTTAGCAATAGAAAAAAGAAAATAAACTGGAAAATAACAAGATGATTCCTTCTTTCGTGGGTAGTACAATTGCATTTAGTGGATGCAACAAGCCTTTTAAACCCCTAGGACTTCCTAGTAGACAAGTGAAGTCTCGTGAGGGTTTGCTAGGAATGATACTAACAAACATTGTTCCTATCATGTTATCCCCATGAGTGTAGCATCATAAAAATAATGGTTCTCATTCATTGGCAAGCTTAACAAAATAAACTCCATCTTCACAATTTTAGGGAATTAAAAATTAAGCTACTAACATGGCATTATGAGATATCACAAGATTCAACTAGTGTACAGTGAACTTAACACATAGTCATGAGGTTTCAAAAACAAATCTAAAATCATGAATGGTTCAATACTCAAAATTTACTGGATTCCCCATTAGATAAAACAACCAATGCATATTATTATTATTATTATTGTTTGTTTTTTATATATGCAGGTTCTGCAATGCTTAGCTCCCTTAAGCTTTCTAATTGACTCATGTAACGAGTGTTAGGTCAATGACTCTCAAACCAGATGGTTTTAGGTCACTAGGTGTAAAACACCCTAAAGACTTACTAACTCGAGTAAAAAATGCTACAAAGCTAAACTTAGCCACTCTATCAATCAAAGAAAACTTTCACTTTTTGACGCGAACACTCAATGGTTAATGAGGCAAGAGGTCCGGTTACTCATCGAAAAGCTCAAAGTGATCAATATTATTCTTTTTTTTTTCTTTTGTTTTTTTTTTATTTTATTTTTTTATGCCAAGTTTATTCCTCCAACAAGTTACATAGCTGGATCCAAAATATTGATAACAGACACAACTGATTTCAAATTTCATACCCCACAGACTACGTGCTAGTGTTCTTGTGAGAATCAAAATTGAAACAAGTAATATCTCATGCTGCCAAAGAAAATAACAAAACTTCTTAATTCCTTAGTCAAGTGATCATGTGTTCATCATGTTAAGCTGACCAATGAAATACAAATCAGAATTAAAGTTCAACCAAATTCTTAGAGGTAACATAGCAAAATATTGGGCAGTGTTTCGTTCTTCCATACCCCTAAACTTTAATCACGTGTTGTCCTAATGTGTGTATAGAGCTGAACATAATAGAAAGAGGATAGGAATACCTGAATGAGCAGATATGGGGCATATCATAACCCCAAACTCGATTCCAAAAACACGTATCCTGTAAAAGAGAGTGATACTCCAACCAAATACCAGTCAAGTGCAACACATTGTTGTAAAAATATAAACCAAGAATGAAACAACAATGAAGAAAATAAACCTGGAAGGAGATCATGTACCCTGGCCAGAAGGAGGACTCGAGCGCACATGGCCTGTGCTCGAACCTATGAAGTTGACTCATTTAGTCAAAATATGTGGTATCCGCCAAGCCAATGGAATTCATATCCTTGACGCGCTCAGTGCTCTCTGACCCTTAAGTTTAAATTTGAAGCACCAATCTTTTCTTCTCTTAGACCAAAGATAATAAATTTTACCTACAGAAGGGTAATTCCAAATGTTCGCATATCGTGGTAGATCCCTCTGAGTATTCTCAAACAGTTTCTCATCCATAAGGGAATTATGAAATGGAATAGGGGCTCGGGGTTCATATGGCATCTCGAGAATAAGAGTGGATGATGAAGGAGCCTCAGTGCCCACTTCCTCGCCCTTTGCCCGATGTAAAGCTTTTGGAGCCTCAATTTGCTCCTCCTTCCTATTTTCCACGTGAGTTTTGATCACTTCTCCATTCTTCATTGTGGTGATGGCCTGCTCATGATAAGAAGTACTCTCATCCACCATGTAGTGTCCATCAGGATTGGCCACCGACTGTCTTTGAAGCTCTTCTTCTTCTTCTTCTTCCCTATTGAGGTGGTTGATGATTTGTTCAACATGAGATTCCAACTTGGCTTCTACCTTGGCGAAGAATTGAGGGGTATATTGTTCCTCCTGGTATTGTTGTTATGGAGGCAAGTAGATGAGAGATAGATCCTCTTCCGGAGCTTTTATCTTGGTAATGGATTCAAAGTGAGAGTTCACCCTTTGATTATGAGAGTTCATTATTTGATCCATCTTGCTCATAAATTTCAACAGCTGATCTTGAAGGTCAAAATTCATTGGAACAGGGGGTTCAACTTGGTATTGTTGTTGTGGAGGCCAATAGATGGGAGTTGGCTCATCTTCGTGAGCTTCTATCTTAGCAATGGATTCAGAGTGTGAGTTCACCATCTGATTTTGAGAGTCTATTATTTGATCCATCTTGCTCATAAATTTCAACATCTGATCTTGAGGAGATGGTGTGGCCTAAGACTACTGTTGTGGAGACCGGTATGTGGAAGAAGACTGCCAGTTATCCTCAAATTCAGCACAATATGGAGATGATTGCCATTGCTAGTGGGGAGGATGGAAGCTAGATGGTGGATAGACCGCTTGATTGTTGAATTGCGCATTTGCTTGATAGTGCAGTTTGTGACACTGTGGGGCTAAATTTCCTGTGGCTTGATCATGCCAAAAGAAATTATGATGGTTTCTCCATCTCGGGTCATAATAATCAGAGTAAGGATTATTCGCCGGTCTAGACAAAGCCTATGGCTCTAAATAGAAGTGATCAAACCCAAAGTGAGTTTGATAACTTTCATAGGGGTCCCTAGCCATGAGCTCTTTGCAGTGCAGTAACTTCAGTATTATTGATCTAGGAAGGTGCACTCGATGACAGATCGCTGGATGCGTTGGACCTGAGAGAAAAACTAAGAGAAAAAAAAATAATGAAAAAAAAAAAGCCAAATTAAAAACCGAAATTAAGAAAAAAATAAATAAAAAGAAATATGAAATAATTAAGCTATATTTAATCTTTAAAGCTTAATAACACAACCGTTAAGCAATCCTTGGCAACGATGCCAAAAATTGATGTGGACGTTTTGTGTACAAAAATATCAATAATAAAATGACCACTGGCAATAGTACAAATCCTTATAGGATAAGGTTATATTGAGGGTGTCAAACCTCAAGGACTGCGTAGGAATAGCTATCAAGTTTTTCAAGATTGAATATAACTTAATTAAAAGAAGTTTGATTTTATTTTATTTATAGGTAAGTTAAATGAAAAAAAACTAAAGACATAAAAATAAAGTTGTAGTGATGAGAGAAAGAATAGGGGATTGATTTCACCCCTCACCGTATAACAATGATCAATCATAAATTTACAAGGGAAATTCATACTATGCATGGTATAGGGTTTGTCTCACTCGAGTTGTCAAGAAATTAACTCTAAAGAATAAGTATAATCCGTCTTCGGTTGGCACGAACCGTCCACCTAACCACTAAAATGCAGTACGGCCTGTATTCCCTAGGTATGGATTAGCTACGTCTTTAATAGGATACACACAATCAATGGAATAGTATAACCCATCTTCAGATGGTACGAACTGTCAACCTAAATTATACTAAACTAGGGTGTAGTACAATCTATTTTCCTTTGGCATGACCTATCTAACCCTCTTGATTATATGTCAATTAAAATCGTTGTATAACAATCATTCACATAATCACCGAAAATATGAAGGATTGAGTTCAATCAATATAAAAGACTTTCTAAGACAATATAAGAAACTCATAATGATTGAATATAAACATTGAGATC
The DNA here is from genome assembly GCF_958979055.1 of Alnus glutinosa. NCBI lineage: Eukaryota > Viridiplantae > Streptophyta > Magnoliopsida > Fagales > Betulaceae > Alnus > Alnus glutinosa. Next base: position 23,802,293 of record NC_084889.1, on the reverse strand, counting down.
AATTCTCATAGTTATACAACCATCATGCATATAGAAAATCTCAAATTAAAATATAATTAAACCATTGTGGGCTACATCAACACCTTAGTATGAATTTAGCCGCTCATCGTAGTGCTGGGATGGCCTCCTGCCATGCTCTTCCCCTCTTCAACTTGTCAAGCCCCCAGGAAAAATTTTCTGTCTAAAGCTAAGCCCACCTTCTCTTGAAGCTTAGGGGTCTATTTATAAAGATTAGGAGAGGCTTAAAAGCCCTAGGAATCCAAGAAAAATTTGAGCTTCGTCTCTTATTCCAAGTAGGAGATTGAGAATTCATTCCAAGTAGGAAAATGATTCCAAATTCGTCTGGATCTACTGTTTTGTATTGCGGGATGATTTTGGCATAGTAAATGTCCGAATTAGGAAAATGCTATTTTTGACATATTTTTTTGACTTTTTTTATTATCTTTTCAACGCCACAAATTTCATTGGAATCCGAGATCTGAGTAGAAAGTTATGATTAAAACACTGAGACATATGCAGAATCCAAATTTAAATCCAATCCGATTTTGACTCTTTTTGGAAAAATTCCAATTTAATCATTCCATTTATTTAATTAAGCTTAACCACATCTTCTAGGTCTTCTCAAAGTGTGCTTTAAGCTTAAAATCAATAGAATTAATTGCATGTTTATTTAAAACCTGAAAACAATAAAATAACATAAAATAAAAAAACAAAACTAAGGAATTAACATATGCAAGTTAAGGAGCTTGAATGTGCAACATTCGAATCTTATTACACCCCCAAACTTACATATTGCTAGTCCCTTAGCAATAGAAAAAAGAAAATAAACTAGAAAACAACAAGATGATTCCTTCTTTCGTGGGTAGTACAATTGCATTTAGTGGATGCAACAAGCCTTTTAAACCCTTAGGACTCCCTAATAGAGGAGTGAAGTCTCGTGAGGGTTTGCTAGGAATGATACCCACAAACATTGTTCCTACCATGTTATCCCCAAGAATGTAGCATCATAAAAATAATGGTTCTCATTCATTGGCAAGCTTAACAAAATAAACTCCATCTTCACAATTTTAGGGAATTAAAAATTAAGCTACTAACATGGGATTATGAGATATCATAAGATTCAACTAGTGTACAGTGAACTTAACACATAGTCATGAGGTTTCAAAAACTAATCTCAATCTTGAATGGTTCAATACTCAAAATTTACTGGATTCCCCATTAGATAAAACAACCAATGCATATTATTGTTATTATTATTATTATTGTTTGTTTTTTTATATATGTAGGCTGTGCAATGCTTAGCTCCCTTAAGCTTTCTAATTGACCCATGTAACGAGTGTTAGGTCAATGACTCTCAAACCAGATGGTTTCAGGGCACTTGGCGTAAAACACCCTATAGACTTACTAACTCGAGTAAAAAAATGCTAAAAGGCTAAACTTAGCCACTCTATCAATCAAAGAAAACTTTCACTTTTTTACGCGAACACTTAATGCTTAATGAGGCAAGAGGTCCGGTTACTCATCGAAAAGCTCAAAGTGATCAATATTATTATCTTTTTTTCTTTTTTTCTTATTTTTTTTTATGCCAAGTTATTCATTCAATAAGTTACCTAGCTGCATCCAAAATATTGATAACAAACATAACTGATTTCAAATTTCATACCCCACATACTATGTGCTAGTGTTCTTGTGAGAATCAAAATTGAAACAAGTAATATCTCATGCTGCCAAAGAAAATAACAAAACTTCTTAATTCCTTAGTCAAGTGATCATGTGTTCATCATGTTAAGCGGACCAATGAAATACAAATCAGAATTAAAGTTCAACCAAATTATTTGTGATAACATAGCAAAATTTTAGGCAGTGTTTCGTTCTTCCATACCCCTAAACTTGAATCACGCATTGTCCCAATGTGTGTATAGAACTGAACATAACAGAAAGAGGATAGGAATACCTGAATGAGCAGATATGGGGCATATCATACCCCAAACTCGATTGCAAAAATACATATCCTCTAAAAGGGAGTGATACTCCAACTGAATACCAGTCAAGTGCAACACATTGTTGTAAAAATATAAACCAAGAATGAAACAACAATGGAAAAGATAAACCTGGAAGGAGATCATGTACCCTGCCCAGATGGAGGACTTGAGCGCACATGGCCTGTGCTCGAACCTATGAAGCTGACTCATTTAGTCAAAATATGTGGTATCCGCCAAGCCAACGGAATCCATATCCTTGATGGGCTCAGTGCTCTCTGACCCTTAAGTTTAAATTTGAAGCACCAATCTTTTCTTCTCTTAGACCAAAGAGAATAAATTTTACCTACAAAAAGGTAATTTTGAATGTTCGCATATCAAGGTAGATTCCTCTAAGTATTCTCAAACAGTTTCTCATCCGGAAGGGAATTATGAATTGGAATAGGGTCTCAGGGTTCATATGGCATCTCGAGAATAAGAGTGGTTGATGAAGGAGCCTTAGTGTTTACTTCCTCCCCCTTTGCTCGATGTAAAGCTTTTGGGCCCTCAACTTGCTCCTCCTTCCTATTTTCCATGTGAGTTACGACCGCTTCTCCATTCTACATTGTGGTGATCGCTTGCTCATGATAAGAAGTACTCTCATCGACCGTGTTGTGTCCATCAGGATTGGCTACAGACTGTCTTTGAAGCTCTTCTTCTTCTTCTTCCCTGTTGAGGTGGTTGATGATTTGTTCAACGTGAGCTTTCCATCTTGGCTTCTATCTCGACGAAGAATTGAGGGGTATGTTGTTCCTCTTGGTATTGTTGTTATGGAGGCCAGTAGATGAGAAATGGATCCTCTTCGGGAGCTTTTATCTTGGCAATGGATTCAAAGTGAGAGTTCACCCTCTAATTATGAGAGTTCATTATTTGATCCATCTTGATCATAAATTTCAACAGCTGATCTTGAAGGTCAGAATTCATTGGAACAGGTGGTTCTACTCGATATTGTTGTTGTGGAGGCCAATAGATGGGAGATGGCTCCTTTTCGTGAGCTTCTATCCTAGCAATGGATTTAGAGTGAGAGTTCACCATCTGATTCTGAGTCTATTATTTGATCCATCTTGCTCATAAATTTCAACATCTGATCTTGAAGGTTATAATTGTTAGTTTTTGTGTTGGCTGCATTCTGTTGGACAAAATCACTTCTATGTAATGTTGCTGCTTTCACAAGGATGCTGCTTTATCCAGAGTCTACTCTTCAGCTATGTTCTTCAAGAAGATTCTGTGAAGTTTTCAAGGAAGTTTCTTTCGGTTCCCTGTCAACCGTCTGGACGATGTGGTATTCTGTCCGGACACTCATCAGTCAGCAACATCCGTCTGGACGATTTGATATTCCATCCGGACGCTCATCTGTCAAAGCATCATCCGTTCGGACGATGAGAAGTTTCCGTCCGGACGCCCATCAGTGTCTAGAAGCTTCGAACAGTTCAAGATTGCATCTGTTCGGATGTAATGGAAAATCGTTCGGACGCTCTTCAGAGTTCGAGAAGATCCCAGTGTTTCAGTGCATCCGTCTGGACGACGTGGTTATACCGTTCGGACGCCATTCAGTGTTTGACAAGTATTAGGGTTTCTACCTCAAGACACATCTACGGGAAGACGACTGCTACTGTCCAGACGATGTGTGATCCCGTCCGGACGATGTTTTCTATAAGGTAAGACGTGCATATAAAGTTCAACCATCCGGACGATCAAGCTTCATATATGGAAATTGCGTGCACCAGTTCAACCGTTCGGACGTCAGCCTTTAGGGTCCAGACGCTCAATGCCTTATTATGGTAATTACGTGCAACCGAAGTGCAACCATCCGGACGCGGCCTTGTTATGGAAGCTTTGAGGTGCTATTTTGGAAAGGCGGTTGCAGTTGACCGTCCTGACGCTCTGTTAAGCCGTCCGGACACCTTCCAGTATTTTAGTCATAACGTTTTACTCAAATATCGGATTGGGACAAAATTGGCGTCATTGGAAAGCTTAGAAAAAATGCTGTAAATTGAGCACCTGGACGTCGAATAGAAGCGTCCAAACGGCCCCCTTCTGGACAGAAACATCTTGCGTCCGGACGGCCCTGCAGAAAATTCCAGAATTACTTTTCGGACAAGGAAAACGTTGCCCGTCTGGACAGCTCTGGCTCCCGTCCGGACGCGTGTGCCACAGAATCCGTTTTGGACTCGATTTTTGGTTTCCAAAGTCTATAAATAAGAGGCTTGAGGCATGCTTTCAACATATAATTCGGTGGTGAATTCTCTACAGCTTAGAGAGGGTGTTTAGGGAGATATTGAAGATCTGCTAGCTCTCTAGCTCTTGCCAAGTGTGTGATTTGATCAGCCGTGAAGTCTATCTTAGAGGTCGGCCCTAAGGTAAAAGATTCCATTGAAGACCCCTTCAGGTAGGAGACCTGGTTGGGAGGCGTTCGTGTTGGGGTTACACGTCAGAGTTCAAGGTACGACCACTGCATCAGGGGTATGTGAGTGCTACTACTTTGTAACTAGCTTTGTCTTCTGAATAGTGGATATCCTGGGTTTGGGTGCCCCGGAGTGGTTTTTCTCTTAATTGAGTTTCCACTTTGTCAACAAAATATTTGTCTCCTTTAATTTCCGCTTTTAATATTTTGTTGCACACTGTTCACACACATTGTTGAAATTAGAGGTCCAATAATTTTCAAGAATCCAACTTAGGAGATGGTGTCGCCTAAGACTACTGTTGTGAAGACCGGTATGTGGAATAAGGCTGCCAATTATCCTCAAATTCAGCACATTATGGAGATGATTGCCATTGCTGGTGGGGAGGATGGAAGTTAGATAGTGGATAGACCGCTTGATTGTTGAATTGCGAATTTGATTGATAATGCAGTTCGTGACACTGTGGGGCTGAATTTCTTGTGGCTTGATCATGCCAAAATAAATTATGATCGTTTCTCCATCTCGGGTCATAATAATCGGAGTAAGGATTATTCGCCGATCTAAAGAAAGCCTCTAGCTCTAAATAGAAGTGATCAAACCCAAAGTGAGCTTGACAACTTTCATAGGGGTCCCTAGCCATGTGCTCTTTGCAGTGCAGTAGCTTCAGTATTACTGATCTAGGAAGGTGCGCCCGATGGAAGACCGTTGGATGCGTTGGACCTGAGAGAAAAACTAAGAGAAAAAAAAAGGAAGAAAAAAAGAAGAAGCAAAATTAAGAAAAAAATAAATAAAAAGAAATAGGAAAAAATTAAGTTAGATTTAATCTTTAAAACTTAATAACATAACCGTTAAGCAATCCTGGCAATGGCGCCAAAAATTGATGTGGTTGTTTTGTGTACAAAAATATCAATAATAAAATGACCACTGGAAATAGTACGAATCCTTGTAGGATAAGGTTATATCGAGGGTGTCAAACTTCAAGGACTGCGTAGGAATTGCTATCAAGTTTTTCAAGATTAAATATTACTTAATTAAAAGAAGTTTGATTTTATTTTATTTATAGCTAAGTTAAATGAATAAAACTAAAGACATAAAAATAAAGATTATAGTGATGAGAGAAAGAATAGGGGATTGATTTCACCACTCACCGTATAACAATGATCAATCATAAATTAACAAGGAAATTTCATATTATGCATGATATAGGGCTCGTCTCACTCGAGTAGTCAAGAAATTACCTCTAAAGTATAAGTATAATCCATCTTCGGTTGGCATGGACCGTCCACCTAACCACTAAGATGCAATACGACCCGTCTTCCCTAGGTATGGATTAGCTACGTCTTTAATAGGGGATACACACAATCAATGGAATAGTATAACCCATCTTCAGTTCGTACGAACTGTCTACCTAAATTACACTAAACTAGGGTGTAGTACAATCTGTTTTCCCTAGGCATGACCTATCTAACACTCTTGATCATATGTCAATTAAAACCATTGTATAACAATCATTCACATAATCACAAAAATATGAAGGATTGAGTTCAATCAATATAAAAGACTTTCTAAGACAAGATAAGAAATTTATAATAATTGAATAGAAACATTAAGGTCAATTCTCACAGTTATACAATCATCATGCGTATAGAAAATCTTAAATTAAAATATAATTAAACCATTATTACTTGGAAATGGCTACATTAACACCCTAGTATGAATTTAGCCGCTCATCGTGGTGCTGGGATGGCCTCCTGACATGTTCTCCTCTTCAACTTGTCAAGCCTCCAAGAATAATTTTCTATCTAAAGCTAAGCACACCTTCTCTTGAAGCTTAGGTGTCTATTTATAGAGATTAGGAGAGGCCTAAAAGCCCTAGGAATCCAAGAAAAATTGGAACTTAGTCTCTTAGTCCAAGTAGGAGATTGAAAATTCAATCCAAGTAGGAAAATGATTCCAAATTCGTCAAGATCTATGGTCTTTTATTGCGGGATGATTTTGGTATAGTAAACATCCGAATTAGGAAAAAGCTACTTTTGACATATTTTTTGAATTTTTTTATTCTCTTTTCAACGCCTCAAATTTCATTGGAATCCAAGATATGAGCAGAAAGTTATGATCAAAACACTAAGACATATGCATAATCCAAATTTAAATCCAATCCGATTTTGACTCTTATTGGAGAAATTCCAATTTAATCATTTCCTTGATTTGATTAAGCTTAACCACATCTTCTATGTCTTCTCAAAGTGTGATTTAAGCCTAAAATCAATGGAATTAATTGCATGTTTATTTAAAACCTGAAAACAATAAAATAACATAAAATTAAACAAATAACAAAACTAAGGAATTAACATATGCAAGTTATGGAGCTTGAATGTGCAACATTCAAATCTTATCACTCTAGGATTTGGAACCAAATCGTAGGCATGTGTACCCTCACCATCTAGGTGAGTCCACTCCCCCTCATGGGGTGAATGACTTCATCCTTTCTGACCCATACCTTCCTTCTCGATGGAGGTTGTTGACAGGCCTTCATCTGGTGGTCCATCTGCCTTATCATACTCCTCATCAACATAGGCAGCTTCTTATAGAATTGGTCACTCTCAGGCTTCTTTGGCTTTTTCATGTAGTGGTTTGATTTGTTTGTCTTGGGTTTGCCATTTTGATTGGCATGAACAAATCGCTGATGCTGCCGCTGATGTTGAGGAGCCTGGTGTTGTGGAGCCTGATGCCATGGATCTTGATGCGGAGCCAGAGGTCTAGTGCCAGATGTAGCTTGTCTTGGCAGCTCTTTCTTGACCTTTGATCTCTGAGCTTTAAGAAGTGAGCACTGAGGTCGGATGTGACCACTTAAACCACAATGGTGGCATATAGGAGGCCACCTATAACCTCCACCAATAACCTCATTTCCTTTATCCATGCAGGTGGTTGGAGGCTCAGGGACTGTGGGCTTGACAAACACAGTCTTGGAAGTAGAGGGGATATTAGAGGTTGAAGTTACATACCCGAGTCTGGTCTTGTTAGTTGGCCTCTTCTGGATTGATAGCATGTGGGTAAGCTTCTCATCAGTGATTTTCTCCAATTGTCGCTGTGTCTCTAACAACTTCTCCTCTAGATCCTGACTCTTGAGCAGTAAAGAACTCTTCTTAGTCTGCAGATTGTTCAACTCGTGCACATATTGTTGGCGAGTCTCCCTCAACTTCAAGAACTCTACATAGAGGACTTTGTAGGCCTCTTTGTGTTCTTCCCCGTCTTCATCGCTGTGCTTAGGATTAAGAATCCTCCTGGTCTTCATTTGGAGCCACAAAGGCTAGAAATTTCTGATCTTTAGCAAGAGTTTCTTCTTCTACTTCTGACTCATCACTGAGAGTCGCATTGTAGGCCTTCCCTTTACCCTGCTTGAGATTTCCACAGTCAGTCTGAATATGCCCAAAGCCTGATCATTCAAAACATCTGGGACATCTTGGGTCCTTCTTCTCAACTTCTTATGGCTTAGATTCTCTAGGGGCCTTCTTCAGTCTTTGGGTGAACTTCTTCTTGAATTTGTCATTCTTCATCAGTTTCCTGAAGTTCTTGGCCTACATTGCCACTGCATCTTCTTCATTATCAGAGTCTTCCTTAGATGACACTCTAGCCTTCTTCTTAGATGCCTTGAGGGCAATCACCTTTGCCTTCTTGACTGGAGGCAGGGAATACTCATAGGTTTGAAGAGATCTCACCAACTCTTCAATCTTCATCTCTTCTAAATCCTTGCTTTCTTCAATGGAAGTTACTTTTATTTTGAAACGCTCAGGCAAAGATCTTAGAATTTTTGAATGAGCTTTACGTCTGAGACTGTCTTCCCGAGACTCACCATTGAGTTTCTCATGTTGCTAATCTTAGTGTAAAACTCCCCAAATGTCTCTTCTTCAAGCATCTTAATTTCTTTATATCTAGAAATCAACATCTGGAGCTTGGTAGATTTAATAAGTTTTGTGCCCTCATATGTTGTTTCTAAGATTTTCCATGCTTCTTGAGCGGATTCACTGTTTGAAATTCTTGCGAATTCAGAAGGTGAAAGAGCTTGACATAGAACATGGAGGGCTTTATCATTGGCAAGTCGTGCGGTTTTTGAGGAATTAGTTCGAGAGTTGTATCATCTGGCTTAGTCCAACCAGATTCTACAGTTTGCCAAACATCAATGGATTTTAAAAAGAAACACATACAAGCTTTCCAATAGCCATAGTTCGTGCCATCAATGGCAGGAACATTATTAAGAGTTTGAGACATAGTAGAAATAAACTTGAAGTCAAAAAGATCACACTCAAGAAATTAATCTAAACAGAGTTGAAAAATAGATGACTTCTAATTTAACTGTGTGCATGTTCAACGTGTAACAAAATGATGTACATGCAGAATTTAAATAACACAATTATTTTGGTAACGAAGTGGAAACTCAGTTAAGAGAAAAACCACTCCAGGGCAACCAAACCTAAGAAATCCACTATCAAAAGACAAAGCTAGTACATAGACAGTAACACTCACATACCCGATGCAGCGATCGTATCTAGCACTCTTACACGAAACCCAACGTGAACGCCTCTCAACCAAGTCTCCTACTTGAAGGGGACTTCTATGGATTCCTTTACCTTAGGGCTCCTCCTTAAGATAGACTTCAATTGAGGAGCACAACAACAACACACAACAGTAGCGGCTTGAGAGTAAGTGGATCAGCACAACAACTCCTAAAATATACTCTCTAAGTTATAAAGAATTCAATACTGAATTCTATAAATAATACATGCCTAGAGGCCTCTATTTATAGGCTACAAAAGACTTAAATTGACTCTGATTTGGATTTCTCTAGGCAGCGTCCGGACTCAAGCTGAGGCCGTTCAGATGGTGAACTGTTCAATCGTCTTTTCAAAAAGCACTGATTTTCTTTCATGGATAAGGCCGCTTCTGGACGGTGTTGCCTTAGCGTCCGGACGGTTGCACTTTGTTAGTATTTTGGCCTCATTTTGTGTTTGGACAAAATCACTTGTGTGTAACGATGCTCCACAGGGATTCTACTATTTAGAAATGCTTCAGAGTCAGAAGATTTTAAGTTCCCTGTCAGCCGTCCGGACGATCGAGCCATCCCGTCTGGACGACCATCTGTCACTGTTCCATCCGTCCGAACGACGGGCCATGCCATCCAGACTCTGGACAGACCAAGCATCATTCGTTCGGACGACGTGTCTCTCCATCCGGACGTTTCAGCAGCACGTCCGGACGCCTCTCAGTACTCGATTTGTTTCAGATTTCTTTCCAAGTTCCAAGAAAGGGAAGATCGATCAACCGTCCGGATGATGTGGTATCTCGTCCGGACGCGCATCTCCTTAAGGCAAGAATCGCAATTCAAATATCACCGTCTGGACGTCTGACAGCTGTGGTCCGGACGTGCGTTCATCAAAGAAGGAAATTGCCGATTCGACTTCAACCGTCCGGACAACTACCTATCATGGTCCGGACGTGCGCATTGCAGATATGGAAATTGTGTGTTGAAGAATAGCCGTCCGGACGCTCATCCCCATGGTCTGGACGCGCGAAGCCTTATAAGGAAATTACTTGCAGCGGATGTGCGACCGTCCGGACGATGTGCCATCCCGACTGGACGAGGCTCTTAAACAGGAAAGATTTCCTTGTGAAATTTTCAGAAAATCTTGTCTCACAGTTGTCCGTCCGGACGGCCCATGTCCACGGTCCGGACGGCGCCCAGGTATATTTTGCCTGACGCTCATTTAAGCCCCCAGCCTATAAATAGAGGCCCCTGGGCATTGAGAACTACAAGAATTCGGTATTGAATTCCACAACTACTCAGAGACGTGATATTTCCTTTGAAGCCCTATCAAGTGTGCTGTTGCTGTGCTACAACTGAAGTCTATCTTAGAGGTCGGCTCTAAGATAAAGGATTCCATTGAAGATCCCTTCAAGTAGGAGAACCTGGTTGCGAAGCATTCGTGTTGGGTTACACGTTAGAGATCAAGATACGACCACTGCATCGGGTATATGTGAGTGTTACTGTCTTGTATCTAGCTATGTCTTCTGAATAGTGAAATTCCTGGGTTTGGCTGCCCCGGAGTGGTTTTTCTCTTAATTGAGTTTCCACTTCGTCAACAAAAATCTGTGTGTCATTTATTTTTTCCTGTGCTTTAATTTTTGTTGACACTTATGCACACACTTTATTTTTAGAAGTCAATTTCGTTTTCAATTGGTATCAGAGCAGGCACACTCCGTTGTAAGGATTTATTTCTTGAGTGTGATCCTCATCTCTTTGTGACTTCTATTTTTGGATTTCACCTTTTATCATGGATTTCTCTCAGTTATCTGAAGAAAATCATGATATTGAGCTCTCTAAAGTTTTTGCAAAATTTGATAAACTTATTTCTCCAAAAGAGCTCAAAAAGGTGAAGCAAGAAAAAGAGTCATTGATTGTTTAGTTATCTGAATCAAATGCTTTAATTGACTCTTTGAGATCTGAAAATACCATGCTATTTAACATCATTGATACACTTGAGAATAAATTAAAAGAATCTGAGGATCTCTTGAAAAATTTCTCAAGTGATTATTTTAAAAGCATGATTTGTATTCATTCAGATATTTCTAACAAGCCTACTTCAATTGTTGATGATATGAGTACTTCTACTTCACATGCTTTTGATTCTGAAATAGATTCTATTGATATTAAGTCTGTGATAGTAGATACAGCTTATTTAGAAAATTCTTGCTTAACTAATCATGTGATGCCAAAATCCAAAGATACAGGTACACAAGCTCATGGTAAGTTTGTCCCTACTTGTCATAATTGTGGGAAGATTGGTCATATTATGCCAAATTGTTATTTGTTGAAATCCCACAGGCCTTGAATTAAGCAGGATGCTCTGAGGAAAAGTGAAGTTGAAGATTCTTCCCCAGCAAAATATGTCCCTCCGCATAGGAGTCATATAAAAGGTAAGGGCATTGTCATTTGTAAGAATGCTAACCATAATTCTGCAGAGAATGTCAAGAAGCATTCAAACAAAAGAAGCTTGCCCACCTGTCATCACTGCGGCATCATCGGTCATATCCGATCTATATGTCCACATCTCCAGACTCAGAAGTCGAAGGTTCAAAAGGAGCTTCCAGCAAGAGCTACATCAGGCATTCTACCTCCGACAACACATCAGGCTCCACGGCATCAACAACAGTTTGTTCTTGCCAACCAAAGTGGCAAATCAAAGAAGAACAAACCAAGGCGCTACAAGAGAAAGCCGCAGAAGCCCACTAGCAACCATGGCTATGAAGGGTTGCTGAGATTGATGCAAGATATGCTAAGGAGTATGGCCAATATTGACATGACCCGCAAACCATCTCCACGAGTTAAGCAGATATGGGTCAAGAAGGATGAGACCATTCACCCCTTGAGGGGGAGTGGACTTACCTAGTAAAGGTGAAGTCTCTCATGCCTAGGATTGTGGTTCCTAAATCCTAGTGCATGTAAGGTATGTTTGCATTGCATTGTCTATCTTGTCATATCTTATTCATGCCTTACATTCTGTTTGAGGAACTGTTTATTATATCCCCATATTTTCTCTCGTTATCTTAAAAAGCTTATGCAGATATATTTTTGGGGATGACAGTTAAAATCACGTCGGGCGGCTACTTTTCTGTCTTGGTATTTCTAAACCTCTCTCCATGAGGATAGGTTTGGCTTTACCTTACATGCTGGGATTAGATGTCATTTCCTTTTCCATAAGCATGTCTTTGTTGTTTTTCTGTTTATTTGTTTTCAACAAAAAAAAAAAAAATTTGGGGAGAAGATGCGGAATTTTAATTTTCTCTTGATTGCTTTTCAGATATTGCATGTGTTTTTGCCTGATATCTCAGTTCATTATGCATTGATTAACTATGCTTATATATGATTGGGAGTTTATGTATGATATCTGCTAAGTTTTCCTGTTGCATCTTAATGATAGATAGTTACTTTCCTCATGCGATGAAAATGTGCAGTATCTAAGACTCCCCTAAGGTACATCTTTTCCTTCTCTGACTTTTTACTTCTAGAAATTCTAGATAAGAGAAGAGGTTTTTGATAAGATGGCCAAATTGACCACATGCTAGTTGAACCTAGAACCTAAAAATTCTGGCACTTTCTCTAGATTGCAGCATCAAAAGAATCAAGCAGTAAATCATATGAATTCTACGCTTTCATTGTTTATTCACTGCTTATGTGCTGAATTTGCAATATGCCTTGCCCTTCATGGTGCAAGTAAAATTTACCTTGTCCCTCATGGTACAAGTAAAACAATTAGGTTCTGCATCTTAGGGGGAGTGTATCAGATGAGGGTGGCTAGGCCATAGTAAGATAAGGTTTGACTTTTGGCTGATCTTTCATTGATTTTCTCTCTTGTTTGAAAATCTGGTTGCTTTTTGTCATATCAGTGAATTTCATACCTTATTGAGAAACTCTTCACACACACACGCATTGCATGAGTTGAGTAATCTATTTAAAATTTCTATCTGCAGAGAAATTTGTGCTTATTGAATACTTAACTCTCAGTTATATCTTTGCATATTTTTGCAATGCTATTTGACTGTTTTATCAGTTGATTATACATACGTGTTCTAGAGCTAACTTTAGGGAAAAATATTTTTCTGCAAATTTTTCTCCAGTTTCAGATTTTCAGTGTGAAACGTCCGGATGGACCTACTCTTACATCCGGACGAGCGCAGTCTTGCCATATGCTGATCTGGTAGTTGCCATCTGGATGGTTAAGGGACATGTCAGGACTGGATCTCTATAGGTTTAAGACTTGCGTCTCTTTTTCTGCCATACACACATCTTTTCATTTTTATTGATTTATCATGGCATGTTGTGTGTTTTTCTTGTGGATTTCTCCCGAGATTTTGGCATTCTTTGCACATCTCTTCTCATCCCATGATCTTCATTGTGGCTTCCGTTATTCTTTTAAGTTTTTGTGCTTTTAGAATATTGGAATATTTGTTGGGATATTTTCTTGAGATAGAGTGCATGGAAATTCTATTCTGTCTGTGTGTTGGGTGGATATTGTTATATCTGTGCTATTTGGATTGCTATATTTGCTTGTGTAATTCATGCGCATCCAAATTGCAAGTTGTCATAATATCACATTCTTTTTGGAACTAGCAGGAACTAATATTTCCTTGTGGTGTTACGTTTGGATAGATTTCTGTTAAATCCTTTCAGGAATATGTTGTCCAGCAACTCTCAGCTCAATATATGACAGATGGATCCTTTGGAAAACTGACAGTGGTTGAAGTTGGATGTTCAAAATTTCCAAAGGTCTTGGGATTTAAGATGAGCTTTTTCCCCTAGCTCATGCATAGCCTTCCGTAGCATCTCCCTCAGATCTGCATCAATTAGAGGTTCAGTGGTGAATCTCCTCAGTTATCTTGCAAACCAGTTGCTTAGAGGATGCCAATCTGCGGATAACCAGTTTCAGGCTTTGCAAAATCAAGAGATTGAGGTTGTTCAGTCATGGTTCCCGGCTGTTTGAGCTAGAAGCCGAAGTAGTACAAATCCATCCTTTTATACGGATTTCTCTCCGTTACTTGATTTCAGTGGATTAGCAGGATTTGGTACTTGGAGGATCTATGTTCCTCTCTTTTGGGCCACTTGCAGACTTTTCTCTATTTTCATATTGTTTTGAATTTTAGAATGTTTTTGTCTGTGGATATTATTACTCTGTTTACCCTTGTCCTTCTGTGACAAAAAGGGGGAGTAATTTTTATTTCTGGACCGGGAATGTATTTCCAAACCGGTTAAGTGATTTTTGTCCCAGAATGGCCAAAGTGGGAGTTTGTTAGTATTTTGGCCTCGTTCTGTTTTTGGACAAAATCACTTGTGTGTAACGATGCTCCACAATGATTCTACTATTCAGAAATGCTTCAGAGTCAAAAGATTTTCAGTTCCCTTTCAGCCGTCCGGACGATCCAGCCATCCCGTCCGGACGACCATCTGTCACTGTTCCATCCGTCTGGACGACGTGCCATACCATCCGGACTCCAGACAGACCAAGCATCATCCGTCCGGACGACGTGTCTCTCTGTCCGGACCCTCCACTGTGTCAAGAAGGTTCTATCCAGCTTGCATCCGTCCAAACGTTTCAGCAGCACGTCCGGATGCCTCTCAATACTCGATCAGTTTCAGATTTCTTTCCAAGTTCCAAGAAAGGGAAGATCGATCAACCGTCTGGACGATGTGGTATCCCGTCCGGACGCGCGTCTCCTTAAGGCAAGAATCGCAATTCAAATATCACCGTCTGGACGTCTGACAGCTGTGGTCCGGACGTGCGTTCATCAAAGAAGGAAATTGCCGATTCGACTTCAACTGTCCGGACGACTGCCTATCATGGTCCAGACGCGCGCATTGCAGATATGGAAATTGCGTGTTGAAGAATAGCCGTCCGGACGCTCATCCCCCATGGTTCGGACACACGAAGCCTTATAAGGAAATTACTTGCAGCGGATGTGCGACCGTCCGGACGATGTGCCATCCCGTCCGGACGAGGGTCTTAAATAGGAAAGATTTCCTTGCGAAATTTTTGGAAAATCTTGTCGCACAGTTGTCCGTCCGGACGGCCCATGTCCATCATCCAGACGATGCCCAGGTATATTTTGCCTGACGCTCATTTAATCCCCCAGCCTATAAATAGAGGCCCCTGGGCATTGAGAACTACAAGAATTCGGTATTGAATTCCACAACTGCTCAGAGACGTGATATTTCCTCTGAAGCCCTATCAAGTGTGCTGTTGCTATGCTACAACTAAAGTCTATCTTAGAGGTCGGCTCTAAGATAAAGGATTCCATTGAAGACCCCTTCAGGTATGAGAACCTGGTTGGGAAGCGTTCGTGTTGGGTTACACGTCAGAGATTAAGATACGACCACTGCATCGGGTATATGTGAGTGTTACTATCTTGTATCTAGCTATGTCTTCTGAATAGAGGAATTCCTGGGTTTGGCTGGCCCAGAGTGGTTTTTCTCATAATTGAGTTTCCACTTCGTCAACAAAAATTTGTGTGTCATTTATTTTCCACTGTGCTTTAATTTTTGTTGACACTTATGCACACACTTTAATTTTAGAAGTCAATTTCGTTTTTCACACTTCTATTGCACACAATTTTCATAATAAAGACTAGTGTCCAAACGGTGTTGCCCTGATGTCTGAACGGTTGCAATTCTTCTCTACGTCTTGCCTTATCAAGGATAGCGTTCGGATGGTGTAGACCTGATGTCTGGACGGTTGCAGCTATCTTCCCATATCAGTGTCTACGAAGGAAATCCTTTCATTTGTCAAACACTGACTGGAATTTGGACAGTATTGCCATGTCGTCCGGACAGATGCACTTGAAGGCTGGATTCTTCTGGAACTCTGAAGAGCGTCTGGACGTGTTACTGAAATGTCCGGACGGATGCGAGCTTGAATAGTAGACACTGATGGGCGTTCGGAAGCATGACTTGGCCGTTCGGACGGAAGGTTGGGATCCGATTTCTTCTGACTTGTAAACTGTAAAAAAATCTTCTTTGAACTTTGAGAAGCACATTTCTGAAACGAAGACTCTGAAATAAATGGTATCCCTAAACAAATGGTAACATTACATAAAATTGATTTTGTCAAAGAGAATGCAGCCTATCAAAAACTAACAAACTCCCCCTTTGGCCATTATGGGACAAAAGTCACTTGACCGGTTAAAAATACATTCCTGGTCCAAAACTAAAAATACTCTCCCTTTTTTTCGTAGAAGGACAAAGGGTAAACAGAGTATAGAAAAACTACAATCATAAAATACTCTCCCTTGATGTCTTAACAGGACAAGGGTAAACGGAGTAATAGTATTTGTGTTGGCTGCATTCTGTTTGACAAAATCACTATTATGTAATGTTGTTGTTTTCACAGGGATGCCCTGTCATTTCAAAGTCTTCAAGTTAATAGAGTTTATGTCTCTAATATGGAAAGAGCCTCATTATGACAGGTTCTAGTGTCACAAGCTGCAAGAAGGCTATTCTAGTGTTCAAGGCTATTTTAGTGTTCAAGGAAGATTTTGTGCAGATTCCAATTCAGAGAAGTCGGATCTCAAGTTTCTATCCAGATAATCCAGTGAAGCGTCAGGACTTTCATCAGTCAGCAACATCCGTCCGGACGAGGCGGTAATACCGTCCGGATGCCCATCAGTGTCTAGAAGTTTTGAACTGCTCAAGGTTGCATCCGTCCAGGCGTAATGGCAAATCATTTGGCCGCTCTTTAGTGTTCCAGAAGAATCCAGCGTTCAAGTGCATTAGTAAAACCATCTGGAAGACGTGGCTATACCGTTCGGACGACCTTTAGTGTTTGACAAGTAAAAGGATTCCCTTCACAGACACAGATATGGGAATACAGCTACAACCGTCTAGACGATGTAGTGTTTCTGTCCGGACGCCATCCTTGATAAGGCAAATCGTTCAGAAGACGTTCAACCATCCGGAAGTCAGACTCCATGGTTCAGACTTTAAGGATTTAATATGAAAATTGTGTGCAGTAGAAGTGCAACTGTCCAGATGCTAGGGCAACAGCGTTCAGATGCGGCTCTGTTCAGGAAAGAATTTCAAGCGAATTTGGATAGCTGATCGCATAGTTGTCCATCCGGACGAGATTTAGGTTTCTGTGGCCTATAAATAGAGAACCCTAGGCATTTAATTTGTAAGAATTTGAGAGTGAATTCCGTAGTGCTTAGAGAGTTTATCTTAGAAGTTATTGTGCTAATTCGCTCACTCTCAAGCCGTTGCCAATTGCTGTTGCTGTGCTGAACTGAAGTCTATCTTAGGGGTTGGCCCTATGGTAAAGGATTCCATTGAAGAACTCTTTAAGTAGGTGACTTGGTTGGGAGGCGTTAGTGTTGGGTTACACATTAGAGTTCAAGGTACGACCACTGCATAAGGGTATGTGAGTTCTACTGCTTTGTAACTAGCTTTGTCTTCTGAATAGTGGATATCCTGCGTTTGGCTGCCCCGGAGTGGTTTTTCTTTTAATTGAGTTTCCACTTCGTCAACAAAATATCTGTCTCTTTAATTTCCGCATTGTGATATTTTCTTGGACACTATTGTACACATATCTTTAATTTTCATAGAGTATCTAATATCTCAAAATTACAATTCCAAAGTCCAAATACAAGAAAAAGAAAATTGTAAAAAGCCCAAATCATCAAAAGTTTGTAAAGCAACTGATAGAGGGAGGAACAAACATCCATAAAGCACCAAATCCTGTTTATCCACTGAACCAAGTGATAGAGAGAAATCCATTCATTAATCTGGATTTGTGCCACATTGTCTTCTAGCCCTTGAAGCCGAGTACCATAGACTGAAAACCTTTAGTCGCTTAAGTCTGCAAAGCCTGAACTGATCATCCGTAGATTGAAATCCTTTAGGTAACTGGTCTTTGGAAATTTAAACATATAACTTCAACAATAGTCAGTTTTCCAAAGGATCCATCTGTTAGATATTGTGCTGAGAGTTGCTGGACAACATATTTCTGAAAAGATTTTGTTAGGTTGTGATTGGCTACATTCTGTTTGGACAAAATCACTTATATGTAAAGATGCTTTTTAACAGGGTTTCCGCTATTCAGATGTGCTTCAGAAGATTCTGCACAGTTTACAAGTCAGAGATTTCAGTTTCCTGCCAGTCGTCCGGACGACGTGTCATCCTGTATGGATGCCCAGCTATCCAAAGCTTCAGTCATCCGGACAACGTGTCATCCCGTCCAGACACTCATCTAATCATTGTTCCTAGCTGTCCGGACGACGTGACATACTGTCCGGACGTCCTTCAGACTAAAGCATCATCCGTCCGGACGATGTGGTTTTCCGTCTGGACACTCCTCTGTATCGAGAAGCTTCTGTTCCAGCTTACATCCGTCTGGACATTTCAGCAGCCCGTCCAGACGACTCTCAGTGTTCGATCAAGCTTTAGATTTTCTTTCCAAAAGCAAATATGGGAAGATTACTACAACCGTCCGGACGAAGTGAATTCCTGTCTGGACGCATTACTCCTTAAGTCAAGTTCGTAATTCAAACTCAACCATCCGGACGCCGGTCTTCTATGGTCTAGATCCGCGCATGACAGATATGGAAATTACGTGCAGCAGATCACCCGTCTGGATGGCCATCCTCCTGGTCCGGACACGCGAAGCCTTTATAAGGAAATTACTTGCAGCGGACGTGCGACCGTTCGGACGATAGTGCTTCACCGTCTGAAAGCGGCTCTCAAACAGGAAAGATTTTCAGCAAAAATCTCAAAATTTTGGTTGCACAGTTGTCCGTCCAGACGACCCATGACCACCGTCCGGACGGCGCCCAGCTTTATCAAGCCAGACACTCATTTGAGTCCTCAGCCTATAAATAGAAGCCCTTGTGTTTGAGAACTGCAAGAATTCGGTATTGAATTCCACTAGAGCTTAGAGAGTTATTTTGTGAGGTTATTGAGCAGATTTGTTCTCTCTGAAGTCGTTGCTGTGTGTGCTGTTGCCGCACTTAAACTGAAGTCTATCTTAGGGGTCGGCCCTAAGGTAAAGGATTCCATTGAGGAACCCTTCAGGTAGGAGACCTGGTTGGGAGGTGTTCATGTTGGGTTACACGTTAGAGAGCAAGGTACAACCACTGCATCAGGGGTATGTGAGTGTTACTATCTTGTATCTAGTCTTGTCTTCTGAATAGTGGATATCCTGGGTTTGGCTGCCCAGGAGTGGTTTTTCTCATCTTCAGTTTCCACTTCGTTAAGAAAAATCTTTTGTTATTTATTTTCCGCATTATTTTGTTAACACATTGTGCACACACACTTGTTATTTATTTTAGAAGTCAATTTCATTTTTCAATTGGTATCAGAGCCTGGTACACTCTGTTGAGATTTATTTCTTGAGTGTTATTTTTGACTTCTTAATATGTCTCAAACTCTTAATACTGTTCCTGCCTTCGACGGCATGAACTATGGCTATTGGAAAGCTCGCATGCGTTTCTTTTTAAAATCTATTGACTGTTGGAGTATTGTTGAAACTGGTTGGACTAAACCAGATGATACAACGCTTGAACTAGTCCCTTAGAAAAACGCCAGACTTTCTAATGACAAAGCCCTCCATGCTTTATGTCAAGTACTTTCGCCGTCTGAATTTACAAAAATTTCAAACTGTGAATTTGCTCAAGAAGCATGGCAAATCTTGGAAACAACATATGAAGGCACTAAACTTGTAAAATCTGCCAAACTTCAAATGTTGATTTCTAGATTTGAAGAAATTAAGATGTTGGAAGAAGAGACATTTGGAGAGTTTTACTCCAAGATGAGTGACCTGAGAAACTCCAGGGTGAGTCTTGGAAAGCCTGTCTCGAATGTAAAACTCATCCGAAAAATTCTGAGATCTTTGCCTGAGCGTTTCAGGATCAAGGTGACTACTATTAAAGAAAGCAAAGATCTAGAAGAAATGAAGATTGAAGAGTTGGTGGGATCTCTTCAAATTTATTAGCTGTCCCTGCCCCTGGTCAAGAAGCTGAAGACCATTGCCCTGAAGGCTTCCAAGAAAAACCTCATCTAGAGATGACTCTGAGGAGGAAGAAAAAGTTGTGACTATGTTAGCCAAGAATTTTAGAAGACTGATGAGAGACGACTGATTCAAGAAGAAGCTTTCTGAAAAGGTGAAGAAAGGTCCCAGAGAAGCTGACCTTGAGGAAGAAGAAAAGAAGGATCCCAGAGGGCCCAGATGTTTTGAATGCTCAGGTTTTGGGCATATCTGAGCCGATTATGGGAATCTTAAGAAGGGGAAGGGGAAGACATACAATGTGACTCTCAGTGATGAGTCAGAAGAAGAAACTCCAGAGTTTGAGAAATTTCTGGCCTTTGTAGCCCCACACATTGAGGAGGAAGACTCTTATTATTCGGAGCATAATGATAATGGGGAAGAGCTTAAGGAGGCTTACAAGACACTCTACATAGAGTATGAGAAGCTGAGGGAAGGTCGTAAGCAGCATCTTTATGATCTGAACAGTTTGCAGAATGAGAAGAGTTCATTGCTGCTCAGAATACAAGAGCTCGAGGAGAAGGTGCTAGAGACTCAGCCCCAGTTAGAAAGAGTCACTGATGAGAAACTGACTCGTATGCTATCTATTCAGAAGAGTCCAACTGACAAGACCGGTCTCGGGTATGTAGCTCTCTCTTCTGATGCTCCCTCTACTTCAAAGACTGTATTTGTGAAACCGGCAGTCCCAAAGCCTCCTCCCACTGCTGAAGATAAAGGGAAGGACAAGGTTAATGATGATGTTCTAGGCACTCAGAAGCCTCATTCCATTAGAAGATCTCCCATATGCCATCACTATGGTCTAACTGGGCATGTTCGTCCTCAATGCTCCCTCTTGAAAGCTCAGAAAGTCAAGGCCAAGAAAGAAGTGCCCCAACAGGCTAATCATGGCACTAGACCAGTGGCCCAGTATCAGACTCCATGGTATTAAGACCCTTATCATCCAGCACCAAGATATCAAGCTCCTTGGTCTCATGCACCACGATACCAGGCATCTTAGCATTAGAGGCCTCAATAGCGATTTGTACCAGCCAATCATAGTGGCACCTCAAAGATCAAATCTAAGCAGTTTAGAAGGCCTCAGAAGGTGGAAGAAGATCTATACCACAGTGAGCCACCTATCTGGATGCAGAGCATGATGGAGTGGATGATGAAGTCCTGCCAGCAACCACCCACAGGAAGGCAGGCTTGGGTCAAGAAGGACAGTCACCCCATGAGGGGGAACAAAAACACCTAGCAGGTTCAGGTGTTCATGGCTAGGATTTGGTTCCTAATCCTACGGCATCAGGTTTGATTGCTTATCTTACTTGCTATATTCTGTATGCAATCTAGGAACCATTTGTGTTTTGCCCCCAATTTCTCTTGAGTGAACTTTGCAGGTACTTGTTGGTGAAGACAGAAAAAGCAGGTCGAGCGACTGTTTTTCTGTATTGGCATCATCGAGCTTACACAGATTTGATTTACTTTGCATATGATGTTATTTCCATATTGCGTTTTTTTAATAAAAAAAAATAAAAAATTTAGGGGAGAATTTGCAGGAAATTTTTTTTTCTCTTGGCATATCAGATAATTGCATGTATTTTCACCTGATATCTCAATTCTTTGGGTATTAATTTACTTTTCTTAGATATAATTGAGAGTTTATGACTATGATTTGCCAAGTGTTTTCCTGTATATGCAAAAGTAGGATAGCTTCTTTCCTCATGCGATGAAAAATGTGCACTATCCACGACTCCCCTAAAGGTACATCTTTGCTTCTCTGACTTTTTGTTTCTGGAATTTTTGGATAAGAGAAGAAGTCTTTGATAAGATGGCCAAATTGACCACATGCTAGTTGAACCTAGAATCTAAAAACTCTGGCATTCTCTTTAAGTTGCAGCACCGTAAGAATCAAACAGTAAATCTTATACAGTCTGCGCACTAATTGTATATTCACTGCTTATGTGCTGAATTTGCAATATGCCTTGCCCTCTATGTGCAAGTAAAAAATTTACCTTGTCCTTCATGGTACAAGTAAAACAATTGTGTGCTGCATCTTAGGGGGAGTGTATCAGATGAGGGTGACTAGGCCCTAGTAAGTTATAAGGTTTGACTTTTAACTTATCTTTCACTGATTTTCTTTCTTGTCTAGAAAATCTGGGTGCTCTTTGTCATATCTGTGATAGTCATACATTGTGGGTTAAGTCTTCACACACACACACACGCATTGCATGAGTTGAGTTGTCTATTTAAATTTTCTGTGTCCAGGAAAAAATTCGTCCTAATTGAACTCTCAACTCTCTTTTATATCTCTGCTTAGTTTTGAGCTGCCCTCTGATTGTGTTATCAGTGGATTATACATGCGTGTTCTGAAACTGACTGGAGAAAAATTAAATTCTGTAAATTTTTCTTCAGTTTTATGTTTTTTAGTGTGAAGTGTCCAGACGGTTGCTGTTGGCATTCGGACGGGTGGAGCTTAGTAGTCCGGGCGGTTCAGATTTCATCCAGACGCCCATGTCAACCAACGGCCGGACGGTGAGGTTACCTGTCCGGACGCCCGGGACCTGTCCGCTTGTTTCCAATGCAGCGCGCGTTCGGACGACGTTATTGCACCGTCCAGACGGGGACCCCACAGGTTCTATAAAAGGCCCTGGTCGCTGCATTCTCTCCTTACCCCACCAAAAAGTCTTCTCTTGGCATCTAGTGAGTAATTGCTTGCAAGATTTTGGCTTTATCTCGCCCTTACTTGTCTTTTTGTGCATTAATCTCTTTTTCCAAGCATTTTTCTTGTCTTTTTCTCTTCAGTTTATTTTTAACTGTTAATATATTGATTTCTTTAGGAATGTTGTTGAGATTATGAGATGCATATGTGTGATATTTGTTGTGTTGAGACTATTTGTGGTAGTATTTTTGGGGACTACAGTGTGATATTTTCTGTCTGTACTTTTAGACAAGTCCTCTTTACTGTTGTTATAATGCTTAAATTTTTGTGACCTAACAAGAATACTTTTGGATTATTTGTCTCAGTAAATCTTGTTGGTCTCTTTTCTAGAACCATGTCAGCAGGCAGTCCACAGCGCAGAGTCCGCCAGAGAACAGAGGGAGATAGAACGGCTCTCAGAGCCAAAATTATGGACCGCACAGTCATTGTTGAAAGAAATGTGGTCTGTTCAGACATTATGGTGGTACCTCTGGATAGTATCCACGACATCATCAGACATACCACTGGGGATATCGTCAATGCTATGCCTGTGTTGTCTATACCAGGCTGGTCAAACTCTTCTATGCCAAGCTAGAGGTGGTACAGGACGATGACCGCGGGTTGGTATTTCAGTCCACCGTTGTAGGACATACCATCACTGTTGATCCCCAGATCATCAGTCAGTTCATAGGAGTTCCTGTCCTCTAGCTATCTGACAGCCCATATAATGAGGTAGTCATTGCTCCCTCTGTGGGAGAGGAGGTAGTCATTCTTCCACGCAATTCCCCAGAGAGAGGAGCGCGCTACCACCATCAAGATCGGTGCTTTATCCCCCTCACACCGCATGTTGGCCAAGATTGTTTAGCACAACCTATGGCCAGTTGTCAGGTGCAGTGACCTAATTTTGAAGAAGGCACAGTTTGTCTATGCCATCCATCTTCGCTTGCCTTTCTACCTATGCAAGCATATTTTGGGTGTTATTCTAGAGGCTCGCAATGAGAGTATTACCGGTCTTCCCTTCGGCTGTCTACTTACACAGATTATTCTTCAGTCCGGCATCAATGTTCCTGGGGGGCTAAAGATGAAGATCCAAAATCCTCTCAACAAGCAGACTTTGATGAAGTCCAATGCACAGCTGCGGAGAGATGATTCCGTTGATGATGTCCCTACTGCCATGCCTGTCGGCTTTCTTGA
This sequence comes from Alnus glutinosa, assembly GCF_958979055.1. NCBI lineage: Eukaryota > Viridiplantae > Streptophyta > Magnoliopsida > Fagales > Betulaceae > Alnus > Alnus glutinosa. The sequence continues at coordinate 23,778,424 of NC_084889.1, read as the reverse complement.
CATGGCTTCCTCCTCTCAAACCGTTCTGCCTTCGGAGCTGGAAGTCAGTTATTCTCAGATCATGGAGGCCCTGGCTGCCATTCAGGGAGGAATGAGTACCATGCAGCTCTCCATGTCATCCATGTAGCAATCCATCTCCACCATGCAACAAGAGGTTCACTCCATCAACCTGCGTGTAGAGCAAAACCAGCTGGATCTCCAGGAGTGTCTCAAGTTCCACCACCTGTCCAGCAGTGATGACGAGGACGATGCGCTGCTGGCCGAGGATGCTTGAGTTTCTTTTTGTTTAGTTGTCTTATTTGTGTTTGAGACATTTGGTTTATATTTTTTTTTGTTAAACTCTTGGGCTAATATTACTCTGTTTACCCAGGTCCTTTTGAGACCGTTAGGGGGAGTAATTTTTGTTATGGTTGGTTTTCATTACTCCTTTTTTCCTTTTGTCCCTTTGTGACAAAAAGGGGGAGTAATTTTTATTTTTGGACTGGGAATGTATTTTCAAACCGGTCAAGTGATTTTTGTCCCAAAATGGCCAAAGGGGGAGTTTGTTAGTTTGTGATTGGCTATATTCTGATTGGACAAAATCACTTATATGTAAAGATGCATTTTAACAGGTTTTCCACTATTCAGAAGTGCTTCAGAAGATTCTGCACTATTTGCAAGTCAAAGATTTTAGTTCCTTGCCAGTCGTCCGGACGGTATGTCACATCGTCCGGACGGCTAGCAGGGAACCGAATTTTCTGACTTGTAAACTGTGCTGAATCTTCTGGAAGCACTCTGAATAGTGGAATCCTTGTTAAAAAGCATCATTACAAAGAAGTGATTTTGTTCAACAGAATGTGGCCAATTACAAACTAACAAACTCCCCCTTTGGCCATTCTGGAACAAAAATCACTTGACCGGTTAAAAATACAATCCCTTTCCAAATCAAAAATTACTCTCCCTTTTTTGTCACAAAAGGACAAAGGGTAAAATAGAGTAAGAAGAAAAACCATACAAAAATTACTCCCCCTAAGTGTCTCCAAAGGACAGGGTAAACAAAGTAATAATATCCCCAGACAAAATCGTTCTAAAATCCAAAACAACAGGAAAATAGAGAAGAGTCTGCAAATGGACCAAAAGAGAGGAACAAAAATCCTCCAAGTACCAAATCCTGCCGATCCACTGAAATCAAGTAACGGAGAGAAATTCGTATAAAAAGCTGGATTTGTACTACTTCGACTTCTAGCTCAGGAAGCCAGGAACCATGGACTGAAAAATCTTCAATCTCTTGATTTTGTAAAGCTTGAAACTGGTTATCCACATATTGACATCCTCTAAGCATCTGGTCTGCTAGATAAATGAAGAGATTCACCACTGAACCTCTAACTGAAACAGATCTGAGGGAATGCTACGGAAGGCTCTTCATGAGCTAGGGGAAAAAGCTCATTTTAATCCTAAGACCTTTGGAATTTGAACATCCGACTTCAACAATGGTCAGGTTTCCAAAGGATCCATCTGCCAGATATTATGTTGGGAGCTGCTGGATGATATATTCCTGAAAAGATTTAGACAAAAATATTTCCAAAAATAACACCATAAAGAAATATTAGATCCTGTTAGTCCCAAAAAGAAGTTGGTATTATGACAGCTGTCAATTGAATGCCCAAGTATTACAAAAATAAAGATCGCAATCCAACTGATCAATATCAACCCAACACACAGACATAATAGGATTTTCATGCACACACTCCCAAGAAAATATCCCTATCAACAAATATTCCAATATTCTAAAAGCATAAAAACTTAAAAGAATAATGGAAGACACAATGAAGATCATGGGATGAGAAGAGATGTGCAAAGAATGCCAAAATCTCGGGAGAAATCCATGAGAAAAACACACAACATGCCATGAAAAAAAAAAAAATACAAAGATGTGTGTATGACAGAGAAAGAGACGCAAGTCTTAAACCTGTAGAGATCCCGTCCGGACATGTCACTTAACCGTCCGAACAGCTACTGCTAGGACAGCGTACGACAAGACTGCGCTCATCCGGACGGAAGAATAGGTCCATCTGGACGCTTCACACTGAAAATCTGAAACTGGAGAAAAATTTGCAGAAAAATATTTTTCCCTAAAGTTAGTTTCAGAACATGCATGTATAATCAACTGATAAAACATTCAAATAGCATTGCAAAAATATGCTAAGATGTAAATGAGAGTTAAATATTCAATCAGCACAAATTTTCCTGCAGATAGAAATTTTAAATAGATTACTCAACTCATGCAATGCTTGTGTGTGTGTGAAAGCTTTCTCAATAAGGTATAGTGTTTGTTGATATGATTTAAAGCAATTGAATTTTCTAAGAGAAAATTTCAATGAAAGATCGGTCAAAAGTCAAACCTTATTTTAATAGGGCCTAGCCACCCTTATCTAATACACTCCCCTTAAGATGCATCACTCTTTTTTTAATTAGTCCTTTAGTGACCGTCTATTTCCACAATGATTTGGTCACTGACTGTTTCTATAGGGACAAGTTAAAGAATAGATTTATAGCACAATAAGCAGTGGATCTTTTTGTTTATACATATTTATTGATTTTTGAATTCTTTTTATCACTTGGTGCTGCAACCTAGAGAGAATGCCAGAATTTTTAGGCTCTAGGTTCAACTAGTGAGTTGGTCAATTTGACCATCTTAGCAAAAAAAGATCTCTCCCTTATCAGAATTTCCAAAAGCTAAAAATTAGAGAGTAAAAAAATGTACCTTAGGGGAGTTTTGGATAGTGCACATTTTTTCATCGCATGAGAAAAGCATCTATCTAGCATTAATATGCATAGGAAAACTTAGTAGATATCAGACATAAACGCTCAATCATATATAAGCATATTCAATCAATGCACAATGAATTGAGATATCTAGCAAAAACACATGCAATATCTGAAAGGCTATCAAAAGAAAAAAAATAAAATTCTGCATCTTCTCCCTCAATTTTTTATTTTTATTTTTTATATGTTGAAAAAAAAAACATGCTAGATGAAAATAAATGCACAAAGACCTCCTAGCATGTATGGTAAGAGCAAACCTGATCTCAGGGAGAGAGGTTTGGAAATACCAAGACAGAAAAGCAGTAGCCTAATGTGGTTTTTCTGTTATCTGCAAATAGTACATGCAGAAATTTCTGAAGACAACAAGAGAAAATATGGGGGATAGTATAAATGGTTCCTCAAACAGAATGTCAGGCATGAATAAGATATGACATGATAAACTATGCAATGCAAACATACCTGACATGCACTAGGATTTAGGAACCAATCATAGGCATGGTGAGACCTCACCAACTAGGTGGGTCCATTCCCCCTCAAGGGGTGAATGGTCTCATCCTTCCTTACTCATACCTTTTTTACCTGTGAGGCAGGGTTGTGAGCCATGTCCAAATTGATCAGTCTGACTAGGACATTTTTCATCATGTTGACAAGCCCTTCATTGGTCTGAATTTCCTTGGGCTTGTGAGGCTTCTCTCATAAGTTTTTGGTGTGGCCATTCTTGCCATTGTGACAACATGAGGGAGAACCCCTTTGAGGGTATTGCCGCTTTTGCCGAAAAGCATGATGAGGCTTGGAAGGTTTAAAGCTAGACTTACCTTTCTTTGGCTCTTGCTTCTTGATCCGAGGCTTCTGATGTTGGATCTGATGACAGTGTGGCCTGATGTGTCCTATGACACCATAGTGATGGCAGGTAGGCTATCTTTATTTGCTGAAATGCTTCTTAATAGGCTCTGCAATTTTAAGGTTAGCATTTTTACACAACAAAGTTCTTACCTTCTTGAGATAAATGTCTCCTATGGGGCGGGACATATTTATCAGAAGAGGTATTGTCAATCTTACCCTTTTAGAAGCAACCTGCTTATTCCAAGGCCTGTGAGATTTCAACAAATAACAATTTGGTCTAATATGACCAATCTTCCCACAATTATGACAAATAGGAACAAACTTACTTTGTGTTCTTGATTCCTTGGACTTAGGCTTCACACAGTTATTTAAGCAAGAATTTTCAATACTATCTAAACAACTGTATCTACTATCACAAGCTTAATAGAAATAGAATCCAATTTAGAATCAGACGCATGTGAAGTAGAAGCACTCAAATCATCAAGAGTTAAATCAGGCTTGTTAGAAATATCTGAATGAATATAAAGCATGCTCTTTAAATTATCATTAGAGAATTTTTTTTAAGAGATCTTCAGATTCTTTTAATTTATTCTCAAGTGTATCAATAATGTCAAATAGCATGGTATTCTCAAATTTCAAAGAGTCAATCACAGCATGTGATGCAGACAATTTAATAATTAAAGACTATTTTTCTTGCTTAACCTTTTTAAGCTCTTTATTGGAACTTTTACTCAATTTAAGAAATTTCTCAAGAAGCTCATTATCAGAATTCTCTTCAAACAACATAGAAGAATTCATGATAAAAGAAGTCAATAAAAAATACGGGTCACACTTAGGAAATTAATCCAAACACAAGTGAACCTGGCTCTGATACCAATTGAAAAATACATGACTTCAAATTTAGCCGTGTTCGTGTGCAATGTGTAACAAAATAATGTAAATGCGGAATTTAAATAACACAATTATTTTGTCAACGAAGTGGAAACTCAGTTAAGAGGAAAACCACTCCGGGGCAACCAAACCTAGGAAATCTACTATCAGAAGACAAAGCTAGTACATAGATAGTAACACTCACATACCCGATGCAGCGATCGTATCTAGCACTCTGACACATAACCCAACGCGAATGCCTCTCAACCAAATCTCCTACTTGAAGGGGTCTTCTATGGATTCCTTTACCTTAGGGCTCCTCCTTAAGATAGACTTCAATTGATGAGCACAACAACAACACATAATGGTAACTGTTTGAGAGCAAGCGGATCAGTACAACAACTCCTAAAATATACTCTCTAAGCTCTAAAGAATTCAATACCGAATTCTATATATAATACATGCCTAGAGGCTGCTATTTATAAGGTACATAAGACCTAAATTGACTCTGATTTGGTTTTCTTTAGGCGTCGTTCTGACGCAAGCTGAGGCCGTCTGGACGATGAACTGTGCAACTTGCTTTCCAAAGAGCGTTGATTTTCTTTCAGGAATAAGGCCGCGTCCGGATGGTGTTGCCCTACCGTCTGGATGGTTGCACTTTGCTGCACGCAATTTTCAGAATAAGGATTGGTGTCAGGACAGTGTTCCCTAACGTCTGGACAGTTGCAATTCTTCTCCATGTCTTGCCTTATCAAGGATAGTGTCTGGACGGTGTAGACCTGACGTCCGGACGGTGGCAGCTATCTTCCCATACCTGTGTCTGTAAAGGAAATCCTTTTACTTGTCAAACACTGACTGGAGTTTGGACGGTATTGCCATGTCGTCTAGACGGATGCACTTGAACGCTGGTGTAAAGAACAAGAAAATAAATAAGGAGTTTAGCATTTAATAAATTATATTGATTAAGTAGATGAGACTAATAATTATAGTCTAGGTGATAATATTGATACTATGTAAATAAAAAGAGTTTAAGATAAAATAATGGAAGTTGGAATAATAAAATATTATTAATGAGTTTCTAGGATTAAGTAAAAATAAGTCTAGTTAGCATGGAAAAATAAACAAGGTGTTTATTTTTATCCTATGGGCTTGTAAATGATAGCCCAAGAAAAGAGAAGAAGGATGATGTCTTTTAGGCCCAAACCAGGAATTTCTACTAAAGCCCTCAAAAATCACTTAAGTGGAAGGGCATTTTTGGAATTTTACACTTAAAAACACCTTATCCCTCATGTGTGACTCACGACACACTCCCTCCACATTCAGATTTTTCCTCTCCTCTCCCCACACACACACACTCGGTCTCTCCTCCACCAAAACAGCAGCCCACACTTCCATTTTCTTCTTTTCTCCTCCCTTGCTCTCTCATCTCTTCTCATCTTCATGGTAGAAGCTTGGCTTGGCATGGGTATGGGCTGGATTTCGTGGAGAAGGCAAAGAACAAGGGTTTGATGGGCTGAAATCTTAGGTAATGATCTCAAACTCTATTCACTCTCATTCTCTTTCACATGGGTTGGGATTTGAGAATGAAATTGCACACTTTAAATTAACCATGACAACACATATTAGTGAGCACTAGGGCTGTAATTTTCGGAATTTCCAGCCCTCTCTTTACACTCTTGTATATGTAAATCATAGGTTTGGCTTGGGCTTTGCTTCAAATCAAGTTCTTCATCGTTTTTGAGCTTTGGGAAACGATTTTTGGGTGTTAGAACCTCCAATCTATTGATTATTTTGTGGTAATTTCGTAATCCCTAATTTTTGTCTAAGTTAGGTCAATTTTGGGTGTTAGAATAAATTGTTAAAATTAGCTTGAGGCTTTTGTGTATAGTGAATTCCTATACACTATTTAAGCCATGGGTTGTTGGATTAAAGGATTTAAAACTCTAATTTTGTTAATTATTGAAGCGTAGGCATAAACCCTAAATTTGATGAGTTGAGTTAAATTTGGGGCATTTAGGTGTTTAAACCCTAGATTATTAATTAGTCGATTAATTGCATTTAGGGTGTTAATTAATCCTATGTTATCTATGGGTTTAAAAAAAAAAGGTATTTATGGGGTTAGGTCCTAAAGTTAGTAATTTGTATAAATTGAAAATTTTAATTGTAAACCTAAGAATATTTCTATGTATAGATTTAGTTAATTAATGGGTAATAAAGTAAACCCTATAATTTTATGGGTTAGTAATTGTAGATAATAAAATGTTGAATGGAACCTTAAAACTTTATGAGCTCAACTTTTAAACATGTATAAAGGGAATCATGAGTTTATGGCTATGAGTTGGGGCTTTGATGGGTATACTATGGTGGCTATTTCTCATTGGGTTCAATTATAAGAAGAGTCTAAAAGAAGAAAATGAGACAAATAGTGAAGTGAAAGGAATAAATGAAAGTGAAGTGCACTAAGTGAAATAAATAGATTCACAAAATTACAATAAGTGTTAATAAAGTAATATGTTGAATAAGGATTAAAGTCCTATAGTCTAATCACTTAAGTATTTATATCATAAAAGAATAAAAAGTTGAATAGGAGAGTTGAAAATAAAGATGTCAAGGGATTTATAGTTTAATCCAATTAGGTTCTATAACCTAAACTACTCGAATGGTTAGAAACTAGTAATGGTAAAGTATTTAAGTGTATCATTGAATTAGGTTTAAGCTTGCTAAGCAGTGTATATATATATATACATACATACATGAGTCAAGTACGCGTTGTTAACCTAGGAAATAAGTAACGAGCTAATCTAAAGGGTTAACAATAATAATGAGATACAACAATAATGTATAAGCTAATGAAAATAATAAATACATCCTTGTATTAATAAACAGGATATGATACAAACCAATAACTAACGATTAACCTAATAATAGCTCAAAGTATCTAGCTAGTTTTAGAAGCGAGTAATGTGACGTGCGAACACGCAGGTAGTATATGTGTCATAGAGAATATAGTTCAATAGCTTAGTCTAAGATCATATATGCTTGCAGGCATGTAAGGTGGAGACTTTAATCGTGTCCCAACAGCGAGTTCAAGGTAACTAGAACGTGGGGGATATTCGAGTCAAGAGTCCAATGCAGCCAGGTGAGTATTCTACTCACTGAGGAACCCTAAGAACTTAGATTTACGTATTGTTGTGTTTAGTTGCATTTATGATTATAGAATTTGTTGGTGAAGATATATGTAATTGATTTGTGAGTTATTGAATTGGGAATTGGGATGATAAGTTGATATGATAGTATTTGGTTGTATTTATGACTATGGAATCTGTTGATAAAATTGTTTGTGATTGAGTTAGGATATATTGGATTGTAAATTGTATGGATAAATGGATGTTGATGAATCTTGGTTGGATATGGTTATGGAATTTTGATGAAAATATGTATTGATGATTGAGTTGTGAAGTGTTGAATTAAGAATTATGTTGAGATGGTTGAAATTGATGTGTGGGAATTATTTGGGATTGAATAACATGATGTTGAATATATATATATATATATATATATATATAGGAAAAATTATTTGGGCATACATGGGTTAAATATGAGTTCGTTGTGGAATGTGGTATGTGTGAAGGAAAGATGTTTGGAAATACCCATGTGATGATATATATATATAGTGTGGATGCTTTGGTATTATGATACTCGGTAGTTGATAGATGATAAGTCCAGTGTTGTAGTATCTGGCACAGTGGTAGGCCATAGGGCAGTAGCTATTGGCTGAGATGAGTGGTAGGCCAGGGGGTAGCAGCTCTTGGCTGAGATATGTGGTAAGCCTAGCATTGAAGTGCTAGCACACGTGGGATGTGTGCCCTGCGGGTTGTAGCGTTACGGGCGGTGTTGACGGTAAGCCTAGTAGCTATTGGCTGAGATGAGTGGTAGGCCAGAGGGTAGCAGCTCTTGGTTGAGATATGTGGTTAGCCTAGCATTGAAGAGCTAGCACACGTGAGATGTGTGCCCTGCGGGTCGTAGCTTTACGGGCGGTGTTGATGGTAAGCCTAGCATTGAAGTGCTAGCACTAGTGACATATGTGGTAAGCCTAGCATTGAAGTGCTAGTTCACGTGAGATGTGTGCCCTATGGATCGTAGCTTTACGGGCGGTGTTAATGGTAAGCCTAGCATTGAAGTTCTAGCACTTGTGATATGTATGGTAAGCCTAGCATTTAAGTGCTAGTACACGTGAGATGTGTGCCCTGCGGGTCGTAGCTTTACGAGTGGTATTGACGGTAAGCCTAGCATTGAAGTGCTAGCACTGGTGAGATGTGTGGAATAATGTTTATGGTATGCGTGGAATATTGTTAGTTGAAACCGTGATAATATAATGTGTGATGAACAGCGTGACTTGTACTTGATAATATGTTGTTGTGTGAATTAAATGATTTGTGAATAACGTTGTTGAACCCTGCATGCAAATATGTTTGTGTATATTGTATACTTAGTGAGTCTTATACTACTGAGGTGGTGAACTCATACTTTCACCTGTATGGATGTGGTTAAACTCGCAACTGTACAGACTCTGATGCTTTGACTGCAAGTTCAGTGGATCTAATGAATGACGTAGCATAGTACTTGGGATGTTATGACTGAAGCCTGACGACAGTTATAAAGGTTAGACCATGGGTTGTCCGCCTCTTGGTAGACTTCGTTTATGGCTCGTGTCGCTTGTGACACTTGTATTTATGAGCTAGTCTTTGATATGTACTTAATAGCTATGTAATTGTCTTAAATAGATAGACATATTAATGGCTCTTTTATTGTAATTAACTGTTGTTTATAGATTTACCTTCCACTATGTCGATAATGTTATTATGTGTTATCCGCTGCATAGATAGAACTCTAATTATCAGGTACATGTTATAGAATGTGTACTGTATGTTGGCTGAGCGACAGGTAGTCGTGCCACTGTGATGACTCAATTTACGTTTTAAAAAAAAAAAAAAAAAAAAATTTGGGTTGTCACAGCTGGATTCTTCTAGAACTCTAAAGAGCGTTCTGATGTGTTGCTGAAACGTCTAGATGGATGCAAGCTTGAACAGTAGACATTGATGGGCGTCCAAATGCATGACTGGGTCGTTTGGATGGAAGCTTGGGATCCGATTTCTTCTGACTTGGAAACTACACAAAATCTTCTTTGAACTTTGAGAAGCACATTTCTGAAATGAAGACTCTGAAATAAACGGTATCCCTGAACAAATGGCAACATTACATAAAAGTGATTTTGTCAAACAAAATGCAGCCAATCAAAAACTAACAAGAGTGTACCAAGCTCTAATACCAACTAAAAAATAAATTGAGTTCCAATTTAACCGCGTGTGATTGCAACGTTTAACAAAATATCAAAACTGCAGAATTAAATGAGACATGTATTTTGTTAACAAAGTAGAAACTCAATTAAGAGAAAAACTACTTCGGGGCAGCCAAACCCAAGAAATTCACTATTCAGAAGACAAAGCTAGTACAAAGACAGTAACACTCACATACCCATATGCAGCGATTGTATCTTGTACTCTTACACGTAACCCAATGTGAACGCCTCCCAACCAAGTCACCTACTTGAAGGAGTCTTCAAAGGATTCCTTTACCTTAGGCCTCCTCCTTAAGGTAGACTTCAACACGACAACAGCACACCGACATTAGCTTGAAAGCTAGCAGATCTTCACAATATCTCCCTAAACACCTTCTTTGAGCTATAAAGAATTCAATACCGAATTCTGTAAAGAATACATGCCTAAAGGCCTTTATTTGTATGCTAAGAAGACTAAAATCGAGTCTATCTCTGATTTCTTTAGGCGGCATCTGGATGAAAGCATTGATCGTCCGGATAGTCTTCTATGCAATCGGCTTTCCATAACGCGCTCTATGCCTTTCCATATTAAGATCGAGTCTGGACGGTGTTGCCCTTGAATCTGGATGGTTAGACTTTGTCTGCACATAATTACCAATACAGGACCTCATCCAGACGGTGTTGCCTTATCGTCCGGAAGGATGCAGAGTGTATGCACACAATTTCCTTATCAAGGATCTTGGCGTCCAGACGGGTGCAAGCTGTCATCCCACTCCGTGTCTACGAAGGAAAGCTTGAATCTTCTCGAACTTTGAAGAGTGTCCGGATGTGTTTCCATGATGTCGTATGGATGCAACTTTGGATTGTTCGGCTTCTCGACACTTATGGGCATCCGAATGCATAACTGGGCCGTCCGGATGGAAATATGGGATCCTGAGCTGGAATCTGCGCAGAATCTTCCTTGAACACTTGAAGTCACTTTTCTGAAATACTTTTAAAGACTCTGAAATAACGGTATCCCTGATTATGATAGCAACATTTCATGATAGTGATTTTGTCAAACAAAATGCAACGAACAAAAACTAACAATATATATGTGTGTCTATATATATATATATATATATATATATATATATATATATTTTCTACAAAGGTTGGAATCCATCAAATTATTTCCAAAGGAATACTAAAAATGAGAATTATGACTTTATGCAAAAACTCTAGAAAAGGCCAAAGAAGTTGATCTTATCGTCACAACTAGGTGTAGAACTGCAACGCCCCAATACTATACAGTAGAATTGTAAATGGTGATCTTTGATCATCCACATGACGATATGACATCATAGATACAATTTCCTAGCTGAATATTTTTTTTCTTGGGTAAATATAAAATAAATCCCTAAGTTTGCACGCATATTTAGAAAAATCCCTCACTTTTTTTTTTCCAACATTGAATCCTTTAGTTTTTTGAGAATTTGAAATCGGTCCCTCCGTTAGTTTTCGGTCTATTTTTGCAACCTCCGTTAGTGCCATGTTAGCAGTTTTGCCACATCATCTAGATGGTAGCAGGTTTGAGTCCCTTCGAAAAGCCATTGGTGTGTGTGCCATGTCCTAGACATGATGTTGTAATAAAAAAATTTGAAGGTTGTAGCAGGTTGGTCCTTTCTAAGGTATGTTAGCTCTCTCATGCATTTTACTTGGTTTATTAGTTCACTATGCATGGATGAATTATTCTTACATATGGTTGAGAACACAAATCTAACATATGCAAAGGTTTCCTGCTCACTTGTTTTGATTGATAGCTTATTTTCCTCATGCGATGAAAAATGTGCACTATCTACGACTCTCCTATAAGGTACATCTTTCCTTCTCTGACCTTTTTGTTTCTAGAAATTCTGGATAAGAGAAGAAGTTTTTGATAAGATGACCAAATTGACTACATGCTAGTTGAACCTAGCACCTATAAACTCTGGCATTCCCTATAGTTTGCAGCACCATAAGAAACAAGCAATTAATCGTATGAAATCTATGCTTTAAAGTATATATTCACTGATTATGTGCTACATTTGCTTTATGCCTTGCCCTCTACGTGCAAGTAAAACATTTACGCTGTCCTTCACGTTACAAGTAAATCACTTAGGTGCTGCATCTCAGGGGGAGTGTATCAGATGAGGGTGGCTAGGTCCTAGTAAGGTTTCACTTATGGCTTATCTTCCATTTATTTTCTCTCCTGTCTAAGAAAATCTGGTTGCTATTGGTCAAAATATTGAAAGTCATACCTTATGGGTAAAAGTCTTCACACACCCACACATTGCATGAGCAAATAGTGTTACTTTCCGTACTCGAGTTGCAAGGGAATCTATGCCTATCTTATTCTTGTCTATCAACTGTATGTTTGAATAATTTTGACATGCTTTGTGTCTAATTTCTCAAGACAGGGATACATGCGCATGCTCTTATACTTGTGAAGGACCTATCCATGCTGCTCTTTTTTCTTCCATTCAGCTTGATGTTTTTTCCTTCTTCTTGTCTGTAAAACTATTTGACTTACATTACTCTGTTTCCTGGGTCCTTCTGAGACCGTTAGGGGGAGTAATTTCTATTACAGTTGGTTTTTATTACTCTGTTTTACCCTTTGTCCATTTGTGACAAAAATGGGGAGTAATCTTTATTCTTTGGACTGGGAATGTATTTCCAAACCAGTCAAGTGATTTTTGTCCCAGAATGGCCAAAGGGGGAGTTTGTTAGTATTTTGGCCTCATTCTGTGTTTGGACAAAATCACTTGTGTAAAGATGCTGTAAACAGGGATTCCACTTGTCAGAGCATCTTCAGAAGACTCTGTACTGCGAAAAAGATAGAAGATTTCAGATTCCCTATCAGCTGTCCGAACGCCATCTGTCCATTGCTCCATCCGTCCGGATGGCGTGTCATTCCGTCCAGATGCCAGACAGACCAGCATCATCCGTCCGGATGACGTATCTTTCCGTCCGGACCCTCTACTGTATCGAGAAGCTTCTGTTCCAGCTTGCATCCGTCCGGACCTCTCAGCATCCAGTCTAGACGTTCATCAGTGATCGATCAGCTTCAGATTCTTTCCAAGTTCAAATATGGGAAGATTGATACACCGTCCGGACGCACTCATACATAAGGCAAGAATCACAATTCAAATATCACCGTCCGGACGTCAGTCAGCATTGGTCCAGACGCGCGCTCATTAGTTAGAGAAATTGCCTATTCGACTTCAATCGTCCGGACGTCTACCTCTCATGGTCCGGACGCACGCATAGCAGATATGGAAATTGCGTGTTGAAGAATTGCCGTCCAGACGTTCATCCCCCTTGGTCTAGACGCGCGAAGCCTTATTTGGAAATTACTTACAACAAACGTGCGACCGTCAGGACATCAGTGTCTCACCGTCCGGACGTGGCTCTTAAAAAAGAAAGATTTTCAGCAAAATTTTTGGAAAATCCTGTCGCACAGTTGTCCGTCAGGAAGACTCAAGTTCACCGTCCGGACGGCGTCCGTACATATCACAGCAGTCGCTCATTCTGCACCTCAGCCTATAAATAGAGGCCCCTGGGCATTGAGAACTACAAGAATTCGGTATTGAATTCCACAAGAGCTCAGAGAAGTTCAAGATCCCTCTGAAGCCGTTACAAGTGTGCTGCGCTACATCTGAAGTCTATCTTAGAGGTCAGCTCTAAGGTAAAGGATTCGATTGAAGACCCCTTCAGGTAGGAGACCTGGCTGGGAAGCATTCGTGTTGGGTTACACGTCAGAGTGTAAGGTACGACCACTGCATCGGGTTAATGTGAGTGTTACTATCTTGTATCTAGCTTTGTCTTCTGAATAGTGGAATTCTTGGATTTGGCTGCCCGGAGTGGTTTTTCTCTTGATTGAGTTTCCACTTCGTCAGCAAAAATCTTTGTGTTGTTTACTTTCCGCATTGTTATTTTTGTTGCACACTTTACACACACTTGTCTTATTTTAGAAGTCAATTTCGATTTTCATATTGATTTTGCAAAGCCTGAAACTGGTTATCCGCAGATTGACATCCTCTAAGCAACTGGTCTGTAAGATAACAGAGGAGATTCACCACTGAACCTCTGACTGATGCAGATCTGAGGGAATGCTACGGAAGGCTCTGCATGAGCTAAGGGAAAAAGCTCATCTAAATCCTGAGACCTTTGGAATTTAAACATCCAACTTCAACAACAGTCGGTTTTCCAAAGGATCCATCTGTTAGATATTGTGCTGGGAGCTACTGGATAATATATTCCTGAAAAGATTTAAACAGAAATATTTCCAAAAATAACACCACAAAGAAATATTAGATCCTGTTAGTCCCAAAAAGATGTGGTATTATGACAGCCGTCAATTGGACGCCCAAGAATTACAAAAACAAAGATTGCAATCCAAATGACCCAGATATATCAATATCAACCCAACACACAGACAGAATAGGATTTTTATGCACACTTTCTCAAGAAAATATCCCAACAAATATTCCAATATTCTAAAAGCACAAAAACTTAAAAGAATAATGGAAGACACAATAAAGATCATGGGATGAAAAGAGATGTGCAAAGAAAGCCAAAATCTCGGGAGAAATCCACAAGAAAAACACACAACATGCCATAAAAATGCAAAGATATGTGTATGGCAGAGAGAGAGACGCAAGTCTTAAACCTGTAGAGATCCCATCTGGACATGTCACTTAACCGTCCGGATGGCAACTGCTAGGTCAGCATATGGCAAGACTGCTCTTGTCTGGACGTAAGAATAGGTCCGTCCGAATACTTCACACTGAAAATCTGAAACTTGAGGAAAATTTGCAGAAAAATATTTGTCCCAAAAGTTAACTTCAGAACACGCATGTATAATCAACTGATAAAACAGTCAAATAGCATTGCAAAAATATGCAAAGATATAAATGAGAGTTAAGTATTCAATAAGCACAAATTTCCCTGCAGATAGAAATTTTAAATAGATTACACAACTCATGCAATGCGAGTGTGTGTGTGTGTGAAGACTTTTCCCATAAGGTATGACTTTCACTGATATGACAAAAAGCAACCAGATTTTCTAGACAAGAGAGAAAATCAGTGAAAGATTAGTTAAAAGTCAAGCCTTATTCAGTACTAGGGCCTAGCCATCCTCATCTGATACACTCCCCCTAAGATGCAGCATCCAATTGTTTTACTTGTACCATGAAGGACAATGCATATTTTAGCACATAAGCAAAAAATATACATATATCGCGCATAATTCATAAAGGTAACTGCTTGATTATTTCGATGCTTCAACCTAGAGAGAATGCCAGAATTTTTAGGTTCTAGGTTCAACTAGCATTTGGTCAATTTGGCCATCTTATCAAAAACCTCTTCTCTTATCTAGAATTTCTAGAAGCAAAAAGTCAGAGAAGGAAAAGATGTACCTTAGGGGATCCTTGGATAGTGTACATTTTCATCGCATGAGGAAAGTAACTATCTATCATTAAGATGCAACAGGAAAACTTAGTAGATATCATGCATAAATTCTCAATCATATCTAAGCATATTTAAACAATGCACAATGAACTGAGATATCAGGCAAAAACACATGCAATATCGGAAAAGCTGTCAAGAGACATAAAAACAACAAGAACATGCTTATGGAAAAGGAAATCACATCTAGTCCCAACATGTAAGGTAAAACCAAACTTGTCCTCATGGGGAGAGAGGTTTAGAAATACCAAAACAAAAAAGCAGCCGCCCGACGTGCTTTTAACTGTCATCCCCAAAAAAATATCTGCCGAAGTTTCTCAAGATAGCAAGAGAAAAAATAGGGGATAAAATAAATGGTTCCTCAAACAAAATGCAAGGCATGAATAAGATATAGCATAATCAACTATGCAATCGAAACATACCTAACATGCACTAGGATTTAGGAACCAAAATCCTAGGCATGGGAGACATCACCTACTAGGTGAGTCGACTCCCCTTCAAGGGGTGAATGGTCTCATCCTTCTTGACCCATACCTGCTTAACTAGTGGAGATGGTTTACGGGTCATGTCCATGTTGGCCATACTCCTTAGCATACCTTGTATTAGGCTCAGCAATCCTTCATAGCCATGGCTGCCATTGGGCTTCTGCGGCTTTCTCTTGTAGCGCCTTGATTTGTTCTTCTTTGGTTTGCCACTCTGATTGGTAGGAACAAACTTTTGATGATGCCATGGAGCCTGAAGAGCCATTGGAGGTATAGTGCCTGACGTAGCTCTTGTTGGCAGCTTCCTCTGAATCTTCAACTTCTAGAGCTGTGGACATTTGAATCGGATGTGACTGGTGATGCCGTAGTGATGACAGGTAGGCAAGCTTCTTTTGTTTGAATGCTTCTTGACATTCTCTGGAGAATTATGATTAACATTCTTACAAATAACATTGCCCTTACCTTTTGTATGTCTCCTATGAGGAGGGACATATTTTGATGAGGAAGAATCTTCAACTTCACTTTTCCTCATAGCATCCTGCCTAATCCAAGGCCTGTAGGATCTCAACAAATAACAATTTGGCCTAATATGACCAATCTTCCCACAATTACGACAAGTAGGGACAAACTTACCATGAGCTTGTGTACCTATGTCTTTGGATTTTGGCATCACTTGATTATTTAAGCAAGAATTTTCCAAACAAGCTGTATCTATTATCACAGGCTTAATATCAATAGAATCTATTTCAGAATCAGAAGCATGTGAAGTAGAAATACTCATATCATCAACAATTGAAGCAGGCTTGTTAGAAATATCTGAATCAATACAAAGCATGCTTTTCAAATTATCACTTGAGAATTTTTTCAAGAGATCCTCAGATTCTTTTAATTTATTCTCAAGTGTATCAATGATGTTAAAAAGCATGGTATTCTCAGATCTCAAAGAGTCAATCAAAGCATGTGAATCAGATAACTGAACAATCAAAGACTATTTTTCTTGCTTCACCTTTTTAAGCTCTTTATGAGAAACTTTAGAATGTTGAGCATTCTTCAATTTATTAAAAACCTTAAACAGCTTAATATCAGAATCCTCATTAGATAACTGAGAAGAATTCATGGTAAAAGGTGTAATCAAAAAATAGAAGTCACAGAAGATAAGGATCACACTCAGGAAATAAATCCGAACAGAGTGTACCAAGCTCTGATATCAATTGAAAAACGAAATTGACTTCTAAAATAAATAGCAAGTGTGTGCACAAAGTGTTAACAAAAATGAACAATGCGGAAAATAAACAACACAAGAATTTTTGTTAACGAAGTGGAAACTCAAGATGAGAAAAACCACTCCGAGGCAGCCAAACCCAGGATATCCACTATTTAGAAGACAAGACTAGATACAAGATAGTAGCACTCACATACCCCTGATGTTGTGGTTGTACCTTGCTCTCTAACGTGTAACCCAACACAAACGCCTCACAACTAGGTCCCCTACCTGAAGGGGTCTTCAATGGAATCCTTTAGCTTAGGGCTGAACCCTAAGATATTCTTCAGTTATAGCACAACAACAACACACTTGCAATGGCTTGAGAGAGAACGAATCAGCTCAATAACCTTACAAATGACTCTCTAAGCTCTAGTGGAATACAATACCGAATTCATGCAGTTCTCAATGCTAGTGGCCTCTATTTATAGGCTGAGGGTTCAAATGGATGACTGCCTTGATAAAGCTGGACGCCATCCGAACAGTGGACATGGGCCGTCTGGACGGTGGACATGGGCCGTCCGAACGGACAACTGTGTGACCAGAATTTTGAGATTTTCGCTGAAAATATTTCCTGCTTGAGAGCCGCGTCCGGACGGTGAGGCACTGTCGTCCGGACGGTTGCACGTCCGCTGCAAGTAATTTCCTTACTAAGGCTTCCCGCGTCCAGACCAGGGGGATGACCGTCCGGACAGTTGAACTTCTACACACAATTTCCATATCTGTTGAGCGCGCGTCCAGACCATGGCTTTCTGGCGTCTGAACGGTTGAGTTTGAATCGTGATTCTTACCTTATGTGTGAGCGCGTCCGGAAGGTTCCAACAATCTTCCCTTATTTGAACTTGGAAAGAAATCTGAAGCTTGATCGATCATTGAGAGTCGTCCAGACGGGCTGCTGAGACGTCCGAACGTATGCAAGCTGGAACAGAAGCTTCAGGATGAAGAGGAATGTTCGGACAGAAATCCACGTCGTCCAAATGGATGATGCTTTGGTCTGTCGGGCATCCGGACAGCATGGCACGTCGTTCGGACGGCTGGAACTATGGACAGATGAGCATCCGGACGGGATGACACGTCGTTCGAACGGCTAGCAGGGAACCGAAATTTCTGACTTGTAAACAGTGTAGAAACATCTGAAGCACTTATGAATAGCGGAATCCCTGTGAAAAGCATCTTTACATACAAGTGATTTTGTCCAATCAGAATCAGGCCAATCACAAACTAACAGTTGCTGTGTATGCTGTTGTTGCGCTTTAACTGAAGTCTATCTTAGGGGTCAGCCCTAAGGTAAAGGATTCCATTGAAGACCCCTTCAGGTAGGAGACCTGGTTGGAAGGCGTTCGTGTTGGGTTACACGTTAGAGAGCAAGGTACGACCACTGCATCAGGGGTATGTGAGTTTTACTATCTTGTAT
The DNA here is from genome assembly GCF_958979055.1 of Alnus glutinosa. Lineage (NCBI taxonomy): Eukaryota > Viridiplantae > Streptophyta > Magnoliopsida > Fagales > Betulaceae > Alnus > Alnus glutinosa. The sequence continues at coordinate 23,759,924 of NC_084889.1, read as the reverse complement.
CTAGTCTTGTCTTCTGAATAGTGGATATCCTAGGTTTGGCTGCCCCGGAGTGGTTTTTCTCATCTTGAGTTTCCACTTCGTCAACAAAAATTCTTGTGTTATTTATTTTCTGCATTATTTTGTTAACACATTACGCACACACACGTTTGGTTTTATTTTAGAAGTCAATTTCTATTTTTCACATATAAGTTTTGATCTCTGATTTGATCACATTTCTGTATATCAAAGTGACGTAGACTTAACATATGAGTTCGCAATCTTCTTAGGATTTAGAGTAACTATTTTAAGTTGTCGTGCGCATACATCATTCTTAATCACAGTGTTGAAAGAATGATGACTCATGTGGTCACCGTTTAGTGCATGGCACTACCTTATACTTATAGTAACATATCAACCCGAAGCCCTACTTACTTCTCCTAATCAAGATAGATCGTTAAGGTTGATATACTATAGTCTAGATGGATTTCTCAGTTCCATTTAGAACTACGAACATTTATTTATAAATTACAAAGACCTATGACTATGATCTTCTGTGTGGTAATCTCAATACTCACACTTTAGTCAAATACAATGTAACTTAGGGTGCTTACATGTATATTATATGAAATACTCAAAATATATATACATGTAAAGCAATAATATATATATATATATATATATATGTCCAATGTTCAATACTATACAATTTAGCAAAAGCAACTTAATGCAATTGGAGTTTTGGACGGCAGTTCCAACATGATAACCTTCATATGAGTCCATAGTCATATATCAAGGTCAAAGTCGCAAAGATAGAAGTGATAAAGAACAATGACCAATCCTAACTAAGTAACACAAACAAATATCTACATGAAATAAATAATTATAAAAAAAAATCATAAGAAGTTCAGGTGTATTGCTCTTTGCAGTGCAGTAGCTTCAGTTCTACTGATCTGGGAAGGTGCTCTCGAGCCCTTCTGTGCAGCAATGATGCGATTGAGCCCAATCTTACAATGTAGTGCAACACCTGAAACAGAAAAACACTAAAACAAAAACTTAAAAAGTAATATATACAATGTCCTAAGCTATTAATCAAATTATATTTAATCACAGAAACTTAACGACGCAACTGTAACAGTCCCCGACAATGGCGCCAAAAATTAATGTGATTTTTTTAAAGCAAAAATATATCAATAATAAATTACCACTCGCAATAGAACGAATCTTTGTAGGATAGGGTCTATGTGAGGGTCTCGAACCTTAAAGACTGTGGGTTGTTGTTAAGTTATTGAAATTGACTCTAATCTAATTCAGAAAAGATATTTGATTTTTTGTTTGATAACTGAAACTAAATTAAAATATAAAAGTAAAGATAAGATGGTATGGAGAAGATGTAGGGAATTGATTTCACCACTAATCTCATATCAATGGTAAATTGCATTTAACATGGGAATTTAACATACTTGAGTGATAAAACTCAAGTGTGTTTGTCAAGCACCCAACGATGCCATTAAGAAATTTCTTTTATTAAGAAATAAGAATATCCCATCTTTGGTTGGCATTGATCGTCCACCTGACCGCTAAGATGCAGTACGACCCGTCTTTCCTAGGGATGAACTACCAACTTTCATAATTAGCATACACATAATCAATGGAATAGTATAACCCATATTCGGTTGGCACAAATAGTCTACCTAAATTACACTAAACTAGGATGTAGTACGATCCGTCTTCCCTAGGTATGGCCTATGTTAGTTTGTGATTGGCTGCAATCTATTGGACAAAATCACTTCTATGTAATGACGCTTTTAAACATGGATTCAGTTATTTTCAAAGTCTTCATATTCAGAGTTATACTTCCAGAAGATTCTATACAAATTCCAAGTAAGAGCAATCGGATCCATGCATCCATCTAGAGGACATGATATTCCGTCCAGATGCTGAACTGTGAAAGTATCTTCCATCTGGACGATGATAACTTTCCGTCCAGACCTTCCTTTGTGTCGAGAAGCTTTGAACTACTCCAGGTTGCATCCGTCCAGACGTCTCAGCAACATGGCTGGAAGCCTTTTAGTGTTCGCCAAGGAAAAGGATTTCATTCTAAAACACAGATATGGGAAGACAGTTGCAACTATCTGTTTGTACTCTTTAAGGAAAGAAAATCTGACTTGATGCTTCACACCTCTACGTATATCCTCGTTCAAGTTTTGCTCATACGCTTGTCACGCTCACATCTTTGCAAAGAAAGAATAACAATCGGCGATTCTCTTTTCGGAAAGGAATCATGTGTCTTTAATTTGGTGCCTCAAAGCTTGTCTTCTTTTCTGCCTATTATGGAAAGAGATTATGCATTGAATGTCCAGGTATGTTTGGTGTTGTCCAACTTTTGATCCTCAAGGAATTCACGCGCAGTTGCTGCCCAAGTTTGGAAATAACGTGTCTCTTCGGTCCCTTCAGTTATGGAAAGAAATTATTTGATGCCTTGTGTTAATTTCGGTGCTGCCAGCTTTACACGTCCAGGTCTTTATTCGGTCCAGCTTTGGAAAGAATTGCATGTACTGAATATCTGTTGCATGTCAGTTGCTCGTTCTTTTGGAGAGATTCCCGTGTTGATTTGGTGCATGGATGAAAACCGCGTATGCTGTTTATTATGGAAAGTTGGTGTTCTCTCTGCTGTCCATTTTTAATAGCTTAGGTAAGACTCAGTCGATGCTTTGCAGTCCACGTGTGTTACGGTCCTGAACTGAAGAAATCTTTTTTGCTCCCAAGTGTGGAAAGAATCGTGAAAAGCCAACTCATGCACTGCTTCAAACATGTAAAAATATGTTGCTTATCCTGGAAAGAATTTTTGCCTTGATTCGGTGCTAACATGTCCCTCCAAAACATGCATAAGAAAATGAAATAGCTGGTGCCGCCTGAACAAGTCTTAAATGCCCTTCAAATGGTGCCTTCCACGTGCTGTCTTTATTTGGAAAGGATAGTGTAAATAACATTGAAGTTGCACGTACAGCTCTAGGTCTTGAAGAACACTCTGGCGCCGCACGTTCATCCTTGTTTAATTTGATCGTTACCTAGCTGCACCACAAACCTCGGCCATCGGATTAACTATTATAAAAATTATTATGGGTTCAAATTAATCACGATGAGCCAAAAATGTTAAAAACTGTTATTTTCACTCAATCACCTGTAAAACACCAAGACATAAAAACTAACCAAACATATCAAAAAAATAACAAAACTAAAGGTCTAGCAGATGCAAATTAAGGGGTCTAAATACACAATATTTGGCACTCATCACCGTCCAGACGATATCCTTGATAAGGCAAGTCGTGCATATAAAGTTCAACCGTCCGGACGTCAGTCTCCATGGTTTGAACGCACAAGCCTTAATATGGAAATAGTGTGTTGCAGAAGTCCAACCGTACGGACGTCAGTCACCATAATCTGGACACTCAAGCCTTAATATGGAAATTGCGTGCAGCTGAAGTGCAACCGTCTAGACACTAAAACAGCACCGTCCGAACGCAGCTCTATTCAAGAAAGAATTTCAAGTGAATTTGTAAAGCTGATCGCATAGTTGTCAGTCCGGACACTCTCAGCTATTGTCTGGACGCTGCCTAAGAAAATCACATCAAACGTGATTTTGGTTTCTGTGGCCTATAAATAGAGACCCTTAGGCATGTATTTTGTAAGAATTCGGTAATGAATTCAATAGTGCTTACAGAGTTTATTTTAGAAGTTATTGTGCTGATCCGCTCACTCTCAAGCCTTTGCCAAGTGCTATTGTTGTCCTCAACTAAAGTCTATCTAAGGGTTTGGCCCTAAGGCAAAGGATTCCATTGAAGACGCCTTCAAGTAGGTCACTTGGTTGGGAGGCGTTCGTGTTGGGTTACACGTCAGAGTTCAAGGTACGACCACTGCATAAAGGTGTGTGTGTGCTACTACTTTGTAACTAGCTTTGTCTTTTGAATAGTAGATATGCTGGGTTTGGCTGCTCTGGAGTGGTTTTTCTCTTCATTGAGTTTTCACTTCATCAACAAAATATCTGTCTCTTTAATTTCCGCATTGTGATATTTTGTTGCATACTATTGCACGCACTTGGTAAATTAGAAGTCATCTTTAATTTTCAATTGGTATTAGAGCTTCGTACACACTGTTTAGATTCAATTCTTGAGTGTTATCTTTCCTATTGACTTCTAGTTTTATCTCAATGTCTCAAAATCTTAATATTATTCCTGCCTTTGATGGTACGAACTATGGCTATTTGAAAGCTCGTATGCGTTTCTTTTTAAAATCCATTGACTATTGAAATATTGTTGAAATTGGTTGGACTAAGCCAGCGGATGCAACTCCCGAACTGCTCACTAAGAAAAACGCACGACTTTCAAATGATAAAGCCCTCCATGCTCTATGCCAATTGGTTTCACCGCCCAAATTCGCAAGAATCTCAAACAGTGAATCCACTCAAGAAGCTTGGCAAACCTTAGAAACAACATATGAAGGCAATAAACTTGTTAAATCAGCCAAATTTAAAATGTTGATTTCTAGATTTGAAGAGATTAAGATGATGGAGGATGAGACATTCGGAGAGTTTTACTCCAAAATGAGCGACCTAATAAACTCAATGGTGAGTCTTGGGAAAACAGCCTCGGATGTTGAAAATCGAAATTGACTTCTAAAATAAGACAAGTGTGTGTAAAGTGTGCAACAAAAATAACAATGTGGAAAGTAAACATCACACAGATTATTGTTGACGAAGTGGAAACTCAATCAAGAGAAAAACCACTCCGGGGCAGCCAAACCCAGGAATTCCACTATTCAAAAGACAAAGCTAGATACAAGATAGTAACACTCACATTAACCCGATGCAGTGGTCATACCTTGCTCTCTGACGTGTAACCCAACACGAATGCTTCCCAACTAGGTCTCCTACCTGAAGGGGTTTTCAATGGAATCCTTTACCTTAGGGCCAACCCCTAAGATAGACTTCAGATGTAGCGCAGCACACTTGTGACGGCTTTAGAGGGATCTTGAACTTCTATGAGCTCTTGTGGAATTCAATACCAAATTCTTGCAGTTCTCAATGCCCAAGGGCCTCTATTTATAGGCTGAGGTGTAGAATGGGCGATTGCTGTAATATGTACGGACACAGTCCGGACGGTGAACTTGAGCCGTCCGGACGGACAACTGTGCGACAGGATTTTTCAAAAATTTTGCTGAAAATCTTTCCTGTTTAAGAGCCGCGTCCGGACGGTGAGACACTGACGTCCAGACGGTCGCACGTCCGCTACAAGTAATTTCTATATAAGGCTTCGCACGTCCGGACCATGGGGGAAGAATGTTCGGACGACTGAACTTCAACACGCAATTTCCATATCTGCTATGAGCGCGTTCGGACCAAGAGAGGTAGACGTTCGGACGGTTGAAGTCGAATCGGCAATTTCCTTAACTGATGAGCTCGCGTCCGGACCAATGCTGACTAACGTCCAGACGGTGATATTTGAATTGCGATTCTTGCCTTATTTGTGAGCGTTCCCGGACGGGAAACCACATTGTCCGGACGGTGTATTAATCTTCCCATATTCTAAACTTGGAAAGAATCTAAAGCTGATCGATCACTGATGGATGTCTGGACGGGCTGCTGAGACGTCCAGACGGATGCAAGCTGGAACAGAAGCTTCTCGATACAAAGGAGGGTCCAGACGGAAAGATACGTCGTCCGGACGGATGATGCTGGTTTGTCTGGTGTCCGGACGGTATGACACGTCCTCCGGACGATGGAGCAATGGACAGATGGGCATCCGGACAGGATAACATGCACACTATCTCAAGAAAATATCCCAACAAATATTCCAATATTCTAAAAGTACAAAGACTTAAAAGAATAACGGAAGACATAATGAAAATCATGGGATGAAAAGAGATGTGCAAAAAATGCCAAAATCTCGGGAGAAATCCATGAGAAAAACACACAAGATGCCATGATAAATCAATAAAAATGCAAAGATGTGTGTATGGCAGAGAAAGAGACGCAAGTCTTAAACATGTAGAGATCCTGTCCGGATGTGTCACTCAAGTCTTAAACCTGTAGAGATCCTGTTTGGATGTGTCACATAACCATCTGGATGGTAACTGCAAGGTCAGCATATGGCAAGACTGCTCTCGTCTGGATGAAGCATAGGTTTGTCTGAATGCTTCACACTTGAAAATCTGAAACTTGAGGAAAATATGCAGAAAAATATTTTTCCCAAAAGTTAGCTTTAGAACATGCATGTATAATCAACTGATAAAGCAGTCAAATAGCATTGGAAAAATATGCAAAGATATAAATGAGAGTTAAGTATTCAATAAGGACAAATTTCCATGCGGATAGAAATTTTAAATAGATTACTCAACTCATGCAATGCGTGTGTGTGTGAAGACTTTCTCAATAAGGTATGAAATTCACTAATATGACAAAAAGCAACCAGATTTTCCAAACAAGAGAGAAAATCAATGAAAGATCAGCCAAAAGTCAAACCTTATCTTACTAGGGCCTAGCCACCCTCATCTGATACACTCCCCCTAAGATGCAGCACCTAATTGTTTTACTTGTACCATGAAGGACAAAGTAAAAATTTTACTTGCACGTAGAGGGCAAGGCATATAGCAAATTCAGGACATAAGCAGTGAATATACAATTTAAAAGCGCATAATGCATATGATTTACTGCTTGATTCTTATGGTGCTGTAACCTAGAGAGTGCCAGAATTTTTAGGCTCTAGGTTCAACTTGCTTGTGGTCAATTTGACCATCTTAATCAAAGACCTCTTCTCTTATCTAGAATTTCTAGAAGCAAAAAGTCTGAGATGGAAAAGATGTACCCTAGGGGAGTCTTAGATAGTGCACATTTTCATCGTATGAGGAAAGTAACTATCTATCATTAAGATGCAACAGAAAAACTTAGCAGATATCATGCATAAACTCTCAATCATATATAAGCATATTTAATCAATGCATAATGAACTGAGATATTAGGCAAAAACACATGCAATATCTGAAAAGCTATCAAAAGAAAGAAATAAAGTTCTGCATCTTCTCCCCAATTTTTTATTTTTTATTTTTTTAAAAAAATGCAATATGGAAAAGACATCATATGCAGGGCAAGATCAAACCTGATGATGCCAATATAGAAAAACAGTCGCTCGACCTGCTTTTTCTGTCTTCCCCAACAAGTACCTGCAATGCTCTCTCAAGAGAATATGGGGCACAACAATTGGTTCCTAAATTGCATAAGCACACAAATATAACAAGTAAAAGTGCAAGCAATCAAACCTGATGCCTTAGGATTAGGAACCGAATCCTAGGCATGAACACCTTCTCTTGCTAGGTACGTTCATTCCCCCTCATGGGGTGAATGGTCTCATCCTTCTTGACCCATACCTGCTTAACCCGTGGAGATGGTTTGCGGGTCATGTCCATATTGGCCAAATGTTAGGAACATTTGAATGAATACAAAGCATGCTCTTCAAATTATCACAAGAGAATTTTTTCAAGAGATCTTTAGATTCTTTTAATTCATTCTCAAGTTTATCAATAATGTCAAATAGCATGTAGCACTTTCATGACCTGAATAGCTTACAGACTCAAAAGAGTTCACTGCTGCTGAAGATTCAAGACCTAGAGAAGAAGCTACTGGAGACACAACTTCAGTTGGAGAGGGTCACCGATGAGAAGCTGACACATATGCTGTCAATCCAAAAACCCCCAACGGACAAGACTGGTCTCGAGTATGTAACTCCTCCCTCTGACATTCCCTCTACTTCTAGGACTGTTTTTGTCAATCCCACAGTCCCCGAGCCTCCACTATTAATCATGGACAAAGGCAAGGACATAATTGGTGGAGATATTCCAATCACTCAGAAGCCTCCCACCATTAGACGACCTCCCATATGCCATCATTGCGAACTAAGCGAGCATGTCCAACCCCATTGTTCCCTTCTCAAGCCTTAAAGAGCAAAGGTTAAGAAAGAGGTGCCCAGACAAGGAAATTTCGGCACAAGAACTATGAGCCAACATAAAGATCCATGGCATCAGGCTCCCCAGTATCAAGCTCAAGGCATCTTACCCCACGGTGCCAGGCTCCCCAACATCTGTGACCTCAGCAAAGATTTGTTCCTACCTATCATGTGTCAAACCCAAGGCTTAAAAATCAAGGCATTTCATGAAGAAGCCGCCGAAGATGGAGAATGATCAATTCTATCGAGAACTGCCCATTTGGATGCAGAGCATGATGCAGTGGATGGATCATCAGATGAAGACCTGCCAACAACCACAAAAAGGAAGGCAGACATGGGTCAAAAAGAAGGAAGACATTCACCCCCAGAGGGGGAATGGACTCACCTAGTTGGTGAGGATACACTTGCCTAAGATTTGGTTCCTAATCCTAGAGCATCAGGTTTGATTACACTGCCTGATCTTCCATTTGTTATATTTTTTGCTTTGCAATTTAAGAACTACTATTATTTGCCCCCTATTTCTCTCGAGGGAATTTTGCAGGTACTATTTGGGGAAGACAGAAAAAGCATGCCGGGCAACTACTTTTCTGTATTGATAATTTTGATCCTTCACAGGTTTGATCTTGCCTTACATGCTAGTCTTTTGATGATTTATTGTTATAGCAAGTTTTTTATTGTTTTTTTTTATATAAAAAAAAAAGATTGGGGGGAAAATGCAGGGAATTTTATTTTCTTGGCGTGCCAGATATTGCATGTATTTTTGCCTAATATCTCAGTTCATTGCGCATTAATTGACTATGCTTTTATATGATTGACAGTTTATGCCTAAATATCTGCCAAGTTTTTCCTATGCATGTAAATGCTAGATAGTTACTTTCCTCATGCGATGAAAATGTGCACTATCCAAGGCTTCTCTAAGGTACATTTTTTTCTCTCCGACTTTTTGCTTTTGAAGATTCTAATGAGAGAGATTTTTTTTTGTAAGATGGTCAAATTGACCAACATGCTAGTTGAACCTAGAGCCTAAAAATTCTAGCATTCTCTCTAGGTTGCAGTACCAAAAAGAAACAAGCAGTTATAATTCTGTGTTCATTGGTATATGCATAAATTCTCTACTTTTGTGCTGAAAGAGCTTTATATCTTGTCCTTCATGTTGCAAGTAAAAATTAGGTGTTGCATCTTAGGGGGAGTATATCAGATGCGGGTTGCTAGGGCCTAGTAATATAAGGTTTGACTTTTAACTGATCTTCATTAATTTTCTCTTTTGTGTAGAAAATTCAGTTGTTTTACGTCATATCAGTAAACTTCATACCTTATTGAGAAAGTCTTCACACACACACACACACATTGCATGGGTTGAGTAATCTATTTAAAATTTCTATCTACAGGGAATTTTTGTGCTAATTGAACTCTTAACTCTCTTTTATATCTCTGCATATTTTTGACATGCTATCTGACTGCTTTATCAGTTGATTATACATACGTGTTCTGAAGTTGATATTAGGGAAAATATTTTTTTTGCAAATTTTCCTTCAATTTCTGTTTTTCAGTATGAAGCATCCGGACGGTCTCCTCTTGAGTCCGGACGGCTGCGGCTCAGACGGTCGGACGGTCAGGTGACATGCTCGAACGTGCGCGGCCTTGTCGTATTTTTATGTGGCAACGCGCGTCTGGACTAGGACCCCACAGGGTTTTATATCGCTTTCTCCCCTTGCCACCGCACCTTTTTGCCTTTTCATTTCATAGTTTTGTCTCTTTTGGTGCGATTTTTTCGTATTCTCTCACGATTTCTCGGCGATTTTTGTCCTTTTGTCCATTTTTCTCTCCATTCTAGGTACTTTTATAGTTTTTTTTATTCTTTTAAATGTTTTATTAATTGTTAGAATATTGAATCTTTTGGAGAATATGTTTGAGATAAAATGTGCATATTTGTCTTATCTGCTGCTACTGGATTAGAATATTGGCTCTGACATCTATTTGGACTGTATTGGATTATATTGATGTTTGTAATTTTTACAAATGTCCATTTTACTGCCGTTATAATGCCAATTTTTTTTGGGAACTAATATATCACTAATATCTTTGAGAAATTTTTTTTTGGCATATCTTGTTGGTTATTGCTTGCATAATCATGTCTGCTGATAGTCCACAGCGCAGAGTCATAAAAAGGAAGATGTGGCAGCTTCCAGAGCTAAGATTATGAACAGGCAGCTTCCTAAGAGGAATGTTGTTCGAGCAGATATTATGGTTGCTCTATTGGATGGTATACATGAGATTATCCAAACCTATCACTCGGGATACCTCCACAACTGCGTCTGCATCGTGCTCACCAGGCTGGTCAAGCAGTTCTATGCCCATCTTGAGGTAGTGCAAAATGATGACAATGGCATTGTCCTACAGTCCTCCATTGCAGGGAATGTTATCATGGTTTATCCTCAGGTTATCAGCCATATCATCGGGGTGCCAGTGCTTCAGATTTCAGCTAGTCCATTCAATGACGATGTTTTGGCTCCGTCTTTGGATGAGCTCCTTGAGTTTTTTCATACAATCCCACAAGGCGAGGAGCGAGCCTCTACCATCAGGATTAGTGCTCTGTCTCCCTCACACCGCATGCTTGCGAAGATCGTCTAGCACAATCTCTGGCCTATTATTAGGCATAGTAATCTGATTCTGAAGAGGGCACAATTTATGTATGCCATCTGTCAACGCTTGCCTTTTTTCCTATGCAAGCATATTTGGGTGTTATGATAGAGGCCTCGGATGAGAATAATACCGGTCTCCCCTTTGGCTGCTTGCTTACTCATATCAAGTTGTAGTTTGGCATCGATGTAGCTGAAGAGCCGAAGATGAAGATCCAGGATCCCCTCAGCAAATAGACCCTAATAAAGTCCAATGCCCAACTGAGGCGTGATGATTAGGATGAAAACCCTCAGCTGCCTCCTATTCATGTTGAGATGCCGGACATTGCTTCTTCATCTCAAACTGCTCCGCCTCCTCCAAAGCAAGATGCAGTCTTTGCCCAGATTTTAGCGGCGTTAGCATCTCTTCAGGGGGCATGAGCTCTATGCAGTTGACTATTTCTTCTATGCAGTAGGCGATGTTATCTATGCAGCAGGAGCAGAACCAGCTAGACATCCAAGAGTGTCTCAAGCACCATCATCCATCCAGCAATGATGATGAGGATGATGCACCTATGGCTGAGGATGTTTGAGTTTTTATGTTGTTTTGTTTTACTTATTTTGAGACATTTTATTATCTTGTTTTGGATAATTTGTAAACTTTTTATAACTCTTTACTCTGTTTACCCTTGTCCTGCTGAGACATTAAGGGGGAGTAAATATTTTGTGGTTTTTCTTATACTTTGTTTTACCCTTTGTTCTTTTGTGACGAAAAGGGGGAGTATTTTTATTTTTTTTTTATTTGGACCGGGATTGTATTTGTTAGTATTTTATGTTGGCTACATTCTGGATGACAAAAACACTTTATGCAATAGTTGTAAATTAACAGGATGATCGGTTCTTATTCAGAGTCTTCATGTATACGGATAGTGTTCATTTCAAAACATGTGACAGATCACAAGTTTCTAGAAGATGTCTACGAAGACTCCTTGCAAATTCCAAGATAGAAAAACCGGTTCCTGTGCAACCGTTCGGACAAGCCTTGAAGACGTTCAGACGTCCCTCAATGTCCAAAAGCTTCAGCGTTGAAGACGTCCGGACGTCAACGCAACACCGTCTGTACGCTAGGTCAAGCTTCTCCAATTTCTACACGAAGTTGGATTTCAGTAGTCGACACTGTTTGGGAAGCTTTTGCAAGTCATCCAGACAATGTGGCAACACGTCCGGATGTTGTCCAGCTTTTCAGAATATTCCAAACTTCCGTTCGAACGCGGAAAAGAGTTATAGCGAAGACCGTCTAGACACTTGGCCAAGCCGTCGAGACGTATACCTATTATGAAAATATGTGCACTATTTTGGAAGGCGGTCGCAGAAGACCGTCCAGGCGAGGCTAACTTCCGTTCGGACGCTCGATAGCCAGAGTTCAAATTTAAGCAGATTTAGGTTTTCTGTAAGCCTATAAACAGAGGGCTCTAGGCTTGTAAATTGTATGAATTTTCTAACGAATTTCATAGTGCTTAGAGAGGGTGTTTAGGGAGAATCGAAGATCCCCTAACTCTCTAGCCGTTGCCGGTGTGTGCTCAACAGTTCGTGTGTAATGCCCTGTATTTTAAGATATTAAATAAAATATCTTAAAATATGATTTAAGGCTTTAAAAAATATCGTGATAAGATCTGCATAAAGGATTAGTAATTGGACTAATTTTATATGCCGTGTTAATAATCAAGTGATAACAAGAAATTGGGTTAAGTGATTTAGAAGTTAAGAGTGATAAAATTGTTAAATAGATTCTTAGTATTTTATACTTATTCATTATTATATGTATTAAATATGTGTTGCAGTGATTATATCTATGAATATTTTTTAAAGATAAAGGAACAGTTGAGAGTATTTTTTATTCACTAGGGATGATACGTGTGGTGGTTTTTGATTATGTGTTGAAGTCTGCTTTATTTAATCGTATGCGAGTTGTTTGGCATTTGATATGTTTAACATGTTTTAGTTGGAATTATGGATGTGATGTTGTTTGCATGTTATACTGTGGTTTGAGTTATAAGTCATAATAAAAAAGACTAGAGGTTTAGGTACCAAGGCTTCAGTGGATTGAGTAGACCAACGGATGAACTGAGGTTTATGTACCAAGGCGTCAAGAGGTTGACTAGACCGATGGATGAACCAAAAGTTTAGGTACCAAGGCATCAATCCATTGATAAGATCGACGGATAAACCAAAGGTTTAAGGATTAATAACAAAGCTGATGAGCATAGGCCACCAGTGGGAGCATAGGCCCCCTAAGAGATTTAATGAAGCATAGGCTTCCATTAAGAAGCATTGAGCATAGGCTCGTAATGAAAGAAGCATAGGCTCTGATCTAACAGAGCATAGGCTCATAATAAGTAAAGCATAGGCTTCAAATGGATGGACCATAGGTTCTTATTAAGGTTAATGCAAGAAGTATATAAGGTTGTGCATGTATTTATATAACTATCATCATTTGATTGCTTAGTGTACTTTTAAACAATGCAGTATTTCACTGTTGTCAAGGACTATTGACTCACTTGACCACAACATGAGATTGTGGTGATAACCACAATCTCATGCGAATTTTTGCAGGGTGGATCGAAGGTCAAGACTACTGGAATAATTATTTTAATATGTAATATTTGTTATGTTGGAGAAGACAGTAATTAATTATGTATTTATTAAGTGCCGCTTGTGGCACATATGTTATTATTTTAAATGTAATTATTATTATTTTAGAACGTAAAGTTATTATTTTATATATCGAGGTTATTCAGTCAACTCTGATGTATCATTGTAAAGAAGAATTATATTCCGCTGCCAATTTATACTCTGATGACGTCAATGATGATGTCATAACAATACGTGGAAATTGAAATTTTTACTTACGCCTTTTTGTAAAAGTGCGGGTCGTTACCGTATGGTATTAAAGCATTACACTCTAAGGACCAGTTAAAGCAACTTAGTGTCATATTGTAACTTGAGTAAGTTACAGTGAACCTTTAGTATCGTAAACTGACCTTAGTAAGTAAGTTACAATACAATGAACCTTTAGTATCGTAAACTGACCTTAGTAAGTAAGTTACAGTTTGGTCTTTAGAGTAAACTACTCTGATTTCTAAATTGACGACCTTAAGGTTTGACCTTTGAAGTTTAGGAATGACACAAGAACTATAGGTAAAATAAACAACTTTTTATAAAAGCTTTTGTGTGAAATTACATGGCTAATGAAATTAGTAATTGATGTCTACAGTTAGGAATTTTTTTATGACCATCTATGTTTGTATTGAGTGATTCTGACAATGGTATTTTTCTGTGCTAATCATGTTGATATATGCATTCTTATTATATATGTCTTTTGCTAATTATGTTAGTCTACATATTGATAGCATTTACATGTTAGAAAACATATTGATGCAAGTTGCAAGTTAGTAAGACACTGATTTGCAAGTTAGAAACATATTTGCATGTTTTAAAAAGCATTGAGATTAAAAATACCTAGATGTTCACATTACCTACAATTAGAAATGCTAATGTCTATGTATAGTCGAGCGAACTGCTATTTGTTCTTCAGCAAAGACTTGCTTGCATATTAGAGTTCCACTCTAGTGCTCGCATGATCAACTAGTGTTCAAAGGCACTAGTTTCAATATATCTAGGCATGGTGTTACCTATTTCTGTAAATGCAAATGTCTTTGTATAGTAGGCAAAATGCCATTGTTTTCAACTAAGGTCTGTGTGTATATGAGAGTCCGTAAGGAAGTCATCATGTACACATAAGCCTAAGCCAATAATTTTTTTTAGTAATTGCATGCTAAATAACAAGTTTGCAAAGAATTTTTTCTCAAGGTTTTGGACCCAAAGAAAATATTTAAGATTATTGTTACCTCGGTAGTGAAATGATATTTAGAAGCAATAAAAGTGTCTTAAAAATAAAAGTTTTATGAAAATGATATCAATCTCGAAATAATACATTGTAGATGGGCTTGTATGTATGCAATTTCAAGCAGTAGATTGGAATGCCTATATACGTTCACAACTACATAATATACTTTCATATATTTATGATACGCCATTGTTTTCTTGCTTAAGACTTATGTGTAGGCGTAATTCTGTAACAAAGTGATTGCGTGCATTTTAATGACCTTGATTTATTATATATCTTGGTGATAATTGTTTTGATAGAAGAACTACGCCGTCTAGACGCCGCCCATTGTACAATAGTAACCGAGAGGCACCTCACCATGAAAATAGTGATAATGAACTACTACCCCCACCTCCACCATTCTACGATGGAGTTCACCCAGCCGTGGTCCAATTCATGACTGACACTATTAAGTGCTTCTCTGAAGTAGTAGCACAAATCTCTAGATTCAATGAGCAAGCTGAACATCTAGGTTGTTCAATTCATGACTTCTCCAGCCACAACTTCCAGATGTTCGAAGGTGTGGAAGGGCCAAATGCAGCAGAAGCTTGGCTTATAGATATAGAGGTATTGTATGACACTCTCAGTTGCACGGATGAACAAAAGGTCCAATATGTTAGACTGAAGCTAACTGGAGAAGCTGGGAGATGATGGAATTCAAGAAAGTTGCTGCTGGGTGACGATGCAGTGATCACATGGGAGTTATTCAAGGTTGAATACAACAGGCGCTTTTCCCTAGAGCCCAGAAACAATTGCGAGCTATAGAATTTCAGAACCTCGTTCAAGGTAATATGATTGTAGAACAATATTTCTGCTAGATTTATGGAATAAGCCAGGTTTGCGGCTAACCTTATCCCCGATGAAGAATCAAAAGTGGAACCATTTGAAAATGGCCCCAATCCTCGTATCAAGGAGAGAGTGATCTGCTTGGAGATAAAAGACTATGCCAGATTGGTAGAAGTTACATCACTCGCTGAAAGAGGAATTTGTGAGTCAGCAGCAGCTTACAATCTAAAGAAATGATCAATGCAGCAGATGACTCACCCAGTTAAAAGATTAGCAATAGAAAACAAATTCAAACCAACTGTTGGTAAAAGCTTTCCACCCATAGTAGGAAATCAGAAGCCTCACTGTAACAAGTGTAAGAAATCGCACATGGGAGATTGTAGAATGGGAAGCCTGAATTGTTTCAGGTGTGATAAACCAGGCCATTTCTTGAAAGACTGCCCGATGAATTTTACTGTTGGAATACAACAACAACCCCAAGGAAGCAGAGCACAAGCACGAGTATATTCACTTACTCCAAGAAACAGTGAAGACGAAGATGATAGTGAAGAGGAAAATACCAATGTGGCAGCAGGTACCATTCCTTAAAAAGATAGCATTAAGCATATTACATGTGATTTAGGAATTTTACATTTCTCTCGTTTGCGCCAATCAAATGAAATTTTTTAACTCAACCATTAAGATAGTATTTGTGACAAGATTAGAATAACACTTTTTATTAATGAGTTAGATGTTTTAATGTAGAGACCTCCCACCTAGATGGTATTCTTAGTATAAGTTCGATATAAGACCTGAGATATAGATTAATTTGTCTTAAGCCATAATTTGAATAAGTAAGACGAATAGGTTTCAGAAATTGTGACCGATATTCTTTTTAATATTTATCTCTGCCACTAATATTCATTGGATTGATTGGATGATTGCCTATTTACCGTGACAGATTGTCCATCGCTGCAATCAAACAACATCGACAAAGAGGACGATGACGGAAAACTTCTGTGTCTCAACAATTCTCCTTTTGGGAAAAGTCAATCTCGTTTAGAGTACATAACTTCATCAAGTTGGAGATTATCCTTGGGAAGCAACAAATAGCAAGGACAAAGCTACGCATCCTTAATCCGGGTCTCTATTCTCACACCAAGAATACCAAATCTAAGGCAGGTAAGAATTTTATCGGTTGAGTGTACTTAACAAGTACGTAATACCGCTCAAGCACGTGTATACCCTCTCAATTTCGATGACACTTATGAAGAAGAATACGCGGATCTAACGGTCAATATCGAGTAAAGGTTAGTACCCCTGCCGTAGTCGGTAGATCGACCCATAAAATATATCATAGTACTATATAAAATATTATTTTCTTACACCCTTTTTGAAAGTGAAAAATTGAAATGACTTCTAAAAGTAAAGTGTGTGCATAAGTGTCAACAAAAATTAAAGCACAGCGGAGAGTAAATGACACAGATATTTTTGTTGACGAAGTGGAAACTCAGTTAAGAGAAAAACCATTCCGGGGCAGCCAAACCCAGGAATTCCACTGTTCAGAAGACAAAGCTAGATACAAGATAGTAACACTCACATGTACCGATGCAGTGGTCGTACCTTGATCTCTGACGTGTAACCCAACACGAACGCTTCCCAACCAGGTTCACCTACCTAAAGGGGTCTTCAATGGAACTCCTTACCTTAGAGCCGACCTCTAAGATAAACTTCGGTTCGCAGCACAGCACACTTGAAAAACAGATTCAGAGGAGATATCACATCTCTGAGCTCTAATGGAATTCACACCGAATTCTTGCAGCTCTAGGTGCCCAGAGGCCTCTATTTATAGGCTGGGGGTCAGAATGGGTGTCAGGCAAAATAAGCCTGTGAGCCGTCCGGATGGTGGACCATGACCGTCCAGATGGACAACTGTGCCACAGGATTTTTTGAAATTTTCGTGGAGAAATCTTTCCTGTATAAGAACATCGTCCGGACGGGATGGCTCGATCGTCCGGACGGACGCACGTCCGCTTCAAGTAATTTCCATAAAAGGCTTCGCGCGTCCGGACCATAAGAGGGAGACGTCCGGACGGTTGAAGTCGAATCGTCAGTTACCATATACGATGCACCAGCGTCCGGACCACAGCCGTCAGATGTCCGGACAGTTCAATTTGAACTGCGATTCTTGCCTTACGGAGATACGCATCTGGACGGGATACCACATCGTCCGAACGGTTGATTGATCTTCCCTTTCTTGAACTTGAAAAGAATCAGTGAACCGTTCGAGAACTGATAGGCGTCCGGACGTGCTGCTGAAACGTCCGGATGGAGCAAGCTGGCACAGAAGATTCTCGATACGATGTAGGTGTCCGGACGGAAGAAACACGTAATCCGGACAGATGATGCTTGTCTGTCTGACGTCCGGACGGAAAGACACGTCGTCCGGACGGATGGAACAGTAGACAGATGGATGTCCGGACGGGATGACACATCTTCCGAACGGCTGACAGGGAACTTTGAAATTCTTCTGACTTCACTCTGAACAATGGAATCCCTGTGTACACCATCCTTACATATAAGTGATTTTGTCCAAACACAGAATGAGGCCAAAATACTAACAAACTCTCCCTTTGGCCATTCTGGGACAAAAATCACTTGACCGGTTTGGAAATACATTCCCGGTCCAAAATAAAAATTACTCCCTCTTTTTGTCACAAAGGGACAAAGGGTAAACAGAGTAATAAAAACTAACTATCATAAAAATTACTCCCCCTAACGGTCTCTGAAGGACCCGGGAAACAGAGTAATAAAAGTTTCAACAGTTTATCAAAAACAAAGATTTAACAAAAATGCTGACGAAACCTTCTGAAGAGAGAGAAATCAGCAAAGTTAGGGCCTTCACATGGAAAGTAGCACACGCAGGTATTTCTATTTGAAAAACTAGTCATGGAACAAGTCAATATTATGAGAGCATGGAGGTGATAGACAAGTATAACACAAACAACAGTTATCCTGCCAAAATTAGGAGTGAACAGAAAACCGCAATACCTGCCCCAAACCTCAACACCCGTCCCATCAAGCAGGAAAACAGTACCCATGGTGCGGGCCACGAGCTTGTTTTTGGGCCCCCCGCACGGTGCGGTGCGGGTTGCGGGGGGAACCATTTGAAAGAAGCCGGGGACCCGCCCCGCACCGCCCCTACCCGCACAAATTATATATATAATTAAAAAAACCCTACCCTCTTCCTTAACCCTAGCGCGCCACAGCCGCACCACCCTTTTCATGTTTCTCTTCTTTTCTTCCTCTTCTAGGTCTTCATCTTCCTCTTCTCTTCATCTTCGTTACTAATGAAGGAGGACGACGGAATGGAGGAGGACTGGAGCCTGGAGGATTTGCAAAAAGAAGAAAGGAAAAGAAGAACCGAAGCTGAAATGGTGAAACCTAAAACGAAAAGAAGAGAAGAGGAAGAATCTGGAAGATGAAGAGCCGAAGACTAGTGGACCACGTGCCGCATGCTGGTTGTAGTATTTTTTAAAGTGTGATACAGCTGTTACTCATTACACTCCCTATTCCAAACGGTGCATTTAGCCTAAATACTAAAAACGCAATTGTCCAAAAAATAACCCTAACTTCATCTTCTGTTTTCTTCCCATAAGCCGCACTGCCGCAGTGCCGCACAGCACCATAGCCCACAGCCTCGATCGATCGTTCCCAACTTCCCATCTTTGCTGGCTCCGCCGGTTCAGTGGCCTATGGGTAAACAAAGCATTACCAACTTCCAAGTAGTCTTGCTGATATAGAGGATGAGGAGGTGAGTTCAAGAATGTTCTTCTTGTTGTTCCTGACGTGCTGTTGTGGGTTCCTCTTATACGCAACATATACTGGAAATAATTATCATTGCTTGTGTATGTTTGGTATTGAATCTGGCCTAAAATTGATTTTTCTCATGTTTTGGCTTGAATCGGGGCTCCCGCAAACCCCGCATCCCCCGCCCCGTGTCACCCACACCCGCACCACCCCCGCCCCGCACGGATGTCACTAATTTTAAGCGGTTTACGGGTGTAAATTTGAGAACCCGCATGTTTGCGGGGCAGGACCAAAAAAGGGGGAAACCTGCCCCCCCCCCCCCCCCGCCCCATGCTCACCCCTAGCCAAAATAATGAAGATAGCCTGCTCAACTCATGTAAAGCGTGTGTGTGTGAAGACTCTTATCCATAAGGTTTGTTTTTTACAAAAATGACAAGAAACCACCAGATTTTCTAGACAAGAGAGAAAACCAGAGACAGATAAGCCAAAAGTCAAACCTTATAACTTGCTAGGGCCTAGACACCCTCATTTGATACACTCCCCCTAAGTGACAGCACATATTCAGTTTTACTTGAACCATGAAGGTCAAGGTAAAAATTTTACTTGCTCATAGAGGGCAAGGTAGATGTAAGCACATAAGCAGAGATTAAACAATTTAAAGCACAAAACTTTTTATGAATTATTGCTTGTGACTAATGATACGGTAGTCTGTAGGGAGTGCTAGAATTTATAGGTTTTAGGTTCAACTAGCCTGTGGTCAATTTGGCCATCCAAACAAAAACCTCTTCTCTTATCCAAAAATTCTAGGAGCAAAGAGTCAGAGAAAAAAAATACACACCTTCGGGGAGTTTAGAATAGTGTATGAGGTCATCACATGAGGCAGGTTACTATCAAACAGAACAATGAGCAGGAAAAACTATTGCACATGTCAGACTAATGTTCTCACCCACATGTAAGCATAATATACCAATGCTCAACAAACTAATAAAGCAGAGAGAATACATAAAATAGCTGACATACCTTGTGAAAGACTTAACCTGCTATGAGAACTCCCCCCTTCCCTTTTTTTTTTTTTTTTTTTTTTTTAATACAACATCATGCTATCAGAGGACAAAGAGTTCATCCTAGCATGGAAACATCATGTCTAGGACATGGTACAAACACCAATGGCTTTCCGAAGAGACTCAAACCTGCTACCATCTAGTGGTTTGGTAAGAATGTCAGCCATCACGTAAGAAGTGATGCCTGATGTCGATGTGCTTGGTCCGAGAATGCGGAACGGGGTTCTTAGAAATATTGATAGCACTAGTATTATCACAGTTGATAATCATAGTGTCTTGAGAGAATTCTTAATCCCCTAGCAATGTCTTCATCCACAGTAATTGGGTACAACAGCTACCCGCAGCAATATACTCAGCCTCAGCAGTAGAGAGAGATATGGTGGCTTGTTTCTTGCTCATCCAGGCTACAAGATTGTTCCCCACATAGAAACATCCTCCTGAGGTACTCTTTCGATCATCAGCATTTCCAGCCCAATCTGCATCAGCGTATCCTGCAACAACAAGATTTGTTTCTCTAGAATACCAAATGCCATAAGAAAGAGTATCATTTACATACCTGATGATATGCTTTACTGCAGTAAGGTGAGATTCCTTAGAATTGGCTTGAAAGTGAGCACAAACTCCCACACTGAAAGCAATGTCTGGTCGGCTGGCTGTAAGATACAGGAGGCTCCATATCATGCTCCTGTAAAGAGATGGATCAATTGATTTTCCTGCAAGATCATTGCTAATCTTGACACTGGAGCTCATGGGGGTGCGAGCACGACTCTTTCCATCCAATCCAAACCTTTTGACCAGATCCTTGGCATACTTAGATTGAGAGATGAAGATGCCCTCAGCAGTTTGCTTGACTTGAAGGCCAAGGAAGTAGTTCAGCTCACCAATCATGCTCATTTCAAACTCTTGCTTCATTTCTTCAGAGACCTCATGTGCAAGAGAGTCTAAAGTAGCTCCAAAAATGATGTCATCAACATATATTTGAGCAATCAGTTTATGAGTACCTTGATTTTTGATGAACAAGGTTCGATCAGCTTGCCCCCTTGCAAAACCTTTGCTTAAGAGATAAGTGGTGAGACGCTCATACCATGCTTGAGGCGCCTGTTTAAGCCCATAGAGAGCCTTCTTCAACTTGTACACATGATGGAGATGATGAGGATCTTGAAAACCCTTCGGCTGTTACACGTAGACTTCTTCTTAAAGAACACCGTTCAGAAATGCACTCTTTACATCCATCTGGTATAACTTGAAATCAAGGTGACAGGCAATAGAAAGAAGAATTCGAATGGATTCTAACCTGGCAATCGGGGCAAATGTTTCATCAAAATCTACTCCCTCTATCTGAGTATATCCCTATAAAACAAGACGGGCCTTATTTCTAACCACAGTACCATGCTTATCAGTTTTATTTTTGAATATCCACTTGGTTCCTATGATATTTTGATCTGCAGGACAGGGAACCAATGTCCAGACATCATTTCTGGTAAACTGATGGAGCTCATCATGCATTGCAGATATCCACCCTTCATCTTGTAGGGCTTCATCTATTTTCTTGGGTTCTGTCTGAGTAAGATAGCAGCTGTAGGAGACTTGATTTGCTACTTCATTTGCAGGCTGAATGACTCTGCTTCTCAATCTGCGCCCTTCATCTAAATTCCCAATAAACTGCTGAGGAGGATGATTGTGTCTCACTCGTGATTGCCTAGGAGGATTAGCTGGAATGTCCTCATCTTCGGAAGTAATGGGAGTGGAACTCGAAGTGATAGGAGAAGATTTATCTAGAGATTCTTTTGAAGAGGGCTCAACAATACCAGTTGGAGCTGCTGAAGAATCAACTGAATCAATCTGTTTTTCTTCCCCGCTAATAGATCTCTGAACTTCTTCATCATCAACAATCACATTTATTGATTCCATCACAGTCTCTGTTCTTTTGTTGAAGACCCGGTAAGCTCGACTGTTTGTGGAATATCCCAAGAAGAGTCCTTCATCACTCTTGGTATCAAATTTCCCCAGATTTTCCCTGTCACAAAGTATATAACATTTACTCTTCACTGTGGGTTTCTTACCTCGCCAAATTTCATAGGAAGTCTTGTTTGTTTCAGGCCTAAGGTAGACTCTGTTGATGATATGACAGGCAGTGTTTACAGCTTCTCCCCAGAAGTGCTGAGCAAGATTCTTTGAGTGGATCATCACACGAGCCATCTCCTGAATCACCCTGTTTTTCCTTTCAACAACTCCATTCTGCTGAGGAGTAATAGGTGAGGAAAATTCCTGCTTGATTCCATAAGAAAGACAAAATTCTTCAAACTTGGAATTTTTGAAATCTCTTCCAGGATCACTGCGGATTCTTATAATCCGGCAATTTTGCTCAACCTGAATTTTCTTGAACAAATGTTGAGCTACATCAAAAGCATCAGATTTTTCTTGAATAGGAATGGCCCAAGTAAATCGAGAGAAATCATCTACAATAACCAGAATATATCTTTTCCCACCTAGACTAGCAAATCTAATGGGACCCATGAGATCCATGTTCAGTAATTCTAGATTTCTGGAAGTACGAATACCTAAGGTCTTCTTATGAGTAGCTCGAGTCTATTTCCCTAGCTGACAAGCCCCACAGACTCCTTTTTCAGTCTTCTCTATTTTGGGCAGGCCTTTAACAACATCTTTGCCTGAAATTTTAAACATATCAGAGAAATTGAGATGCCCTAACCTCTGGTGCCATAGCTCACTGTCATCTATGGTTGCTTTGTTGCAGAAGATCTGAGGGTCTGCAGTCAAAGCAGCAAGGCGGTAGCAATTGTCAGTAGTTCTTTCTCCTCCCACGAGCCATTGGCCACTGCTGTCAAATATATTACATTCCTTCTTAAAGAATTGCACCACCAAGTCATTATCACAGAACTGGCTGATGTTGAGGAGATTCACCTTAAGCCCTTCAACATACAAGGCTTCTTGAGATGTTCCGAGGCCTGGGATTTCGATGATCCCTTTACCGATGACTTTGGATTGGCTCCCATCTCCATAGGTGATTCGCCCGCCTTTTCCCATATGAATCTTTTTGAGCAGAGTCTTATCACCTGTCATGTGTTTAGAACAGCCACTATCCAAATACCCCAAACAAGTATCAATAATTTTTAGTGCAGTATGAGAAACTAAGCAAAGATTATGTTCCTTTTTGACCCAGACTTGTTTGGAATTTTTCCTATGTTTTCTAACCAGGACAGACTTTTGCTCATTAGGGGTGAGGTATGCTAACTTCTCACTAATGAGACTAACCTGATCACTTAACATGCTGACTTGTTCTTCAAGACCTGGTTCTTCTTTTCTAGGGATAAGACTTTTGTTCCAAGGTTGCTGAGACCTAATTTGGAAACAATTTGGGCGAATATGACCACTAATACTACAATGATGACACGTAGGTATAGATTGATTTGCCCTTGTATCCTTACAGACAGAATGAGATATGACAGGCTTAGTAAACATGGTTCTATGCACATACATATCATGAGAAATAGAAGTAACATTGTCCATATTCAATTTAGACATGGTAGAAGTCAAAAAAAAAAAAAAATTAACACTCAAGATTTTAATCTTCTCAGAGTGTACCAAGCTTTGATACCAATTGAAAAATTGAAATGACTTCTAAAAGTAAAGTGTGTGCATAAGTGTCAACAAAAATTACAGCACAGCGGAAAGTAAATGACACAGATATTTTTGTTGACGAAGTGGAAACTCAGTTAAGAGAAAAACCACTCCGGGGAAGCCAAACCCAAGAATTCAACTATTCAGAAGACAAAGCTAGATGCAAGATAGTAACACTCACATGTACCGATGCAGTGGTCGTACCTTGATCTCTGACGTGTAACCCAACACGAATGCTTCCCAACCAGGTTCACCTACCTGAAGGGGTCTTCAATGGAACTCCTTACCTTAGAGCCGACCTCTAAGATAGACTTTGGTTTGCAGCACAGCACACTTGAAAAACAGCTTCAGAGGAGATATCACGTCTCTGAGCTCTAATGGAATTCACATCGAATTCTTGCAGCTCTAAGTGCCCAGAGGCCCCTATTTATAGGCTGGGGGTCAGAATGGGCATCAGGCAAAATAAGGCTGTGAGCCGTCCGGACGGTGGACCATGACTGTCCGGACGGACAACTGTGCGACAAGATTTTCCGAAATTTTCGCGGAGAAATCTTTCCTGTATAAGAACATCGTCCGGACGGGATGGCTCGATCGTCCGGACGGACGCACGTCAGCTACAAGTAATTTCCATAACAGGCTTCACGCGTCCGGACCAAGGGGCAGAAGCATCCGGACGGCTAAACTTCAACACGCAATTTCCATATCTGATACTCGTGCGTCCGGACCATAAGGGGGAGACGTCCGGACGATTGAAGTCGAATCGTCAGTTACCATATATGATGCACCAGCGTCCGGACCATAGCTGTCAGATATCCGGACGGTTCATTTTGAGTTGCGATTCTTGCCTTACGGAGATACGCGTCCGGACGGGATACCACATCGTCCGGACGGTTGATTGATCTTCCCTTTCTTGAACTTGGAAAGAATCAGTGAAGCGTTCGAGAACTGATAGGCGTCCGGACGTGCTGTTGAAACATCTGGACGGAGCAAGCTGGTACAGAAGCTTCTCGATACGATGTAGGTGTCCGGACGGAAAGACACGTCGTTCGAACGGATGGAACAGTAGACAAATGGACGTCCGGATGGCTGACAGGGAACTTTGAAATTCTTCTGACTTCACTCTGAATAGTGGAATCCCTGTTTGCAGCATCCTTACATATAAGTGATTTTGTCCAAACACAGAATGAGGCCAAAATACTAACAGAAAGGATAAGAACAACCACTTATGATAGTCGAATTTTTCGGTTATGATAAGATTATTTCTAATAATAGTAAATGGAATTTCAACAATAGAAAGATAAGATAAAAGACAACTAATGAGACAGTTGATAGAAAGAAAATGTACATTATTTTCTTATGTCATTTCTCTCTCTTGATGATCAGGGTTAGAATAACCCATAGCTTGATAATTAAAATCTTACGCTTAAAATCTGTGTCACTAGACTTAAGATTTAGTAATCTAAAATCTTCCCTTAATGTAAACTTTATGCGATATAAGGTTTATGAATTTCGAGGGCGAAATTCCGTCAAGGGGTAGGGATGTAATACCTGTATTTTAAGATATTAAATAAAATATCTTAAAATATGATTTAAGGCCTTAAAAATATCATAAGATCTGCATAAAAGATTAGTAATTAAATGTAATTGGACTAATTTTATATGTCGTGTTAATAATCAAGCGATAATAAGAAATTGGGTTAAGTGATTTAGAAGTTAAGAGTGATAAAATTGTTAAATAGATTCTTAGTATTTTATACTAATTCATTATTATCTGTATTAAATGTGTATTGCAGTGATTATATCTATGAACATTTCATAAAGACAGAAGAACTGTTGTGAGTATTTCTTACTCAATGGGGATGATACGTGTGGTGGTTTTTGATTATGTGTTGTCTGCTTTCTTTAATCGTATGCGAGTTGTTTGGCATTTGATATGTTTAACATCTTTTAGTTGGAATTATGGATGTAATGTTGTTTGTGTTAGTTTTTGTGTTAGCTACATTGTGTTCGACAAAATCACTTCTATGTAATGTTGCTGCTTTCACAAGGATGCTGCTTTATTCAAAGTCTACACTTTAGTTATGAGCTTCAAGAAGACTCTGTGCAGAATTCAAAATAGTCAGTTCAGTTCCCTTGTAGCCGTCCTGACAATGTTATATACCGTCTGAACACCCAACTGTCCAAAGCATCATCAGTCCGGACGATAAGAACTTTCCCTCCGGACCTTCCTCTGTGTCGAGAAGCTTCGAACTGTTCCAACTTGCATCTGTCCAAACATTTCAGCAGCACGTCCTAACGACACTCAGTGATGGACCAGCTATGGGATTTCTTTCCAAAACACAGATATTGGAAGATCGCTGGAACCGTCCGGACGATGTGGATTCCTGTCCGGACACTCTCATCCATAAGGCAAGTTGCACATTCAAAATTCAGAAGTCCGGACGCGCGAGCTACTTATATGGAAATTGCGTGCATCTAATCAACCGTCCGGACGACCATTCCCATGGTCCAGATGCGTGAAGCCTTGATATGGAAATTGCGTGCAGCTAAAGTGCGACCGTCTGGACGATTGGGCAACACCGTCCGGACGCAGCTCAAAACAGGAAAGAATTTCAGCTAAATTTTGGGAAGCTGATCACATAGTTGTCCGTCCAAACGTCTTATATCTACCGTCCAGACGGTGCCTAGGTTTATCAAGCCAGACACTCATTTGAACCTGCAGCCTATAAATAGAAGTCCCTAGGCTTGAGAACTGCGACAATTCGGTAGTGAATTCCTTATAGCTTTGAGAGGGTGTCTAGGGAGATATTGAAGATCTGCTAACTCCCTAGCTTTTGCCAGTGTGTGATATGATCAGCTGTGAAGTCTATCTTAGGGGTTGGCCCTAAGGTAAAGGATTTCAATGAAGACCCCTTCAGGTACGAGACCTAGTTGGGAGGCTTTCGTGTTGGGTTACACGTTAGAGTTCAAGGTACGACCACTGCATCAGGGGTATGTGAGTTCTACTGCTTTGTAACTAGCTTTGTCTTTTGAATAGTGGATATATCGGGTTTAACTGCCCCGGAATGATTTTTCTCTTAATTGAGTTTCCACTTTGTGTAAAAAATATTTGTCTCATTTAAATTCCACATTTAATATTTTGTTGCACATTGTTCACACACACAGTTAATTAAAAGTCATTTGATTTTTCAGTTTGCATGTTATACTATGGTTTGAGTTATAAGTCTTAATAAAAAGACTGGAGGTTTAGGTACCAAGGCATCAGTGGATTGAGTAGACCAACGGATGAACTGAGGTTTATGTACCAAGGCGTCAAGAGGTTGGCTAGACCGATGGATAAACCAAAAGTTTAGGTACCAAGGCATCAATCCATTGATAAGATCGACGGATAAACCAAAGGTTCAAGGATTAATAACAAAGCTGGTGAGCATAGGCCACCAGTGGGAGCATAGGCCACCTAAGAGATTTGATGAAGCATAGGCTTCCATTAAAAAGCATTGAGCATAGGCTCGTAATGAAAGAAGCATAGGCTCCGATCTAACAGAGCATAGGCTCATAATAAGTAAAGCATAGGCTTCAAATGGATGGAACATAGGTTCTTATTAAGGTTAATGCAAGAAGTATATAAGGTTGTGCATGTATTTAAATAACTGTCATCATTTGATTGCTTAGTGTAATTTTAAATAATGCAGTATTTCATTGTGGTCAAGGACTGTTGACTCACTTGACCACAGCATGAGATTGTGGTGATAACTGCAATCTCATGCGAGATTTTGCAGGGTGGATCGAAGGTCAAGACTACTGGAATAATTATTTTAATATGTAATATTTGTTATGTTGGAGAAGACAGTAATTAGTTATGTATTTATTAAGTGCCACTTGAGGCTCATATGTTATTATTTTAAATGTAATTATTATTATTTCAGAACGTAATGTTATTATTTTATATATTGAGGTTATTCAGTCAGCTCTGATGTGTCATTATAAAGAAAAATTATATTCCGCTGCCAATTTATACTCTGATATTGCCAGTGATGATGTCATAAGAATAGGTGGAAATCCAAATTTTCACTTATGCCTTTTTGTAAAAGTGCGGGTCGTTACATCGTGTGAAGTCTATCTAAGGAGTAGGCTTTAAGGTAAAGGAATCCATCAAAGACCCCTTCAAGTAGGAGACTTGGTTGTGAAGTGTTAACGATGAGCTTCGTATTATAGTTAAAGGTATGACTACTACAACAGGTTTTGTGAGTACAAGTGCTTTGTAACTTGCTTTGTTTTTGGATAGTGGAGTTTCTGGGTTTGGCTGCCCCGAAGTGGTTTTTCTCTTCACTAAGTTTCCACTTCGTCAACAAATATCTTGTCTTTTTTTTCTGCATTTCAAGATATTTTTGTTGCACACAAACACACACACTTGGTTGTTAGAAGTCAATATTTATTTTCAATTGGTTTCAGAGCTTGGTACACTCTGTTCTAGGTTTATTTCTTGAGTGTAATCTCTTGAATTCTGTTTTGTTTATTTTTATAATGTCTCAAAATCTTAATTCAGTTCCGCCCTCTGATGGGACGAACTATGGCTATTTAAAAACCCACAAGCGCTTCTTTTTAAAATCAATTGATGTCTGGAAAATTGTTGAAACTGGTTGGATTAAACCAGAAGAAATAGACGGAATTACTATTACTCAAACAAGCGTGCGGCTCTCCAATGATAAAGCCCTCCATGCACTATGTCAAGCACTTTCACCATCTGAATTCGCAAGAATTTCAAATTGTGAAGTTCCTGAAGATGCATGGCAAATTCTAGAAACAACATATGAAGGCACAAAACTAGTAAAATCTGCCAAGCTTCAAATGTTGATTTCTAAATTTGAAGAAATTAAGATGCTAGAAGAAGAGACCTTCGGAGAGTTTTGCACAAAGATTAGCGACCTAAGAAACTCAATGGTGTGACTTGGGCAGCAAATCTCTAATGTGAAGCTCATCCGAAAAATACTAAGATCTTTGCCAGAGCGTTTCAGGATTAAGGTGACAACTATAGAAGAAAGCAAAGATCTGGAGGAGATGAAGATTGAAGAGCTGGTAGGATCTCTTCAGACATATGAATACTCCAAACCTCCAGTCAGAAAGGCAAAGACTATTTCCCTCAAGGAATCTAAGAAGAAATCCAGAGTCTCATCTGACATTGATGAAGATGCAGTGGCAATGTTAGCCAAGAACGTCGAGTGGTTCATGAAGAATAATAAATTCAAGAAGAAGTTTTCTGACAGACTAAGAAAGGCTCCCCACACTACTGTGTCAGAAGAAGCAGAGAAGAAAGATCCGAGGGGCCCCCAATGCTTCGAATGTTCAGGCTTCGGACACATCAGGACCGAATGTGCAATTTTGAAGAAAGTAAAAGGAAAGCCTTTAATACAACTCTCAGCGATGAGTCTGAGAAGGAAGAAGAAACTCTTGAGGAAGAAAATTTCTGGCCTTCATGGCCCCACATGAAGAAAATGAGGATTCTCAGTCCTACTACTCTGAGAATAGTGAAGAAGAAGATATGCAGTCAACCTATCAACTTCAATATGTAGAGTTCTTAAAGCTGAGGGAGAAATACAAGCAGAAGATACTAGAGCTAAACAGCCTTAGGACTGAGAAGACCACTATGCTAATAAAAATCAATGATTTAGAAGAGAGGCTTCTGGAGACACAGTTGCAACTAGAGAGAGTTTCAGAAGAGAAGCTAATTCACATGCTCTCCATTCAAAAGTGCCCAACTGACAAGACCAGACTCAGGATGTTCCTCTTTCTACTTCTGATACCCCTTCTACCTCCCAGACTATTTTTGTGAAGCCGATTATTCTCGAGTGTCCACCCTCAAGTGTGGATAAGGGAAAAACTGTTATGGATGGGGAAGTACCAGTCATCCCTCAGCCTCTGGCCAAGCTTCCTATCAAAAGAAAGCCTCCCCCATGCCATCACTGTGGCGAACTAGGGTACATCAGACCTAAGTGCCCACATCAGCAAGCTTAAAGGAAGGTAAATTGGCAGGCTCCTAAAACTCCCATGTGTCACCAATGTGGAGTTAGCAGTCATGTGCGGCCTAGGTGTCCTCCACCTAAGCCACCCAGGCATCATGGATCTCCACCCAGAAATCATGTTCCAAGGCATCAGCAGCTGCAGAAGCCTTCTCAAGCAAAAAGGATTTGGGTCCCCAAGAAGTTGTATGTGGAGAAACAGAAGACTGCAGAAAGGGAAATCATCTATGAAGGAACATCTTCTGTCAGTTCTTTCATGCAAGATCTGGTCAAATATCTGACACTACAGCTAAAGAAGGAAGGACAGGACAAGAAAGAGGACATCCACCCCCCAAGGGGGAGCGGACCTACCTAGTAGGTGAGGTCATACATTTCTAGGATTTTGGTTCCTAAATCTTAGAGCATGACAGGTACACTTGCATAGCATTTTTATATCATCTTATCTTTGTATGTTGTTTTGGAACCATCTTTTCTATCCCTATATTTCCTCTTGTTTGTCTTTGTTAGTATTTTATTGGCTACATTCTAGATAAAACAAAAACACTTTATGTAATGGTTGCATTTTAACAGGATGATCGGTTTTCAAAATAGAATGTTCATGTTATTCAGACAATGATCAAATCAAAGGCAATAACTAATCACAAGCTGCTAAAAGATGTCCATGAAGAGTCCTTGCGAAATCCAAGACAAAAACAACTGGTTCCTGTGCAACCGTCCGGACGGGCCTTTAAAGGCATCTAGACGCCCCACAGTGTCTTACAGATAAACATTGAAGACGTCTGGACGTCAGAGCAACACCGTCCGGACGCTAGGTCAATCAGTATTCAACAAGGAGTCTATTTTCATAAGTCGACACTGTTTGGGAAGTCTTTGCAAGCCGTCCGGACGATGTCCAGTAGTTCAGAATATTCCAGAGTTCCGTTTGAACGCTGAAAGGATTTAGCGAAGACTGTCTGGACGCCTGGTCAAGCCGTCTGAATGTGAACCCGATAAAGATAAAATTACGCTGTTTCTGAAAGGTTATCGCAGAAAACCGTCCGGACGTGGCTAACTTCGATCTAGACGCTCTCCAGCCAGAGTCCGAATCTCAGCAATTTTTGAGGTCTCTTAAAGCCTATAAATAGAGGGCTCTAGGCTAGTGTTTTGTATAGAATTCGACAGAGAATTCCACAGTGCTTGGAAAGGGTGTTTAGGGAGAATCGAAGATCCGCTAGCTCTCAAGCCGTGCCGGTGTGTGCTCATTGTTTGTGTGAAGTCTATCTTAGGGTCGGCCCTAGGGTAAAGGAATCCATCCAAAACCCCTTCAGGTGGAAGATCTGGTTGGGAAGCGTTCGTGTTGGGCTACACGTTAGAGTTAAAGGTATGACTACTACATAGGGTTATGTGAGTACGAGTGTCTTGTAACTAGCTTTGTTTTTGGATAGTGGATTTCCTGGGTTTAGCTGCCCAGGAAACTCTCAGCGATGAGTCTGAGAAGGAAGAATTAACTCCTGAGGAAGAAATATTTCTAGCCTTCGTGGCCCCACATGAAGAAAATGAGGATTCTCAGTCCTACTACTCTGAGAATAGTGAAGAAAAAGATATGCAGTCAGCCTATTAACTTCAATATGTAGAGTTCTTAAAGTTGAGGGAGAAATACAAGCAGCAGGCACTAGAGCTAAACAACCTCAGGACTGAGAAGACCGTTATGCTAATAAAAATCAATGATTTAGAAGAGAGGCTTTTCGAGACACAATTGCAACTAGAAAGAGTTTCAGACGAGAAGCTAATTCACATGCTCTCCATTCAGAAGTACCCAACCGACAAGACCGGACTCGGGTATGTTCTTCCTTCTACTTCTGATATTCCTTCTGCCTCCTAGACTATTTTTGTAAAGCCTGATAAGAGTTGAATGTTGCACATTCAAGCCCCTTAACTTGCATATGTTAATTTCTTAGCATTGTTATTTGTTTGATTTTGTGTTGTTTTAATGTTTTCAGGTTTTAAATAAAGATGCAATTAATTCCATTGATTTTGGGCTTAAAGCACACTTTGAGAAGACTTAGAAGATATGTTTAAGCTTAACCAATCATAATAGAAGACCTATATGATGTGGTTAAGTTTAATTAAATCAAGTGAAGGATTAAATCGAAATTTCTCCACTAAGAGTCAAAATTGGATTGGATTCAAATTTGGATTCTGCACATGTTACAGTTTTTTGATCATAAATTTTGTCTCAGCTATCGGATTTCAATACAATTGGTAGCCTTCAAAAGCTAATAAAAAATGCAAGAAATATGTCAGAAATAACTTTTTTCTAATTCAGAAGTTTACTATGCCAAAATCGCCCCGTAGTAAAAGACCGCAATTCTAGACGAATTTGGAATCCTTTTCCTACTTGGATTGAAGTTTCAATCTCCTACTTGGACAAGAAGACTCAAGAGACGATTTTACTGGAATTCCAAGAGCTTCTAGGCCTCTCATAGTCTCTATAAATAGGTTCCTAAGCTTCAAGAGAAGGTGCTTGAGCTTGTGCTTGTGCTTGTGCTTGTTCTTGTGCTTAGCTTTAGACAGAAAATTCTTCTTGGAGGCTTGACAAGTTGAAGAGGAGAAGAAAATGGCAAGAGGCCATCCTAGCACCACGATGAGCGGCTAAATTCTTACAAGGGTGTTGATGTAGCCCTTTCCAAGTAACAATGGTTTAATTGTATTTTAATTTGGTATTTTCTATATGCATGATGGTTGTATAACTGTGAGAATTGATTTTAATGTTTATATTCAATCATTATGAATTTCTTATCTTGTCTTAGAAAGTCTTTTATATTGATTGAACTCAATCTTTCATATTTTCCGTGATTATGTGAATGATTGTTATACAACGGTTTTAATTGACATATAATCAAGAGGGTTAGATAGACCATGCCTAGGGAAGACGGATTATACTACACCCTAGTTTAGTGAAATTTAGGTAGACAGTTCGTACCAACCGAAGATGGGTTATACTATTCCATTAATTGTGTGTATCCTACTAAAGACGTAGCTAATCCATACTGTTAGTATTATTGGCCTCATTTTGTGTTTGGACAAAATCACTTGTATGTAAAGATGCTGTTTTATCAGGGATTCCACTATCCAGAGTGATGTCATTGGGTATATGTGAGTGTTACTATCTTGTATCTAGCTTTGTCTTCTGAATATTGGATATCCTGGGTTTGGCTACCCCGGAGTGGTTTTTCTCTTAATTGAGTTTCCACTTCGTCAACAAAAATCTCCATGTCATTTAATTTCCGCATTATTATTTTTGTTGACACTTTGTGCACACACTTGCTGTTTATTTTAGAAGTCAGTTTTAATTTTCAATTGGTATCAGAGCTTGGTACACTCTGTTGAGATTTATTTCTTGAGTGTTATTTTTTTTTTGACTTCTATATTTTGATATGTCTCAAACTCTTAATTTTGTTCCTGCCTTTGATGGTACAAACTATGGCTATTGGAAAGCTCGAATGCGTTTCTTTTTAAAATCTATTGACTGATGGAGTATTGTTGAAACTGGTTGGACTAAACCAGCAGATACAACCCTCAAGGAAGTCCCTCAGAAAAACGCACGGCTTTCCAATTACAAAAGCCCTCCATGCTCTGTGCCAAGCACTTTCTCCATCTGAATTCGCCAAAATTTCAAACTGCGAATCAGCCAAAGAAGCATGGCAAATTTTGGAAACAACATATGAAGGCACTAAGCTTGTTAAATCTGCCAAACTTCAAATGTTGATTTCAAAATTTGAAGAAATTAAGATGTTGGAAGAAGAGACATTCGGGGGAGTTTTACTCCAAGATGAGTGACCTAAGAAACTCCATGGTGAGTCTTGGGAAACCTATCTCGGATGTAAAACTCATCCAAAAGATTCTAAGATCTTTGCCTAAGCATTTCAAGATCAAAGTAACAACCATTGAGGAAAGCAAAGATCTTGAAGCGTTGAAG
The DNA here is from genome assembly GCF_958979055.1 of Alnus glutinosa. Lineage (NCBI taxonomy): Eukaryota > Viridiplantae > Streptophyta > Magnoliopsida > Fagales > Betulaceae > Alnus > Alnus glutinosa. The sequence continues at coordinate 23,726,137 of NC_084889.1, read as the reverse complement.
ATTGAAGAGCTTGTGGGATCTCTTCAAACATATAAGCTGTCTCTGCTCCCGGTCAAGAAGTTGAAGACCATTGCCCTAAAGGCTTCCAAGAAGAAGGTAGAAGCCTCATCTGAAGATGACTCTGAGGATGAAGAAAAAGTTGTGGCTATGATAGCCAAAAATTTCAGAAGACTGATAAAAGGTGATCGGTTCAAGAAGAAGTTTTCTGAAAAAATAAAGAAACCTCCCAAAGAAGCTGAACCTGAGGATGAAGAGAAGAAAGATCCCAGAGGACCCTGATGTTTTGAATGCTCAGGCTTCGGGCATATTCGGGCCGATTGCAGGAATCTTAAAAAGGGTAAGGGGAAGGCATACAATGTGACTCTCAGTGATGAGTCAAAAGAAGAAGCTCCAGAGTCTGAAAAATTTCTGGCCTTTGTTGCCCCACATGCTGGAGAAGAAGACTCTTACTATTCGGAGCACAGTGATAATGAAGAAGAACTCAAGGAGGCCTACAAGACACTCTATAAAGAGTATGAGAAGCTGAGGGAAGGTCGCAAGCAGCACATCTATGATCTGAACAGTTTGCTGATTGAGAAAAGTTCATTGCTGCTCAGAATACAAGAGCTCGAGGAGAAGCTGCTCGAGACTCAGCTCCAGTTAGAATGAGTCGCTGATGAGAAGCTGACTCGTATGCTGTCTATCCAGAAGAGTCCAACTGACAAGACTGGTCTTGGGTATGTAGCTCCCTCTTCTGATGCCCCCTCTTCCTCAAAGATTGTATTTGTAAAACCAGCAGTCCCAGAGCCTCCTCCCACTGTTGAAGATAAAGGGAATGACAAGGTCAATGATGATGTTACAGGCACTCAGAAGCCTTATTCCTTCAGAAGACCTCCCATATGCCATCATTACGGTCTAAGTGGGCATGTACGGCCTTAGTGCTCCCTTCTGAAGGCTCAGAAAAGCCAAGGCCAGGAAAGAAGTGCCCCAACAGGCAAATTATGGCACTAGACCTGCAGCCCAGTTTCAGACTCCATGGTATCAGGCTCCCTTTCATCAAGCACCAAGAAATCAAGCTCCTTGGTCTCATGTACCACGATACCAGGCATCTCAGCACCAGCGGCCTCACCAGCGGTTTGTACCAACCAATCATAGTGGCAACTCCACGAACAAACTCAAGCAGTTTAGAAGGCCCCAGAAGGTGGAAGTAAATCAATATCACAGTGAGCCACCTACATGGATGCAGAGCATGATGGAGTGGATGATGTCCTGCCAGCAACCATCCTCAGAAAGGCAGGCTTAGGTCAAGAAGGACCGTCACCCCATGAGGGGGAACAGACGCACCTAGCAGGTTCGGGTGTTCATGCCTAGGATTTGGTTCCTAATCCTACGGCATCAGGTTTGATTGTTTATTTTGCTGTTATATTTTATATGCAATCTAGGAACCAATGGTATTTTGTTTTGCCCCCTATATTTTGTTTGGAGACCTTTGCAGGTATTTATTGGGGAAGACAGAAAAAGCAGGTCGAGCGACTGTTTTTCTGTATTGGCATCATCAGGTTTGATTTTGCCTTGCATATGATGTCATTTCCATATTGCATGTTTTTTTTTAATAAATAAAAAAAAATTGGGATTTTGTAGCAGGTTGGTCCCTTCTAAGGTATGTCAGCTCTCTCCTGCATTTTACTTGGATTATTAGTTCACTATGCATTGATGAATTATTCTTACATATGGTTGAGAACATAAGTCTGACATATGCAAAGGTTTCCTGCTCACTTGTAATGATTGATAGCTTCTTTCCTCATGAGATGAAAATGTGCACTATCCAAAGACTCCCCTAAAGGTACATCTTTCCTTCTCTGACTTTGTGTTTCTAGAATTTTTGGATAAGAGAAGAGGTCTTTGATAAGATGATCAAATTGACCACATGCTAGTTGAACCTAGTACCTAAAAACTCTGACATTCTCTCTAGATTGCAGCATCATAAGAATCAAGCAGTAAATCATATGAATTCTGTGCTTTAATTATTCACTGCTTATGTGCTGAATTTGATTTATGCTTTGCCCTCTATGTGCAAGTAAAAATTCTACTTTGTCCTTCATGGTACAAGTAGAACTGTTTGGTGCTGCATCTCAGGGGGAGTGTATCAGATGAGGGTGACTAGGCCCTAGTAAGTTATAAGGTTTAACTTTTGGCTTATCTTCCACCTATTTTCTCTCTTGTCTAGGAAATCTGGTTGCTATTTGTCAAAATAGTAAAAGTCATACCTTATGGGCAAAGTCTTCACACACCCACACATTGCATGAGCTAATCGCGCTATTCTCGTTACTTTGTTTGCAAGGGAATCTTTTCCTATCTTATCCTTGTCTATCGACTATATGTTTGCATAATTTTGACATGCTTTGTGACTAATTTCTTAAGACAGGGATACATGCGTGTGCTTTTATACTTGTGAAGGACCTAACCATGATGCTCCTATTTTACTGTTCAGCTTGATGTTTCCTTTTCGTCCTTTCCTTTTTTGTTTGAAAAATCGTTGGACTAATATTACTTTGTTTCCCGGGTCCTTTTGAGACCGTTAGGGGGAGTAATTTTTATTTCAATTGGTGTTTATTTACTCTGTTTTACCCTTTGTCCCTTTGTAACAAAAATGGGGAGTAATTTTTCACTTGGACCGGGAATGTATTTCCAAACAGGTCAAGTGATTTTTGTCCCAGAATGGCCAAAAGGGGAGTTTGTTAGTATTATTGGCCTCATTCTGTGTTTGGACAAAATCACTTGTATGTAAAGATTGAAAATTGAAATTGACTTCTAAAATTAAAGTGTGTGCAACGAGTGTCAACAAAAATTAAGTACAGCGGAAAATAAAAGACATAGTTTTTGTTGACGAAGTGGAAACTCAATTAAGAGAAAAACCACTCCGGGCAGCCAAACCCAGGAATTCCACTATTCAGAAGACGAAGCTAGATACAAGATAGTAACACTCACATTAACCCGATGCAGTGGTCGTACCTTGCTCTCTGACGTGTAACCCAACACGAAAGCTTCCCAACCAGGTCTCCTACCTGAAAGGGTCTTCAATGAAATTCCTTACCTTAGAACCGACCTCTAAGATAGACTTCAGTTGTAGCGCAACACACTTGAAACGGCTTCAGAGGGATCTTGAACTTCTCTGAGCTCTTGTGGAATTCAATATCGAATTCTTGCAGTTCTCAATGCCCAGGGGCCTCTATTTATAGGTTGAGGTGCAGAATGGGCGACTGCTCCACCCGCTTGTTGATAGACCGCACTTCGAGCTGCAAGGAGGAGATGGACTGCTGCATGGTGGACATTCCTCCCAGAATGGCAGCTAGCCTCCATGATCTGAGAATAATTACCCTCTGGCTCAGATGGTGGGACGGTATGAGAGGTTGAATCCACGTCTGGAAAAGCAACATGCATAGCAACAGGCATGTCATCATCAGAATCCCCTCGTCGCAGCTGCGCATTCGACTTCATCAGTGTCTTTTTGCTGAGGGGCTGCTGGATCTTCTTCCTCGGCTCTCTATTAACATTGATACCCAACTGAAGGATGATCTGAGTGATTAGGCAGCCGAAGGGGAGACTGGTATTGCTCTCATCGCGAGCCTCGAGCATGACTCCCAGAATATGCTTACAAAGACAGAAAGGCAAGCGAAGATGAATAGCATAAACAAACTGTGCCCTTTTTAGTATCAGATCATTGCACCTGGCAACTGGCCAGAGATTGTGCTGAACAATTTTGGCCAACATACGATGAGCCGGAGCTAGTGTACCAATCCTGATGTTAGTCGGACGCCCCTCACCCTATGGAATTGCATGGAAGAACTCTCGGAGATTGTCCATATATGGAGGAAGCACCACCTAATTGTAAGGACTGGCAGGCAGATCAAGGAGTACTCCGAGGAACCGACTGATGGTCTGAGGATCTACAGTGATGATGTGTCCATCAATAGTGGACTGCAGTACCACCCCATGCTCATCATCCTGAGCCACCTCAAGGTTGGCATAGAAGAGCCAGACTAGCCTGGTGAGGACGATGCAGGCACAAGTGTAGAGGTAGCCCCAGTGATAGGTCTGGATAGTCTCATAAATGCTATCCAATGGAGGCACCATGATGTCAGCATAGACCACGTTCCCCTCAGCGAGGACAATGCGGTCCATGATCTTGGCTTGGAAGGCACTCTGCTCTTCCTCTGTTCTCTGGTGGACCCGCCGCTGGGAGCTGATGGCAGACATGATTCTGCAAAAGAACCAACAAGAATATTTTGCCAAAAATAATCCACAAAAAAAATATTCTTGTTAGTGTAACAAAAATTTGGCAGAATAACAGCAGTAAAAAGGACTTTTGTAAAAATAAAAACAGAATATATCACAATTTTAGTCCTAAAAATATCATCACAAATATTCCCAATATGCATCACATAAATTCAATCTCAGTCCAAAATTAACTCTCTAACAACTTGAAATAAATGAACTGAAAAAGAAAGAGACAAAGAAAAAATACTTGGAATGAGAATGCACAAGAAGACACGTGGAGAAAACTTCAAAGACTCAAGAAATTACTCACAAAGTGTCAAAAGAAGGGATTTTGTGGGGTATGGAGGAGTGAGATCGGCGATCTGGTCTATTTATAGCCTCTGTGGGGTGCCCATACGGACGGTGTTTTGATGACATCCGGATGCGCGCTGCCTCGAAAAGGAGCAAAACGGTTACGCACGTCCGGACAAATTAAACTATCCGTCCACCCGAGGATGACAGTTCACGTCCGGACGTGGAACGGATCCTGTCCTGACGAAAAAATGTCGTCCGTTCGGACTTCAAAAAGGGAACCATCCGAACTGCTGAACTCCACCAGTCCGGACGCCAAGAGATATCGTCTGGATGCTCCACACTGAAACACCAGAAAAACTGAGGAAAATTTTACAGAGATAAAATTTTCTCAAGTCAGTGTCAGAACATGCATGTATAATCAACTGATAACACAATCAGAGAGCATCTCAGAACTAAACAGAGATATAAAAGAGAGTTGAGATTTTAATTAGCACAAATATTTTTCCTGGTCATAGAAAATTCAAATAGACAACTCAACTCACTCAATGCACGTGTGTGTGTGTGAAGACTCTTTTCCCACAAGTTATGACTTTCAATATTTTGACCAATAGCAACCAGATTTTCTTACACAGAAGAGAAAATAAATGAAAGATAAGCCAAAAGTCAAACCTTACTAGGGCCTAGCCACCCTCATCTGATACACTCCCCCTGCGATGCAGCACCTAAGTGATTTACTTGTACCATGAAGGACAACGTAAATGTTTTACTTGCACGTAGAGGGCAAGGCATAAAGCAAATGTAGCACATAAGCAGAGAATATATACTGTAAAGCATAGATTTCATACGATTAACTGCTTGTTTCTTATGGTGCTGCAAACTATAGGGAGTGCCAGAGTTTATAGGCTCTAGGTTCAACTAGCATGAGGTCAATTTGGTCATCTTATCAAAAACTTCTTCTCTTATCCAGAATTTCTAGAAACAAAGAGGTCAGAGAAGGAAAGATGTACCTTTAAGGGAGCCTGGGATAGTGCACTTTTTCATCGCGTGAGGAAAAGAAGCTATCCTAATTTTTGCATAAACAGGAAAAACACTTAGCCAATATAGTCATAAACTCTCAATTATATCTAAGCAGAGTAGATTAATGCTTACAGAATTGAGATATCAGGCAAAAAGACATGCAATATCTAAAAGGCCAAGAGAAATAAATCCTGCAAATTCTCCCCATTTTTTTTATTTTTTTTTAAGAAAAAAAACAAAAAAAACAAAACAACAAGCAATATGGAAATGACATCATATGCAAAGGCAAGATCAAACCTGTGTACGTTCAATGATTCCACTACAGAAAAACAATCGTTCGACCTGCTTTTTATGTCTTCCCCAAAAAGTACCTGCATAGTTCTTTCAAGAAACATAGGGGGCAAACACAACTGGTTCCTAGATTGCATATAACAATATGTCAAGTAAAATGAGCAATCAAACCTGATGCCATAGGATTAGGAACTGAATCCTATGCATGAACACCCAAAACTGCTAGGTGCGTCTATACCCCCTCATGGGGTAGCTGTCCTTCTCGACCCAAGCCTGCCTTCCAGTGGATGGTTGCTGGCAGGACTACATCATCCACTCCATCATGTTCTACATCCAGATTGGAGGCTCACTGGAGTATTGCTCTTTTTTCATCTTCTGAGGCCTTCTAAACAGTTTGGGTTTGCTCTTGTAGGTGCCACTACGATTGGCTGGTACAAACCACTATTGAGGCCGCTGATGCTGAGGAGCATGACACCAAGGGGCTTGATACTAATACCTTGGTGCTTGGTGAGGTGCCTAATGCCATGGAGTCCGATGCTAAGCCGCAGGTCTAGTGCCATAATGAGCTTGTCTGGGCACTTCTTTCTTGGCTTTGGCCTTTTGTGCTTTCAGGAGGGAGCACTGAGGACGAACATGGCCACTTAAACCGCAGTGGTGGCATATTGGAGGTCTTCTGTTAGAATGAGGCTCCTGAGTGCCTGGAACATCATCGTTGACCTTGTCTTTCCCTTTATCTTCAACAGTGGGAGGAGGCTCTGAGACTATAGGCTTCACAAACACAGTCTTTGAGGATGAGGGAGCATCAGAAGAGGGAGCTACATTCCCGAGACCAGTCTTGTCAGTTGGGCTCTTCTGGATGGACAGCATACGAGTCTGCTTCTCATCAGTAACTCTTTCTAGCTGGAGCTGCGTCTCTAGTAGCTTTTCCTCGAGCTCTTGAACTTTGAGCAGCAATGAACCCTTCTCGGTCTGCAAATTGTTGAGATCATTCAGGTGCTGCTTTCGGCCTTCCCTCAGCTTCTCATACTCTATGTAGAGTGTCTTGTAGGCCTCCTTGAGCTCTTCCTCATTATCACTATGCTCCAAATAATACGAGTCTTCTTCTTCAACATGTGGGGCTCCAAAGGCCAGAAATTTTTCAGACTCTGGAGCTTCTTCTTCTGACTCATCATTGAGAGTTCGCCCTTTTTAAGATTCCCGCAATCAGCCCGGATATGCCCAAAGCCTGAGCATTCAAAACATCGGGGTCCTCTGGGATCTTTCTTATCTTCTTCCTCAGGTTCAACTTCTTTGGGAGATTTCTTAACTCTTTTAGAAAACTTCTTCTTGAACCGATCATCTTTCATCAGTCTTCTGAAATTTTTGGCTAACATAGCTACAGCCTTTTCTTCATCCTCAGAGTCATCTTCAGATGATGCTTCTACCTTCTTCTTGGTAGACTTTAGAGCAATGGTAGTCAACTTCTTGACCGGGGGCAGAGATAGCTCATATGTTTGAAGAGATCCCAGCAGCTCTTCAATCTTCATCTCCTCAAGATCCTTGCTTTCTTCAATGGTGGTCACCTTGATTCTGAAACGCTCAGGCAAAGATCTTAGAATCTTTCGGATGAGTTTTACATCTGAGATAGGTTTCCCAAGATTCACCATGGAGTTCCTCAGGGCACTCTTCTTGGAGTAAAACTCTCCAAAGGTCTCTTCTTCCAACATCTTAATTTCTTCAAATCTCGAAATCAACATTTGAAGTTTGGCAGATTTAACAAGTTTCGTGCCTTCATATGTTGTTTCCAAGATTTGCCATGCTTCTTGGGCTGATTCGCAATTTGAGATTTTTGCGAATTCAGATGGAGAAAGTGCCAGGCACAGAGCATAGAGGGCTTTATCATTTGAAAGGCGTGCGTTCTTCTGAGGGACTAGTTCAAGTGTTGTTTCCTCTGGTTTAGTCCAACTAGTTTCAACAATACTCCAACAGTCAATAGATTTCAGAAAGAAACGCATACGTGCCTTCCAATAGCCATAGTTCGTACTAGAAAAATTGAAATGACTTCTAAAAGTAAAGTGTGTGCATAAGTGTCAACAAAAATTAAAGCACAGCGGAAAGTAAATGACACAGATATTTTTGTTGACGAAGTGGAAACTCAGTTAAGAGAAAAACCACTCTGGGGCAGCCAAACCCAGGAATTCCACTATTCAGAAGACATAGCTAGATACAAGATAGTAACACTCACATGTACCAATGCAGTGGTCGTACCTTGATCTCTGACGTGTAACTCAACACGAACGCTTCCCAACCAAGTTCACCTACCTAAAGAGGTCATCAATGGAACTCCTTACCTTAGAGCCGTCCTCTAAGATAGACTTCGGTTTACAACACAGCACACTTGTAAAACGGCTTCAGAGGGATTGATAACTTCTCTGAGCTCTAATGGAATTCACACCCTTGGCAAGGCTTTAGAGGAAATATCACGTCTCTAAGCTGTAGAGAATTCACCACCGAATTCTATGTTGAAAGCATGTCTCAAGCCTCTTATTTATAGGATTTGGAAATCCAAAATCGACTCAAAAACGGAGTCTGAAACACGCGCGTCTGGACGGGAGCCAGGGCCGTCCGGACGGGTCAAGTTTTTCTTGTCCGGAAAGTAATTCAGGAATTTTCTGCAGGGCCGTCCAGACGGGAAAATCTTTCCGTCCAGACGGAGGCCGTCCGAATGCTTCTAGGATCCGTTCGGACACTCAAATTACAGTATTTTTTCTAAGCTTTCCAATGAAGCCAATTTCGTCCCAATCTGATATTTGAGTAAAAAGTTATGACCAAAATACCCGAGGGTGTCCGGACGGCTTGACCGAGCGTCTGGACGGTCACCTGCAACCGCCTCTCCAAGATAGCGCTGAAAACTTCCATAACAAGGCCGCGTCCGGACGGTGTTACCCTAGCGTCCAGACGGTTGTACTTCTGCTGCACGAAATTACCATAATAAGGCTTGGAGCGTCCGGACCTTGAAGGCTAACGTCCGAACGGTTGAACTGGTGCACGCAATTTCCATATATGAAGCTTGATCGTCCGGACCATGAAGGCTAACGTCCGGACGGTTGAACTTGGTATGCAGATTCTTGCCTTATAGAGGACATCATCCGGACGGGATCACACATCGTCCAGACTGTAGCAGCCGTCTTCCCATAACTGTGTCTTGAGGCAGAAACCCTAATGCTTGTCAAAACCTGAATGGCATCCGGACGGTATAACCACGTCGTCCGAACGGATGCACTGGAACACTGGGATCTTCTTGAACTTTGAAGAGCGTCCGGACGATTTGCCATTACGTCCAGACGGATGCAACCTTGAACTGTTTGAAGCTTCTAAACACTGATGGGCGTCCGGACGGAAAGATCTCGTCGTCCGGACGGATGTTGCTGACTGATGAGCGTCCGGGCGGAATACCACGTCGTCCGGACGGCTGACAGGGAACCGAAATAAATCCTTGAAAACTTCATAGAATCTTCTCTAAGAACATAGCTGAAGAGTAGACTCTGGATAAAGCAGCATCCCTATGAAAGCAGCAGCATTACATAGAAGTAATTTTGTCCAACAAAATGTAGCCAACACAAAAACTAACAAACTCCCCCTTTGGCCATTCTGGGACAAAAATCACTTGACCGGTTAAAAATACAATCCCGGTCCAAATCAAAAATTACTCCCCCTTTTTGTCACAAAGGGACAAAGGGTAAAACAGAGTAATGAGAAAAACTACACAACAATTACTCCCCCTCAATGTCTCAGAAGTAAAAGGGTAAACAAAGTAATAATATCCACAGACAAAAAACTTTCTAAAATCCAAAGCAATAGGAGAATAGAGAAAAGTCTGCAAGTGGCCCAAAAGAGAGGAACATAAATCCTCCAAGTATCAAATCCCAAGACCTTTGGAAATTGAACATCCGACTTCAACAATAGTCAGTTTTCCAAAGGATGCATCTGCCAATCACTGTGCTGGGAGCCGCTGGATGTCGTATTCCTAAGTCAAAACCAATCAGAAATATCTCCAAAAATACCATTAGATCTTGTTAGTTCCAAACATAATGTGGTATTTAAGACGGCTATCAAATGGATGCCAAAGAGAAATATAAGCAATACAGCTATTCATAAGGCATAAAAGATCAACCCAGCACACAAACATAAAAGGATTTTCATGCACAATATCTCAAGGAAAATATCCCAACAAATATTCCAATATTCTAAAAGCACAAAGACTTAAAAGAATAACGGAAGACACAATGAAGATCATGGGATGAGAAGAGATGTGCACAAAATGCCAAAATCTCGGGAGAAATCCACGAGAAAAACACACAAGATGCCATGACAAATCAATAAAAATGCAAAGATGTGAGTATGGCAGAGAAAGAGAAGCAAGTCTTAAACCTATAGAGATCCTGACCGGATGAGCAATTGCTAGGTCAGCATATGGCAAGACTGCTCTCGTTTTGGACATAAGAATAAGTCCGTCCACACACTTCACACTGAAAATCTGAAACTTGAGGAAAATTTGAAAAAATAATTTTTCCAAAGTCAGTTTAAGAACACGCATGTATAATCCACTGAAAACACAATCAGGGAGCATCTCAAAACTAAGCAGAGATATAAAAGAGAGTTGAGACTTCAATCAGCACAAAAATTTTCCTGGACATAGAAAATTCAAATAGACAACTCAACTCATGCAATGCGTGTGTGTGTGAAGACTTAACCCACAAGGTATGACTATCACAGAAATGACAAAGAGCAACCAGATTTTCTAGACAAGAGAGAAAATCTGTGACAGATTAGCCAAAAGTCAAACCTTATAACTTACTAGGGCCTAGCCACCCTCATCTGGTACACTCCCCCTTAGATGCAGCACCGAATTGTTTCGAATTGTTTTACTTGTACCATGAAGGACAAAGTAAATTTTTTACTTGCACGTAGAGGGCAAGGCATATAGCAAATTCAGCACAATAGCAGTATATAGACAATTTAAAGCACAAAATTCATATCAATAACTGCTTAATTCTTATGGTGCTACAATCAAGAGGGAATGCCAGAGTTTTTAGGTTCTAGGTTCAGCTAGCATGTGATCAATTTGGCCATCTTATCAAAAACATCTTCTTTTATCCAAAAATTCTTAGAAACACAAAGTCAGAGAAGGAAAGATGTACCTTTAGGGGAGTCATGGATAGTGCACATTTTTCATCGCATGAGAAAAGAAACTATCCTAATTTTGCATATACAGGAAAACACTTGGCAAATTATAGTCAGAAACTCTCAAATATATCTAAGCAAAGTAAATTAATACCCAAATAATTGAGATATCATGAGAAAATACATGCAATATCTGATATGCCAAAAAATATCCTGCAAATTCTCCCCAATATTTTTTTTTTATTAAAAACAAATGCAATATGGAAAGAAAACATCATATGCATGGCAAGATCAAACCTGATGATGCCAATACAGAAAAAAACAGTTGCTCGACCTGCTTTTTCTGTCTTCCCCAAACAGTACTTGCAATGCTCTCTCAAGAGAATAGGGGGCACAACAAACTAGTTCCTAGATTGCATAGTAAGCACACAAATATAACAAGTAAATGTCAAAGCAATCAAACCTGATGCCTTAGGATTAGGAACTGAATCCTAGGCATGAACACCTTCCCTTGCTAGGTGCGTTCGTTCCCCCTCATAGGGTGAATGGTCTCATCACTTTTGACCCATACCTGCTTGACTCGAGGCGGTGGCTTGCAGGTCTTGTCCATGTTGTCCATTCTCCTTAGCATACCTTGCATTAGGCTAAGCAATCCTTCATAGCCATGGCTGTCATTGGGCTTCTACAGCTTTCTCTTGTAGCGCCTTGATTTGTTCTTCTTTGGTTTCCCACTCTGATTGGCAGGAAAAAACCTTTGCTGATGCGGCGGAGCTTGAAGTGCCGTAGGAAGTAGAGTGCCTGATGTAGCTTTTGTTGGCAGCTCCTTTTGAACCTTCGACTTCTGAGCCTGGAGATGTGGACAATTGGGTCGGATGTGACCGGTGATGCCGCAGTGATGACAGGTAGGCAAGCTTCTTTTGTTTGAATGCTTCTTTGTATTCTCTGCAAAATTATGATTAGCATTCTTACAAATAACATTGCCCTTACCTTTTATATGTCTCCTATGCGGAGGGACATATTTTGATGAGGAAGAATCATCAACTTCACTTTTCCTCATGGCATCCTGCTTAATCCAAGGCCTGTGGGATTTCAACAAATAACAATTTGGCCTAATATGACCAATTTTCCCACAATTATGACAAGTAGGAACAAACTTACCTTGTGTTCCTGATTCCTTGGGCTTGGGCATCACACAATTATTCAAGCAAGAATTGTCCAAACAAGCAGTGTCTACTATCACAGGCTTAATAATAATGGAATCTAATTCAGAATCAGCAACATGTGAAGTAGAAGCACTCAAGTCATCAACAACTAAATCAGCCTTGTTGGAAATATCTGAATGAATACAAAGCATGCTTTTCAAATTATCACTAGAAAATTTTTCCAATTTCTTCTCAAGTGAATCAATAATGTCAAATAGCATGGTATTCTCAAATCTCAAAGAGTCAATCAAAGCATGTGATTCAGACAATTGAACAATCAAAGACTTTTTTTCTTGCTTCACCTTTTTGAGCTCTTTATGAAAAATTTTAGAATGTTGAGCATTCTTCAATTTATTAAAAACCTTAAAGAGCATAATATCAGAATCCTCACTAGATAACAAAGAAGAATTAATGATAAAAGGTGTAAAAAAAAATAGAAGTCACAAAAGATGAGGATCACACTCAGGAAATAAATCCTAAACAGAGTGTACCTGCTCTGATACCAATTGAAAAATTGAAATGACTTCTAAAAGTAAAGTGTGTGCATAAGTGTCAACAAAAATTAAAGCACAGCTGAAAGTAAATGACACAGATATGTTTGTTGACGAAGTGGAAACTCAGTTAAGAGAAAAACCACTCCGAGGCAGCCAAACCCAGGAATTCTACTATTCAGAAGACATAGCTAGATACAAGTCAGTAACACTCACATGTACCAATGCAGTGGTCGTACCTTGATCTCCGACGTGTAACCCAACACGAACGCTTCCCAACCAGGTTCACCTACCTAAAGGGGTCTTCAATGGAACTCCTTACCTTAGAGCCGACCTCTAAGATAGACTTCTGTTTACAGCACAACACACTTGTAAAACGGCTTCAGAGGGATTGATGACTTCTCTGAGCTCTAATGGAATTCACACCCTTGGCAAGGCTTTAGAGGAAATATCACGTCTCTAAGCTGTAGAGAATTCACCACCGAATTCTATGTTGAAAGCATGCCTCAAGCCTCTTATTTGTAGGCTTTGTAAATCCAAAATCGACGCAAAAACGGAGTCTGAAACACGCGCGTCCGGACGGGTCAAGTTTTTCTTGTCCGGAAAGTAATTCTGGAATTTTCTGCAGGGCCGTCTGGACGGGCAAATCTTTCTGTCCGGAGGGAGGCCGTTCGGACACTTCTAGGATCCGTACGAACACTGAAATTACATCATTTTTTCTATGCTTTCCAATGAAGCTGATTTCATCCCAATCCGATATTTGAGTAAAAAGTTATGACCAAAATACCCGAGGGTGTCCGGACGGCTTGACCAAGCGTCAGGACGGTCACCTGCAACCGCCTCTCCAAGATAGCGCTGAAAGCTTCCATAACAAGGTCGCGTCTGAACAGTGTTACCTTAGCGTCCGGACGGTTGCACTTCGGCTGCACGAAATTACTCACAAGTGCACGAATCGTTTTGTAATATAGTGTTATGCAAGTGCGAGGTCGATCCCACAGGGAAATGGTCAAACATTAGTGTCTTGTTTAATCAACTTCATTTTAACCTAGTTCCAAAGGTTTGAGGATTGATTCAAGAACAAAAGACTAAATAAAAGAGATGGAATGAAATATGCAAATTAAAAGGAACTAAGGCTAAGGAATCCACCCAACCAAATCCAACAACTCACACTCTTGGTTTCCACTTGAACACCCAAAGAACATTAAGCTTAGGGTGTCATTCAAGTTTCTCAACCATAAACCCTAGAACCATTAAATGAATCCAACACAAAGACAAATCACAAAGAGTACCAATTTGAAATCAAATCATCCAATGTATCATTCAATCACAATGGATATCATCATTCAAACCGATAAAACAATGTATCCATCGGTTGAAACACATCAAATGTCCTATTTCCACCACTAACCACATTCATTGCAAAAGATAAAGCATTAAATGAATGGAACTTGAACAACAAATATGATATATCATTAAATATGCAAGTGGTACAACAAGAGTGTGAGTGTCATCAGTGGAAAGGTTTCATCCTCAACCTTAGTTGAGGTTACTAGCCTTCCATGACTAAGAACACCACAAGAAAATGAAGAACAACCATGGAAATAAAAGAAAAGCTTTACAAAGAGGAAGTGTCTGAGAACTAAAGCTACTGAAATACACTACAAAATGCACGAAATTAAACCTATCTACTGTTCTCTTCCTCTTCCTACAAGGAGGCATGGCTATGGCTTTTATAGAAGAAAACTAGGGCTAAAAACCCATGTAGAATGACTCCTCTACCCTCCTCTAGGGTTCCTCTCTTGCTAGAGACAACCAAGAACACGAAAGCAGCGTGTTCTGCTGTGAAAATCAGAGGGAGAGTTGCTTTTTGTCATGGAAGAGCTTCTAATTGGGCGTTCTGGCGCGCTCTGCAAAAGCAGGTTCTGGGAAATTTCGATCGATCGACTTCGGGCAAAGTTTCGATCGATCGATTTTTAAGTTCGATCGATCGACTTTTCAGGACCTCTGAATTTCCTGTCATTTCCTTATGAAATTTGCCATTCCTCTCTTATTGACCTACAGAAACAGAAAAACACAAAAACTAACCAAAACATCAGAAAATAACAAGGCTAAAGGTCTAACTAGTGCAAATCAAGGGGTCCAAATACACAATATTTGGCACTCATCAAATACCCCCAAACTTACATTTTGCTAGTCCCTTAGCAAAAACAAAATGGAAACAACATCAAAGCATGAAACATAAGTCCTCTTTCGTGGGAGAAACGATTGCATTTAGCATATGCAACAAGCCTTTTAAACCCCTAGGACTCCCTAGTGGACGAGTGAAGTCTCGTGAGGGTTTGTCAGAAATGATACCCACAAACATTGAAGTACTGAATTATCAATTGAGCAAAAATCATCATTCAAACACATAGTTCACACATCATGAGTATATTTAACAAAATGAATATCATATTATCATGTTATCAAAAATCGATCAACTAATAGATGGAAAATTGAGACAACACATGTTCAAAAGTGTAAGGTGTCAATAACAAAGAGTCATGGGGTTTCGATTTTCCTCAAAGCACATATATCCAAAAATTCGCAGGACTTCCATCAAATAACCAAGGCTTATCTTACGTTTATTATTGTTTATTTATTATTTTTGTGTCGGCTGTGCAATGCTTAACTCCATCAAGCTTTCTAATTGACCCATGTAACGAGTGTTGGGCCAGTGACTCCCAAACCAGATGGTTTTATGGCACTAGATGTAAAAACATCCCTAAGGGCTTAATTACTCAAGTCAAAAAGGCTACGAAGTCAAACTAGCCAAACAATCATCCAAGCTGAAATTCTCATCTTTTTACGCGAACACCCAATGCTTAATGAGGCAAGGGGCCCGGTTACTCAATGAGAAGTCAAATTGGTGATATTATTCTAAGCAGAATTTTTTTTTTAAATATATATATATATATAACAATAAGCCGAGGTTTCATCAACAAGTCATCCAACAAATATCAAGATACATTAATTTTAATTCAAATCTCATACCCCACAGAGACAATGCTAATGTGTTTGTGATAAACAATTTAAAAATGTCAAGTCTCTCTAATCCAAAGATGAGTCAAAAGATCTCATATTTTAATGATATGCAAAATTCAAAATGTTAAACAAACCAATGAGATGCAAACCATAGTAAGATGTAACCATGCTCAACTAACAATAAGGTATATATTAACAAGTATTAACAAAGCAAACATAAAATGAAAATAGACAGAAATGTCTACCCCACCCCCAAACTAGAATAACACATTGTCCCCAATGTGGCTAGAGATACAATACCGAAATTGTGATGCAAGTTGGGCACACTACAAGAGAAGCGCCCCCCCAAACTTGAACGGCAGACACTGTCTTGAAAATCACAACTAAAACGCAAGAAATAAAATCAAATGATAACAAAAAATGATGAGGGTTGCCTCCCACAAGTGCTAAATTTTCATTCTTCAGCCAGACTTTCCATCTTGACGACAATCACTCCGAGTAACTCGGATCCTCTAAAAGGGTCGTCTCAACCTCCGAGCTCTGTAACTCCAAAAATGGCTTCAGTCGTTGCCCGTTCACCTTGAACGTGCTGTCATTTTTTGGATCCTCAATCTCAATAGCCCCATAAGAAAACACTGATCGAACTATGAAAGGGTCTGTCCATCGAGATCGGAGCTTCCCTGGAAATAGATGCAGACGTGAATTGTAAAGAAGGACTTTCTGACTGGGCTCAAAAGATCGTCTTAATATGTTCTGGTCGTGAGCCTTCTTCATCCGTGCTTTGTACATCCTAGCACAATCATAAGCATCGTTCCTCAGCTCTTCCAATTCATTGAGTTGGAGCTTCCTCTGTGAGCCAGCCTTTGTGAGATCGAAATTCAGCTGCTTAATGGCCCAGTAGGCTCTGTGCTCCAACTCCACAGGTAGATGGCATGCTTTCCCGCACACGATACGGTAAGGCGACATGCCAATCAGTGTCTTGAAAGCTGTCCGGTACGCCCATAATGCATCGTTCAACCGGAGAGACCAATCTTTCCTTGACGGGTTCACCGTCTTCTCTAAAATCCTCTTGATCTCTCTGTTTGAAACCTCCACTTGTCCACTCGTCTGAGGGTGATAGGGAGTGGCAACCTTGTGCGTGATGCAATATTTCTTCATCAGCTGCTCGAAGACACGGTTGCAAAAGTGCTTTCCACCATCACTAATAATTGCTCGAGGAGTACCAAAACGAGCAAATATAGTGTCTTTTAAAAACTGGACCACAACTCTGTGGTCGTTGGTCTTGCAGGCAACCGCCTCCACCCATTTGGACACGTAGTCCACTGCAACCAGAATGTACAGATAGCCGAAGGAGTTTGGGAAAGGTCCCATGAAATCAATGCCCCATTCATCAAAAATCTCAACAATAAGAATCGGGTTGAGGGGAATCATATTTCGACATGAAATACTCCCTAGCTTCTGACAGCGCTCGCATGAAATACAAGTGTGAGCGTCTTGAAAGATGGTAGGCCAGTAAAATCCGCACTGCAAAATTTTTGCAACGGTCTTCTTTGCACTGAAGTGGCCTCCACAAGCATGATCATGACAGAAGGAGATGACGCTGGATTGGTCAGGCTCGGGAATGCATCTCCTAATGATCTGATTGGGACAATACTTGAACAAGTAAGGATCGTCCCAGAAAAAATTCTTCACCACGGACATGAATTTGGACTTATCTTGCCGCCCCCAATGCAAAGACATTTGACCGGTGACAAGATAGTTTACTATGTCAGCAAACCATGGTGAGTGAGCATGAGCAATATGCATCAACTGCTCATCGGGGAAGGTCTCAGAAATGGGGATGGCTTCTTCTGTGAAGTCCACGGTAATCCTCAAGAGATGATCAGCCACCACGTTTTCAGAGCCCTTCTTGTTCCGAATCTCAATGTCGAACTCTTGTAAGAGCAAAATCCACCGGATGAGGCGAGATTTAGCATCCTTTTTTGAGAAAGGATACTTCAATGCCCCGTGATCCGAGTAGATGATGACTTTCGATCCTAGTAGGTAGGATCGAAACTTGTCTAGAGCAAATACGACTGCCAGCAGCTCCTTCTCAGTGGTCGAATAATTCAGCTGGGCGTCGTTCAGAGTTTGACTTGCATAATAGATGACGTGGGGAAGTTTGTAATGTCCTGCCCCAACACAGCTCCAACGGCATAATCGAACGCGTCACACATGATCTCGAAAGGTGTACCCCAGCTCGGGGGCCGAATGATGGGTATGGACGTCAGAATTGCCTTCAAGGCCCCAAATGCCTTTTTGTAATCTTCATCAAAAATAAAAGGGGCCTCCTTCACCAATAATTTGCACAGGGGCTGGGCGATCTTGCTGAAATCCTGGATGAATCGCCGATAAAATCCTGTATGGCCCAGAAAAGAGCGAACCTCTTTCACCATTCGTGGGGGTGGAAGGTTGGATATCAGATCCACCTTTTCCTTGTCTACCTCTATCCCCCGACGAGAGATGACGTGCCCGAGCACAATTCCTTGCTGTACCATAAAATGGCACTTCTCCCAATTAAGCACCAGGTTCTTCTCTTTACACCTCACCAAAACTAACGGGAGGTGGTGCAAACACTCCTCAAAAGATGACCCGAAAACCGAGAAGTCATCCATAAATACCTCCAGGAAACGCTCCACCATATTAGAAAAGATGCTGATCATGCACCGCTGAAAAGTAGCAGGTGCATTGCATAAGCCAAAGGGCATGCGTCGGTAGGCGAACGTCCCGAACGGACAAGTGAAGGTCGTCTTCTCTTGATCTTCAAGGTCCACAGGGACCTGGTTATATCCAGAATAACCATCCAAAAAACAGTAATACTCGTGCCTGGCCAACCGCTCCACCATTTGATCAATGAACGGAAGAGGAAAGTGATATTTCCTGGTGGCGGTGTTCAGCTTGCGGTAGTTGATGCAGACTCTCCATCCAAACTGTACTCGAGTTGGGACCAACTAGCCTTCCTTGTTCTGCACGACCGTTACTCTAGCTCGCTTGGGCACTACATGAATGGGGCTCACCCATTTGCTGTTAGAGATGGGGTAGATGATGCCAGCATCCAACAACTTGATTACTTCTCCTCTGACGACTTCCTGCATGGTCGGGTTGAGCCTTCTCTGTGGCTCCCTCGATGGTTTGGTGTCTTCCTCCAAGTGTATCCTGTGCATCACCACCGAGGGGCTGATTCCCTTAATATCTTCAATGGTCCAGCCTATAGCTTCCTTATGCTCTCTCAAGACATCTAACAACCTCTCCTCCTGAGCGGTGTGAAGATCTGAAGCTATGATCACAGGCAAAGTCTCTGCTGGACCCAGGAACTTATACTTGAGATTGTCTGGTAGGGGCTTAAGTTCCTTCTTTGGAGGCTCAGGTACTACTGCTTCCTCTTCCTTCTTGCTCTCTAGAGGAGCAAACTCCAAAACAACATTTGCTTGCTCGAGCAGTACATCTAAGTCCAAATCCTCTCCGAACTGAGCAAAGCATGCCTCCAAAGGGTCTTTGGTGCTTGATTCTTCCTCTATGATCTCCTCAATCAAGCAGGCACTTCCGATCTCATCACATTCCCTCGGCCTTTTGCTGATATCAAAGATGTTCAGCTCCACTATCATATTGCCGAAGGAGATCTTCATTACCCCCGTCCTACAGTTGATCAAGGCGTTAGCCGTGACTAAGAATGGTCGCCCGAGGATCACCGGTATTTGAACTCCAACGTTCTGTATTGGCTCGGTGTCAAGCACTATAAAGTCCACGGGGAAATAAAACTTGTCCACCTTAATCAAAACATCCTCCACTATGCAGTGTCATGGAGGTGGGCTTCAATTCTCCTAACCCCAATTGCAGGTAAACTGAATAGGGCAGCAGATTGAAACTGGCTCCAAGGTCTAGCAGTGCCTTCTCAATGTGGCTGATGCCTATTGTGCAGGAAATGGTAGGACATCCGGGGTCCTTATACTTGATAGTCAGCCTACATTGGAGGATTGAGCTGACTTGCTCGGTCAAGCAAACTTTTTTCGGGACATTGGTTTTCCGCTTTACAGTTACCAAATCCTTTAAGAATTTAGCGTAAGACGGCACTTGCCGAATGGCATCCAAGAACAGGATGTTGATCTGCACTTGTTTGAACACCTCCAGAATGTCCTCGAACTTTTCTCCCTTCTTTGGCGCGAGAAGTCTATCAGGGAATGGCGCCTTAGGTATGAACGACCTAGGAGGAGTCTCTATGGTCGGAGCTAGTGTAGATGGCTCGGCATCTCTCTTCTCTACGCTCTTGCTTCCTTGTCCTTCTTGTGCAGCAGGGTTCTCCTCAGGGTGAACCACTTGGTTGTCTACTTGTTTCCCTGACCTCAGTGTGACAACGGCTTGCACATGCTCCAGCCCATGCATTGCATTTGACGAACTTCCCTCCTGGAACTGCAACTTTGGATTTGGCACAGGCTGACTAGGAAGCTTTCCCTTCTCTCTCTCCCCCAGGTGACTAGCAATTTGCCCGATCTGGGTCTCCATCTTGGCCATAGCTTGAGTGTTCACCATGGTAGCATTCTTCACGTCATTGATGGATTGGCCTGTAAGCTGGATGAAAGCCTTAAGAGTGTCTTCCAAAGAAGACTGTGAAGAAGAGGCAGGGGCTTGAGTAGGGGCTTGGTATGATGGTGCTGTCTGGGATGGACGGCTTTGATGGTGAACCGGCTGATGAAATCCAGGGGGGTATTGAGTATGGGATTGGTGAGGAACTCCCCCTTGAGCCATAGGTTGGTTCTGCTTCTAAGAAAAGTTAGGGTGGTTCCACCACCCTGGATTGTACGATTCGGAGAAAGGTCCATTGGCTTGCTTCCTATAGTCGTTGAAAGCGTTCACTTACTCCATTGGTGACTCGACAAAAGCCGGCAATGATGGGCAAGTCTGTGCTACGTGCATGGGACTAGCACAGATGGAACAGCAGTCAACATGGAATGGATTGGCAGCATTCATGGATTTGCTAACAACTAGGGCTTCGATCTTTTGTGTGAGAGCATCTATCTTCATTTTTAATTCTATATCCTCCTTAACCTCGTAGATGCCTCCCTTCTTCTAAATGCGAGCAGCTTTATCTCGACAGTTTGAAAAATCCCACTGTTGGGAATTGTCGGATAACTGATCTAAGGTCCTATACGCCTCTTCTCCCGTCAAACTCAGAAATGCGCCTCCGTTCATCGACTCGATCATCCTACGGTTGGATTGAGTTAATCCTTGATAGAAAAATTGCACGAGTCTCCATTTCTCGTATCCATGTGGAGGGCAATTAATCAGCATATCTTGAAATCTCTCCCAACTCTCAGAAAATTTCTCATCTTCCTCTTGAGTAAATGAGCTTATCTCCTTCCTACACTCATTGACTTTGGACATGGGGAAGAATTTGTTGTAGAACTTGTTTAGCAAGTTCTCCCAAGAAGTGATGGAACCAGGCATGTTTGAATCCAACCATGCCTTGGCTCTATCATGGAGTGAGAAAGGAAAAAGAATAAGATGCACAGACTCTTCAGAAAAATTTTGAAATTTGAAGGTGGCACAGATGTCTTTGAATTTCTTCACATGGCTATAAGGATTTTCGAGGTCCAAGCCATGGAATGAGGGTAGGAGTTGGATAACATGAGGCTTGAGGTCAAAATGAGTGGCATTGGTTGGGGGTAACACGATACATGAAGGAGAATTTGTTGCAACGGGTGCAAACAAATCCCTAAGTGTCCTAGTATGATCAACGTTTTCTCCCCGATTCCTCACATTTTCATTCGCATGCATGTTATCTCCCATCTCAACAGAATTTCTAAGACTTCTCCTAAGAGTTCTTTCAATTTCGGGATCTAAAGATGTCAAGTCTAGGTTCAATGATCTTCTACCAAGCATACACCAAGCATACACAAATGTTTAACCAAAAGACAAACAAACAAAAATAAAGAAAAGAATTTGCTAATGGGGAACAAAGTTCTCCAAAGTACAATCTAGGCTAGTTCTCAGGTAGGTGAGGGGGGTCACACTGGACACACTTAAATCCCAAGACCTTTCCTTGCCAGAATTCACCTTGTCATTGCCTTTAGATAGCTAAGTAGACCCACACTAGCAAGAAATGTTTTTTTTTTTTTTTTTTTTTTTTTAAATCAGAGAAAAATAACACAACTAAGATAAAATGTAAAGACTAACACAAATGCATACAATTTACACAAAGATAGCAGCAATAGTAAAAATAAGAATACTTACAAGTTGGGACCAAAAAGAATTTTTGGTGAAAATTTCTGTTACTGATCTTATCTAGGAACTGCCTTCTAAGTTGAGGTCGATCGATCTGATGTACTGGTCGATCGATCGAATATTCGAAATTTTGCAGGGCCAGGAACAGAAACAGAAATAGAACAGAAAATCTCTCTTTTTTTTTTTTCTAGAACAGAATAAAACAAATTGAGGGTAAAATGAAACACAAACTACACAGAATTTGAACTAAATTATAATGAACTAAAAGAAAATTAAACAAACAGCAAAATACTATTAAACAGAAACAAATTATGAACAAAAAATTAACAAAATGGACTAAAAGAAGTACTGGAACAGAGATACTCACCTAGTTCCGAGCTGCTGCCGTGCAGAAAGTTCGCTCGATCGAAGTATATTTCGATCGATCGAATAATTTTTTCAATCGATCGACTTTATATGAGGCAGATGCTAACTCGATCGATCGAATATATTTTCGATCGATCGATTCTTCAAGGCACCCAGTAAGTTGCAGAAGCTACAGAACAGATCCGGGAAAAACAAAGAAAGGACTTTAGAATGCAGAACAGAAGCTAAACAACAGGAAAATGAAACAAAAATCTATTTAACTAGTAGAAAAACAAAATCAATCAAACAAAAACCAATTTTTGAACCGATTTCCCCGGCAACGGCGCCAAAAACTTGATGTGCAAATTTTAATATGTTACTCGCAAGTGCACGAATCGTTTTGCAATATAGTGTTATGCAAGTGCAAGGTCGATCCCACAGGGAAATGGTCAAACATTAGTATCTTGTTTAATCAACTTCATTTTAACCTAGTTCCAAAGGTTTGAGGATTGATTCAAGAACAAAAGACTATATAAAAGAGATGGAATGAAATATGCAAATTAAAAGGAACTAAGGCTAAGGAATCCACCCAACCAAATCCAACAACTCACACTCTTGGTTTCCACTTGAACACCCAAAGAACATTAAGCTTAGGGTGTCATTCAAGTTTCTCAACCATAAACCCTAGAACCATTAAATGAATCCAACACAAAGACAAATCACAAAGAGTACCAATTTGAAATCAAATCATCCAATGTATCATTCAATCACAATGGATATCATCATTCAAACCGATAAAACAAAGTATCCATCGGTTGAAACACATCAAATGTCTTATTTCCACCACTAACCACATTCATTGCAAAAGATAAAGCATTAAATGAATGGAACTTAAACAACAAATATGATATATCATTAAATATGCAAGTGGTACAACAAGAGTGTGAGTGTCATCAGTGGAAAGGTTTCATCCTCTACCTTAGTTGAGGTTACTAGCCTTCCATGACTAAGAACATCACAAGAAAATGAAGAACAGCCATGGAAATAAAAGAAAAGCTTTACAAAGAGGAAGTGTCTGAGAACTAAAGCTACTGAAATACACTACAAAATGCACAAACTTAAACCTATCTACTGTTCTCTTCCTCTTCCTACAATGAGGCATGGCTATGGCTTTTATAGAAGAAAACTAGGGCTAGAAACCCATGTAGAATGACTCCTCTACCCTCCTCTAGGGTTCCTCTCTTGCTAAAGACAACCAAGAACACGAAACCAGCGTGTTCTGCTGCAAAAATCAGAGGGAGAGCTGCTTTTTGTCATGGAGGAGCTTCTGATTGGGCGTTCTGGCGCGCTCTGCAAAAGCAGGTTCTGGGAAATTTCGATCGATCGAATTCGGGAAAAGTTTCCATTGATCGATTTTTAAGTTCGATCGATCGGCTTTTCAGGACCTCCGAATTTCCAGTCATTTCCTTATGAAATTTTCCATTCCTCTCTTATTGACCTACAGAAACAGAAAAACACAAAAACTAACCAAAACATCAGAAAATAACAAGGCTAAAGGTCTAACTAGTGCAAATCAAGGGGTCCAAATACACAATATTGGCACTCATCAGTCCGGACAGTCACACGTCGCTGTAAATAATTTCCATATAAGGCTTAGAGCTTCCGGACCAAGGGGGATGAACGTCCGGACGGCAATTCTTTCAACACGCAATTTCCATATCTGCTATGCGTGCATCTGGACCATGAGAGGTAGACGTCCGGACGGTTGAAGTCGAATCGGCAATTTCATTAACTGATGAGCGCGCGTCAGGACCAAGGCTGACTGACGTCCAGATGGTGATATTTGAATTGCAATTCTTGCCTTATTTATGATCGCGTCTAGACGGGAAACCACATCGTCTGAACGGTGTGTCAATCTTTCCATAAACTAAACTTGGAAAGAATCTGAGACTGTTCGAGTACTGAAAGGCATCCGGACGGGCTACTGAGACGTCCGGACGGATGCAAGCTGGAACAGAAGCTTCTCGACACAATGTAGGGCCCGGACGGAAAAGATACCTCGTCCGGACGGATGATGCTGGTCTGTCTGTCATCCGGTCGGGATGAACACGTCGTCCGGACGTATGGAACAGTGGACAGATGGGCGTCCGGACGGGATGACACGTCGTCCAGACGGCTGACAGGGAATCTGAAATCTTCTATCTTTTTCACAGTACAGAGTCTTCTGAAAATTCTCTGACAAGTGAAATCCCTGTTTACAGCATCTTTACACATAAGTGATTTTGTCCAAACACAGAATAAGGCCAAAATACTAACAAAGATGATGTTTTATCAGGGATTCCACTATTCAGAGTGATGTCGGAAGATTTTGCCTGGAAGTCAGAAAATCTCCGGTTCCCTGTCAGCCGTTCAGACGATCGAGCCATCCCGTCCGGACGCCCATCTGTCCACTGTTCCATCCGTCCGGACGACGTGCCATACCGTCCGGACTCCCGACAGACCAAGCATCATACGTTCGAACCTTCACTTTTTTGAGAAGATACTATTCCAGCTTGCATCTGTCCAGACGTCTCAGCAGCCCGTCCAGACGCCTATTAGTGATCGATCAGCTTTGGATTCTTTCCAAGTTCAATTTAAAGGAAGATTGCTTCGACCCTCCGGACGACGTGGATTCTCGTCCGGACGCGCTCATACATAAGGCAAGAATCGCAATTCAATTATCACCATCCGGACGTCAGTCAGCCTTGGTCCAGACACGGGTTCAACAATTATGGAAATTGCTGATTCGACTTCAACCGTCCGGACGACTGCCTATCATGGTCTGGACGCGCGCATAGCAGATATGGAAATTGCGTGTTGAAGTTCAGCTATCCAGACGCTCATCCCCCATGGTCCAGACGCGTAAGCCTTATATGGAAATTACTTGCAGAGGACGTGCGACCATCCGGATGATAGTGTCTCACCGTCCGGATGCGGCTCTTAAACAGGAAAGATTTTCAGCGAAAATCTTGAAAAATTCTGTCCCACAGTTGTCCTTCCGGACGGCCCAGGTTCACAGCCCGGATGGCATCCGTACATATTACAGCAGTCGCCCATTCTGTACCTCAGCCTATAAATAGAGGCCCCTGGGCATTGAGAACTGCAAGAATTCGATATTGAATTCCACAAGTGCTCAGAGACGTTATTTTTCCTCTGAAGCCATTGCAAGTGTGCTGTTCCTGCGCTACATCTGAAGTCTATCTTAGGAGTCGGCCCTAAGATAAAGGATTCCATTGAAGACCCCTTCAGGTAGGAGACCTGGTTGGAAAGCGTTCGTGTTGGGTTACACGTTAAAGAGAAAGGTACGACCACTGCATTGGGTATATGTGAGTGTTACTATCTTGTATCTGCCTTTGTCTTCTGAATAGTGGATATCCTGGGTTTGGCTGCCCCGGAGTGGTTTTTCTCTTAATTGAGTTTCCACTTCGTCAACAAAAATCTCTGTGTCATTTAATTTCCGCATTATTATTTTTGTTGACACTTTGTGCACACACTTGCTGTTTATTTTAGAAGTCAGTTTCAATTTTCACTTACCTAGGGAAGACGGGCCGTACCGCATCTTAGTGGTTAGGTGGACGGTCTGTGCAAACCGAAGATAGATTATGCTTATTCTTTAGAGGTAATTTCTTGACTACTCGAGTGAGACGAGCCCTATATCATGCATAGTCTGAATTTCCCTTGTTAATTTATGATTGACCATTGTTATGCGGTGAGTGGTGAAATCAATCCCCTATTCTTTATCTCATCCCTACTTCTTTATTTTTATGTCTTTTACATTTATGTATTTATTTTTAGAAAACAAAAACCAAATCAAACATCTTTTAATTAAGTTATATTTAATCTTGAAAAATATGATAGCAATTCCTACGCGGTCCTTGAGTTTCAACAGCCTCAATATAGCCCTATCCTACAAGGATTCGTACTATTGCGAGTGGTAATTTTTATTATTGATATATTTTGGTAAACAAAAGACCACATCAAAGCCAGTTATTCTCAAGTCTCCACCCTCAAGTGTGGACAAGGGAAAAACTGTTATGGATGGGGAGGTACCAGTCATCCTTCAGCCTTTGGCCAAGCTTCCTATCAGAAGAAGCCTCCTACATGCCATCACTGTTGTGGACCAGGGCATATCAGACCTAAATGCCCACATCAGCAAGTTTAGAGGAAGAAAAAGTGGCAGGCTCCTAAAACTCCCATGTGTCACCAATGTGGAGTTAGCAGTCATATCAGACCTAGGTGTCCTCCACCTAAGCCACCCAGGCGTCATAGATCTCCGCCCAAAAATCATGTTCCAAGGCATCAGCAGCTGCAGAAGCCTACTCAAGCAAAAAGGACTTGGGTCCCCAAGAAGTTGTATATGAAGGAACAAAAGACTGCAGAAAGGGAAATCGTCTATGAAGAAACATCTTCCGTCAGTTCTTTCATGCAAGATCTGGTCAGATATCTGACACTACAGCTAAAGAAGGAATGACAGGAAAAGAAAGAGGACACCCACCCCCCAAGGGGGAGAGGACCTACCCAGTAGGTGAGGTCACACATGCCTAGGATTTAGTTCCCAAATCCTAGAGCATGACAGGTACACTTGCATAGCATTTTTATAT
This sequence comes from Alnus glutinosa, assembly GCF_958979055.1. Lineage (NCBI taxonomy): Eukaryota > Viridiplantae > Streptophyta > Magnoliopsida > Fagales > Betulaceae > Alnus > Alnus glutinosa. The sequence goes on along the minus strand of NC_084889.1, from coordinate 23,699,155 downwards.
CATCTTATGAAATCTTTGCATGTTGTTATGGAACCATCTTTTCTATCCCCTATATTTCTGATAAGCGCCGAATGTTGCACATTCAAGCCCCTTAACTTATATATGTTAATTCCTTAGCATTGTTATTTGTTTGATTTTGTGTTGTTTTAATGTTTTCAGGTTTTAAATAAAGATGCAATTAATTCCATTAATTTTGGGCTTAAAACACACTTTGAGAAGACCTAGAAGATATGTTTAAGCTTAACCAATCATAATAGAATACCTATATGATGTGGTTAAGTTTAATCAAATCAAGTGAAGGATTAAATCGAAATTTCTCCACTAAGAGTCAAAATCGGATTGGATTCAAATTTGGATTCTGCATCTGTCTCAGTGTTTGGATCATAACTTTTGCGTCAGATATCGGATTGCAATGAAATTGATGGCATTGAAAAGCTAATAAAATATTCAACAAATATATAAGAAATAAATTTTCTCTAATTCAAACGTTTACTATGCTAAAATTTCCTCGCAATAAAAGACCACAATTCTTGCCGAATTTGGAATCCTTTTCCTACTTGGATTGAAGTTTCAATCTCCTACTTGGACAAGAAGACTCAAGAGATGATTTTTTTGGAATTCCAAGGGCTTCTAGGACTTGTGTGCTCCCTATAAATAGACCTCTAAGCTTCAAGAGAATGTGTGCTTAGTGCTTGGGCTTGTGCTTAGATTTAGACAGAAAATTCTTCTCGGAGGCCTGACAAGTTGAAGAGGAGAAGAACATGGCAGGAGGCCATCCCAGCACTACGATGAGCAGCTAAATTCCTAATAGGGTGGTGATGTAGCCCTTTCCAAGTAACAATGGTTTAATTCTATTTTAGTTTGGGATTATCTCTATGCATGATGGTTGTATAACTGTGAGAATTAATTTTAATGTTTATATTGAATCATTATGAATTTCTTATCTTGTCTTAGAAAGTCTTTTATATTGATTGAACTCAATCCTTCATATTTTATGTGATTATGTGAATGATTGTTATACAACGGTTTTAATTGATATATAATCAAGAGGATTAGATAGACCATGCCTAGGGAAGACGGATTGTACTACACCCTAGTTTAGTGTAATTTAGGTAGGCAGTCGATGCCAACCGAAGATGGGTTAGACTATTCCATTGATTATGTGTATCCTATTAAAGACGTAGCTAGTCCATGCCTAGGGAAGACGGGTCGTACCGCATCTTAGTGGTTAGGTGGACGAACCGTACCAACTGAAGATGGATTATACTTATTCTTTAGAGGTAATTTCTTGACTACTCGAGTGAGACGAGCCCTATATCATGCATAGTATGAATTTTCCTTGTTAATTTATGATTGACCATTGTTATGCGGTGAGTAGTGAAATCAATCCCCTATTCTTTATCTCATCCCTACTATCTTTAAATTTATGTCTTTTACTTTTATGTATTTTTTTTTTATAAAACAAAAACCAAATCAAATATCTTTTTAATTAAGTTATATTTAATCTCGAAAAGCTTGATAATAATACCTACGCAGTCCTTGAGGTTCGACACCCTCTCTATAGCCTTATCCTACAAGGATTCGTTCTATTGCGAGTGGTTAATTTTATTATTGATATATTTTGGTAAACAAAAGACCACATCAATTTTTGGCGCCGTTGCCTGGGATTGCAAACGGTTATGTTATTAAGTTTGAATTTACCTTGATTCTCTTTTTTGTTTTTATTTTATTTTATTTTAATTTTGGTTTCTTTTTATTTTATTTTATTTTATTTTTTGTTTTCAATTTTTGTTTTTATTTTCTTTTGTTATTTTGTTTTATTTTTGTCAATTTAGTTCATGTGGGGAGGCATTCCAACCCCCCACGAACCATGTTCATATTGCTATAGTCCTTATCATCATGTTAAAGATTGTCCTACTGCAGGACAATTTTCTAACTATTCTTATGAGCATGTGAACACATAGTTCTCTAGAACGAGGAATGAGCCTTACTTTGATTCCTATGACCCGGCATGGAGTAACCAGTCTAATATCTCATGGCAAGCCCAGATGTTGGAACTTTTAGGTGAGATCAATTAGGTAGTGAAATCTCAGGGTCAAGCCATTGCCAAGCTAGAAGATCAAGAGAAGGTGGAAGATGTAGTATTCTCATAGCAAGATCAAGCTCCTGAAAGTTATGCTCCACAATTTCATGAACTGTACCATCAGACATATTTGGAGTTCAATGATCAAGCGGCCTATCCACCATCTAACTTCCATCCTCCCCACCAGCAATGGTAATCATCTCCATATTGTGCTGACTTTGAGGATAACTGGCAACATTCTTCTCAGGCCACACCACCGCTTCGGTTGGATTCGGATTTTCAAGATCAACTGTTGAAATTTATGAGCAAGATGGATGCTAACGAAGAGGAGCCATCTCCTATCGACTGGTCTCCACAACAACAATACCATGCCAAACCACCATCTACTCAGTCAGGTTCTGACTTTCAAGCTCAAATGTTGGAACTTATAGGTGAGATCAATCAGGTTGTGAAATCTCAGGGTCAAGCCATTGCAAAGTTAGAGCTTCAGATGGAGCAGATGGCAAAGCAAGTAGAAGAAGAAGAGCTTCAAAGACAATTAGAGGCTGATCTTGATGGACACTACGTGGTGGATGAGAGTACTTATCATGAGCAAGCCATCACCACAATAAATAATGGAGAAGTGGTTGAAACTCACGGGGAAGAGAGGAAGGAGGAACAAATTGAGGCCCCACAAGCTCCACATCGGGCAAAAGGCGAGGAAGTGAGCACTGAGGCTCTTTCATCACCCACTCTTATTCTCGAGACGCCATATGAACCCCAAGCCCCCTATTGCTTGTGATTTACCAAAAGGTAAAGAGAGTAGTTTGTTAGAGATATTAGAAGAGCAAAAAGAGACCATCAAGGTAGAAAATTTCCTTGTGTATTCTCCGTATTCTATTACAGTTCATGATTCCCTTCCGGATGAGAAACTGTTTGAGAATACTCAGAGGGATCTACCTCGATATGCCGGCATTCGAAATTACCTTTCTGTAGGTAAAATTTATTCTCTTTGGTCCAAGAGAAGAAAAAATTGGTGCTTCAAATTTAAATTTAAGGGTCAGAGAGCATTGAGTGCATCAAGGATGTGGATTCCGTTGGCTTGATGGATCCCACATATTTTGACTAAATGAGTCAGCTTCATTGGTTTAAGCACATGCCTTGTACGCTCAAGTCCTCTATCAGGCCAGGGTACATGATCTCCTTCCAGGTTTATCTTCTCCATTGTTGTTCATTCTTTGTTTATATTTTTACAATAATGTGTTGCACTTGACTAGTATTTGGTTGGAGTATCACTATCTTTTTCAGGATATGTGTTTCTGCAATCAAGTTTGGGGGTATGATATGCCCCACATCTACTCATTCAGGTATTCCTATCCTCTTATTGTTATGTTCAGTTCTATACACACATTGGGGACAATGTGTGATTCAAGTTCGGGGGTATGGAAGAACGAAACACTGTCCAATATTTTGCTATGTTATCTCTAAGAATTTGGTTGAACTTAAATCCTGATTTGTATTTCATTGGTGAGCTTAACATGATGAACACATGATTACTTGACTAGGGATTTAAGAAGTTTTGTTATTTTCTTTGGTAGCATGAGATATTACTTGTTTCAATTTGATTCTCACAAGCACACTATCACGTAGTCTATGGAGTATGAAATTTGAAATCAGTTATGTCTGTTATCAATATCTTGGATGCAGTTGGGTAACTTGTTGGAGGAATAACCTTGGCATAAAAAATAATAATAAAAAAAATAAAAAGAAATGAAAACAGAAATGAAAAAAAAAAAAAAAAAAAAAAGAAAGAAAGAAAGAAAGAGAGAATAATATTGATCACTTTGAGCTTTTCGCTGAGTAATCGGATCTCTTGCCTCATTAAGTATTGAGTATTCGCGTCAAAAGGTGGAAGTTTGTTTTGATTGATAAAATGCCTAAGTTTAGCTTCGTAGCCTTTTTGACTCGAGTTAGTAAGTCTTTAGGGTGTTTCACACCTAATGCCCTAAAACCATTTGGTTTGGGAGTCATTGACCTAACACTCGTTATATGGGTCAATTAGAAAGCTTAAGGGAGCTAAGTATTGCACAACCTGCATATATATAAAAATAATAATAATAAATATATATGCTTTGGTTGTTTTATCTAATGGGGAGTCCAGCGAATTTTGAGTGTTGAACCATTCATGATTGAGATTAATTTTGAAATCTCATGACTATGTGTTAAGTTCACTTTACACTAGTTGAATCTTGTGATATCTCATAATGCCATGTTAGTAGCTTAATTTTTAGTTCCTTGAAATTGTGAAGATGGAGTTTATTTTGTTAAGTTTGCCAATGAATGAGAACCATTATTTTTATGATGCTGAATTCTTGAGGATAACATGGTAGGAACAATTTTTGTGGGTATCATTCCTGGCAATATGTAAGTTTGGGGTTATGATAAGTGCCGAATGTTGCACATTCAAGCCCCTTAACTTATATATGTTAATTCCTTAACATTGTTATTTGTTTGATTTTGTGTTGTTTTAATGTTTTCAGGTTTTAAATAAAGATGCAATTAATTCCATTAATTTTGGGCTTAAAACACACTTTGAGAAGACCTAGAAGATATGTTTAAGCTTAACCAATCATAATAGAATACCTATATAATGTGGTTAAGTTTAATCAAATCAAGTGAAGGATTAAATCGAAATTTCTGCACAAAGAGTCAAAATCGGATTGGATTCAAATTTGGATTCTGCATATGTCTCAGTGTTTGGATCATAACTTTTGCGTCAGATATCGGATTGCTATGAAATTGGTGGCGTTGGAAAGCTAATAAAATATTAAACAAATATGTCAGAAATAAATTTTCTCTACTTGGATTGAAGTTTCAATCTCCTACTTGGACAAGAAGACTCAAGAGATGATTTTTCTGGAATTACAAGGGCTTCTAGGACTTGTATGCTCCCTATAAATTGACCTCTAAGCTTCAAGAGAATGTGTGCTTGGTGCTTGGGCTTGTGCTTAGATTTAGACAGAAAATTCTTCTCGGAGGCCTGACAAGTTGAAGAGGAGAAGAACATGGCAGGAGGCCATCCCAGCACTACGATGAGCGGCTAAATTCCTAATAGGGTGTTGATGTAGCCCTTTCCAAGTAACAATGGTTTAATTGTATTTTAGTTTGGGATTTTCTCTATGCATGATGGTTATATAACTGTGAGAATTGATTTTAATGTTTATATTCAATCATTATGAATTTCTTATCTTGTCTTAGAAATTCTTTTATATTGATTGAACTCAATCCTTCATATTTTCTGTGATTATGTGAATGATTGTTATACAACGGTTTTAATTGATATATGATCAAGGGATTAGATAGACCATGCCTAGGGAAGACGGATTGTACTACACCCTAGTTTAGTGTAATTTAGGTAGACATTCCGTGCCAACCGAAGATGGGTTATACTATTCCATTGATTATGTGTATCCTATTAAAGACGTAGCTAGTCCATGCCTAGGGAAGACGGGTCGTACCGCATCTTAGTGGTTAGGTGGACGGACCGTACCAACCGAAGATGGATTATACTTATTCTTTAGAGGTAATTTCTTGACTACTCGAGTGAGACGAGCCCTATATCATGCATAGTATGAATTTTCCTTGTTAATTTATGATTGACCATAGTTATGTGGTGAGTGGTGAAATCAATCCCCTATTCTTTATCTCATCCCTACTCTCTTCAAATTTATGTCTTTTACTTTTTTGTATTTCTTTTTTATAAAACAAAAACCAAATCAAACATCTTTTTAATTAAGTTATATTTAATCTCGAAAAGCTTGATAATAATACCTACGCAGTCCTTGAGGTTCGACACCCTCTCTATAGCCTTATCCTACAAGGATTCGTTCTATTGCGAGTGGTTAATTTTATTATTGATATATTTTGGTAAACAAAAGACCACATCAATTTCCCTTATCTGTCTTGAAGAAATTCTACAAGTTTTAAATAGGGATGATAGAAAAAGCACGTCGAGCAGCTGCTTTTCTATCATGGTACTGTCAAACCTCTCTCCTTGAGGTCAAGTTTGCTTTTACCTTACATGCTTGTACTATATTATCCTCTTAATTGTGAAGCATGATTTTTTATTTTTTATTTTTTTAAAAAAAAAAGAAAAAAGAAAAGGGATAGAGGATGTAAAGTTTTATTGTTCCATTATATATCTTCCAGATATCTTATGTATGTTTATCTGATGTCTCAGTTTTTGATGCATTAATTACTTTTGCCTTTATATAACTGAAAGTTTTTCTTGATATCTACAAAGTTTCCCAGTTGTATCCATATTAGATAGTTACTTTTCTCATGCGATGAAATTATGCACTATCCAAGGCTCCCCTAAGGTACATTTTTTTTTTCTCTATGACTTTTAGCTTCTGGAAATTCTATTGAGAGAGATTTTTTTTGCTAAGATGGTCAAAATGACCAACTCGCTAGTTGAACCTAGAACCCATAAACTCTAGCATTCTTTCTAGGTTGCAGCACCAAGTGTTAAAAAGCATTCAAAACTGAATAAATATTGATAAATAAAAAGATCCATTGCTTCTGTGCTATAAATCTGTTCTTGAACTTATCCCTATTGAAACAGTCAGTGACCAAATCATTGCGGAAATAGACGGTCACTAAAGGACGATGTAAAAGAAAAAGTGCTGCAACTTAGGGAAAGTGTATCAGATGAGGGTGGCTAGGCCCTAGTAAAATAACGTTTGACTTTTGACTGATCTAACATTGATTTTCTCTCTTGTTTAGAAAATCCGGGTGATTTAAGTCATATCTGTGAACTTCATACCTTTTTGAGAAAGCCTTCACACACACACACATTGCTTGAGTTAAGTTTACTATTGAAAAATGTTTTTCTGCAGGGAAATTTTTGTGCTTTTTGACTCTTAACTCTCGATTATATCTTTGGTATTTTTTTTTAATGTAAATTGAACTGGGATATCAGCTTTTTATACATGCGTGTTCTGGAAATTATTCGGAAAATATTTTTCTGCTCTTTTTCCTCTTTTTTAGATTTTTTTGTGAAGCGTCCGGACAATGGTTCTGGTTGTCCGGACAGTAAGGTTGATTCGTCCGGACGTCCCTTCACCTTGTCCGGACGGGCGTGTTTGTGCGATCTCTTACGTGGCACTACGTTCAAACGTCACTTAAGTTTCGTTCGGATGGTGAACCCTATAGGGTTATATCGCATTCCCCCGCGTCGCAACCCCTCTCATTTCATTTTTTTTGGGTTTTTTTGTTGTCTTGTGCGTTTTTCCTTGCTTTTTATGTGTGCTTCTCACGTGCACTTGTCATTTTCGCAATTCATCTCCACCCCAGGTTTGTTTCTCTAACCTTTTACTGATTTATTTTAAGTTTTTATGCTTAAAATAGTTTGTTTTTGGGATTATCATATTTTGAGTTTAATAATTATTCATTGCTCATATTCTTTATTGATTGGGATGCAATTTTGCATTTTTTCTAAGTTGTGGTATCTTGTTATTGGTTGGGTTGAGTTTTATGTAGTTGTAATTTTTGGGATAGTCCATTTTACAGCCGTCATAATGCCCAAAATTTTTTGGACTAACAGGAATTAATGTTTTCATGGATTTCTCTGTGATTTTTTTAGCCCGGAAAATGTCTTCAAATGACTCTCCTTCCTGAGTCAGGCAAAGAACTGAAGAATCTATTGCTAACCGGCGTCACCGCATGCAATCGCGGCAGGTCTTATCCGAGCAGAATCTCCTCCGCGCCAATCTAAGGGATCCAATTCTCCTCCTCATTGGTCAGATGCTTCTGAAGAACCAATGGGAGTACTTGTACAATTGTGCCTGCCCTGCCTTTCCCAGACTGGTGCGGGAATTCTATGGGAACATGATCATCATCTAGGATGATGACAGAGGACTGATCATCCAGACTATGGTCAAAGGACAGACGATTCTGATTGACCCTCAGCTTATCAATGCTACAATCGGGGTCCCTGTTCTACCAGTCTCTGGAGTTCCTTTCCCTCTTGGTGATGAGGCTCCCAACATTGACTTTCTGTATGATTTCTTTGGTATGAGACCACATAGAGAGGACAAGTCACATTCACAAATCAATATCGGTGCTTTTGCTCCTATGCACCGGTTCTTAGCAAAGGTTATTGTAACCAACCTTTGGCCTCAAGCTCGTCGAAGTGAGCTTACTCTCAAGAAGGCCACCCTTCTCTATGCCATTCTAATGCGGACTCCTTTTTGCTTGTGCAAGCACATCTTGCAGACTATGCTTGAGGTTCGCGATGAGAAGAACACAAGTCTATCTTTTGGGTGTTTGATCACTCAAATCTGTCTTCAGGTCGTGACAGATATTTCAGACTCAGAGCCCAGATCAAGGATTCCAAATCCTCTTGGCATTCAGACCCTCACCCTCATAAAGTCTAATGTGCAGTTGCGGCATGAGGCTCAAGGCGGTATTCCCCAGCCTCCACCAGTTCCCCCCACAACAGCTGCATCATCATCACAAGCTGTGCCTCCTTCCTTTGATATAGAAGCTGCATTTACTCAGCTTATGTCATCCATGGGAGCTCTCCAGCGTGAAGTTAATCTTATTGGAGAGCATGTTGAACAGTGTCAAATTGACATTAGGGAGGGCCTGCAGTATCATCATCCCAAGCCAGATGATGAGGACTGATTTTTTATTATTATTTATTGTGTTTTAAGGACAATTTTATTTAGTTATGACATTTTTGCATACTTTTTTTTTTTTAATACTCTGTTTACCCTTTGTCCTTGTGTGACAAAAGGGGGAGTATTTTTTGGTTTTTAGACCGGGAATGTATTTCCAAACCGGTCAAGATCTGTTTATGATAAGACCCATTCCTTTGGGTGTGTTCGACCCCGTAGGAGAGTTTATGTTATTACAACAGACTTACTTTAATAATCAGGCCCTTAACGAAGTGATACTTGATAGGATGGCACAGATACATCATGATATGGGATGGGATATTCCGATGGAAAACTTTGCCCCTGAAGATGAAAACCAGCCAGAGACAGAAGCTCCTTTTGATCAGGCAGAGGAGATTCCTGTAGTGCCAGCCATGGATATCTTCATTGACGATGAAGATGACTAGGTAACAAGAAAGAAATTATTATTTCTTGATTGTTATTAGATTGCATCATGATTATTAGGATTGCAAATTTCGAGGACGAAATTTTTATAAGGGGGGTGGGATGTAATACCCTAAAAAAATACTACGCTTAGAGTGATAATGCATGGGTGCATATGCATGCATTAATATAAGACTTAATTATTGTTATTGCTAGTTTAAATAGAATTGTATTTATATAAGCAAGGGAATCAGATTAGTCAAGGAATTACTAACCAAAGTCGATCGAGCGACTTTATGGCCGATCGAGCGACTTTGGGAGCGAGGTCGATCGATTGAGTGATAAGTCGATCAAGCGAGGCTGGGCCGAAGTCGATCGAGCGACCGATTAGTAGATCGAGCGACTTTATCCAGTGCGACGCAGCTTACGGGTAAACAGTAGTGAGTGATTTTCTACCTTTGATTTTGAACCCATTACTTGTGGACGGTTCCAAATGATCGAAACCCATTCAGTTAGCCTAAGTTAGCTTAGTTTGGTTGAAATTGAACTAGATATGGTAGTACAATCTAATTATGACATTAGATATGGAAAAAAGTCTAATATTGGATATTGTATGATCTTGCATGAATATTTCTCTCTCTTGCTGTCAAAAATCCGACCATTGGAAGAGATTGTGCTGGCTTGATCTCAGCCATTCAAAGTTATTATATATAGCATGCATGGGTCATCAAAAATCAGCAAGAGCTCTTCCCTACCACTCACGTAAGTCTCCCTTCCCTTCACTGTTTTAGTGCTGAATCTTCCATGGGAAAAACTCTCTCACTCTCCTATGAAAACCAGCACTTATGAGTCAGAAATGAAGCCTTAAATCTCATCTTATTTCTCAACAATACACCAGAAACCAACATCTGAAATCCCTCTCTGATCCTAGCTCAAAAACCAACAACTTCCAACTCATTTAAAACTCTATTTTGGAATCAGATCTCTTCCTCTTATCTAATCTGTTGGGTACGAATTTCTGTAAGTAAATCTTTCTTTTCACTCTCTGAAATTCAGTATTTGTTCCCTAGAATCATGGGTTGTTTCTCCTCTTCTAATGAGAGAATTACACCCATGAAGTTTTAAATAAGCATGATAGTAACTTTTCCTTAATATTTTGTGTGTGAATGAGCTGCTGAAATGTATGTGTGTTGATTAATAAAATAATGAATGTGTGTTGTGAGTGCAGATGTGCTGTGTGTATATAAGATATAGAAGGAAAGAAAGAAGTGAATTGTGTGTGAGATGTATGCTGGAATTTCCTGCATGAATGAGAGTATTAAAGTATAAACTTTGTGAGTGAGTGTATATATGTATATGGCTAATGTGTGTGTGTAGAAAAGATTATTTTGGTTACAAGGTATATATAAAATATATATAGGTATGTGTGGGAGTTATATATCAATATACTAGTTGGAATTAATGGTTAATAAAAGAGGATATTTTAGTTTCATTATTCAATAATCTAAAATGGCATTCAATATCTTGATTAAAAGAACCGAAAACGGAAGTGTTAGAACGATTGTTATAATAATACTTTAAGGATAAGTATAGTAAATATATTCGTAGCACCTTTTCGCTAATTTAGCATTACTACATGATTGAAATTATGCAGTTGTAGAGAAAGACTTTTGGAGCAGAAACTAGTAAGTATCTCTATACTTACTGAAGACGAAGCTGGTTGACTTTTCCTATAATATTATGTTTAATGCTTTATTTACTTGTTTACGAATGTGGTTTTGCATATTTTATTATTTTTAATAACCTGTCTAATTACAAGCTATTGGATCAAGATCCACAGTGGGTACACAAGGCTTCACATGAGTTCCAAGGTTCTCAGTGAATGAGCAGGTACCTGAAAAGAATAATAAATACAAAAACTGGTGTACCAAGGTCACTAGGGAAACCAAGGTTTCCAAGAGCCAAGGGTCCCAAAGAATATAATTAAAAGTTAAAGTGAGAAAACCAAGGTTTCAAATAACACGCTAACCGTGCCAAAGCCAACAAAGGAGTGGAAAAAGGGAAATACCTAAAACTCTACACTTAAAACTGTCATTGCTTTATGATTATGTTTATGTTCATTTTATGTCTATGATCTGCGGTCATAGATTATATTTTGTATATATATGTGATTATAAGGCCATTGCATTATGTTGCATTAATTAAATAAATCAGCACTCATAATATTATTGGAAACAGCGGACTCACTTTAGTATTCTATGTTGTTGTCTTCTCTATGTACTTTGTAATGATTCAGACTATGAAGAAGAGGAATATCAGGACTATCCTGACTCATTGATGGTTCTTGGTTCAGTTTTTGTAAGGCTATACAGCCTCTCTTTTTGGGACTACCCTGATGTAGGTCACCCTACCTAGCTTAAGACAGTCCTTATAATTCTCCAGTTATGTGTAAATATTGGGCTTGTATGACTATATTGCCCTGTGAGGCATAACCGTTATTACTGTTTGTATAATTATACTAACTGGCTTATTATATATTTTGAGGTATTTCAGTAGAAGCTCTGAAGTGTCATTCTATTTCCAAGTCTGTATTACATTTACATATATTCCATTGCCAATATTTACCTCTGATAAGATTAGTAATGTCACGTGAAAATTCAAAAATTTTTACTTACGCTTTTTGTAAAAGCGGGGCGTTACAGTTTTTGTCCCAGAATGGCCAAAGGGAGAGTTTGTTAGTATTTTATGTTCACTACATTCTGGATAACAAAAAACACTTGATGTAATGGTTGCAAATTAACAGGATGATCGGTTCTTATTCAGAGTCTTCATGTATTCAAACAGTGTTTATTTCAAAGCATGTGACTGATCACAAGCTTCTAGAAGATGTCCATGAAGATTCCTTACAAATTCCAAGCCAAATCAACCAGTTCCTGTGCAACTGTCCAAATGAGCCTTTGAAGGAGTTCGGACGCCCCGCAGTGTCCAGCAGATTGAGTTGAAGACGTTTGGACGACAGAACAACACCGTCCAGATGCTAGGTCAATCATAATTCTACACTGAGTTGGATTTCATAAGTCGACACTGTTAAGGAAGTCTCTGCAAGTCGTTCGGAAGACGTGGCAACACGTCTGGACGCTGTCCAGCATTTCAGAATATTTCAATGTTCCGTTCGAACGCATAAAGGATTTATAGTGAAGACCGTTCAGATGCTGGCCAAGCCATCCGAACGTGGAGCTGATAAGGATAGAATTGCGCTGTTCCTAAAAGGCAATCGCAGAAGACCGTCCGGACATGGCTAACTTCCCTCTGGACGTTCGACAGCCAGAGTCCAATTTTCAGCAGATTGAGGTTTTCTTTAAGCTTATAAATAGAGGGCTCTAGGCTTGTAAATTGTATGAATTCTGTATCGAATTCCATAGTTCTTAGATAGGGTGTTTTGGGAGAATCGAAGATCCGCTAGCTCTGAAGCCGTTGCCGGTGTGTGCTCAACAGTTTATGTGAAGTCTATCCCAGGGATCGGCCCTAAGGTAAAGGAATCCATTGAAGACCCCTTCAAGTAGGAGACTTGGTTGGGAAGCGTTCACGATGGGAAATACTTGGTTGGGAAGTGTTCACAATGGGCTTCGTGTCAGAGTTAAAGGTATGACTACTACATATGGGTATGTGAGTACGAGTGTCTTGTAACTAGCTTTGTTTTCAGTATAGTGGATATCCTAGGTTTGGCTACCTCGGAGTGGTTTTTCTCTTCACGGAGTTTCCACTTCGTAACAAATATCTTGTCTTCTTTATATTCCGCATTTAAGATATTTTGTTGCACACAAACACACACACTTGGTTGTTAGAAGTCAATATTTAAATTTCAAATGTTTTCACGAATTTTTCTGTGAATTTTTTTTAGCCCAGGAAATATGTCTTCTGACGACTCTCCACCCCGAGTCAGGCAAAGAATTAAAGAATCAATTGCTGACAGGAAGCTCCACATGCAAAAGCAGCAGGTCCTATCGGAGAGGAATCTTCTCTGTGTCGATCAGAGGGATCCAGTTCTACTCCCAATTGGTCAGATGCTTCTGGAGAACCAGTGGGAGTACCTGTACAATTGTACGTGCCCGGCCTTTCCTAGACTGGTGCAAGAATTCTATGGCAACATGATCATCATCCAGGATAATGAGAGAGGACTGATCATGCAGATTATGGTCAGAGGATAGACAATTCAGATTGATCCACAGCTCATTAATGATGTGATCGGAGTACTTGTCTTACTAGTCTCAAGAGTTCCTTTTCCTCTTGGTGTTGAGGCTCCCAGCATTGACTTTCTGCATGATTTCTTTGGCACGAGACCACAAAGAGAGGAGAAGTCACACTCTCAGATCAATGTCGCTGCTTTTGTTCCTATGCACCGGTTCTTAGCAAAGGTTGTTGTAACCAACCTTTGGCCTCAAGCTCGTCGGAGTGAGCTTACTCTCAAGAAGGCCACACTACTTTATGCCATAGTGATGAGGACTCCTTTCTGTTTGTGCATGCACATCTTGCATACTATGGTCGAGGTCCGTGATGAGAAGAACACCAGTCTGTCTTTTGGATGTTTAATCACTCAAATCTGTCTTTAGGTCGTGACAGATATTTCTGACTCTGAGCCCAGATCATGGATTCCAGATCCTCTTGGCATACAAACACTCATGAAGTCCAATGCGCAGTTGTGGCATGAGGCTCAAGGCGATCTTCCTCAGCCTCCACCAGTTACCCCCACAGCAGCTACATCATCATCGCAGGCTGTGCCTCCTTCCTTTGACATTGAAGCTGCATTTACTCAGCTTATGTCTTATATGGGAGCTCACCAGCGGGAAGTTAATCTTATCGGAGAGCGTGTTGAACAGTTTCAGATTGACATAAGGGAGTGCCTGTAGTATCATCACCCCAAGCCTGATGATGAGGATTGATTTTTTTTTTTTTTTTTTTTTTTGTGTTTTGAGAACAAATTTAATTTGTTATGAGACTTTGTGTATTGCTTAAACACTTATGATTTTTCTTAAATACTCTGTTTACCCTTTGTCCTTTTGTGACAAAAAGGGGGAGTGTATTTTTTTTTTTTTTTGGACCAGGAATGCATTTCCAAACCGGTCAAGTGTTTTTTGTCCCAAAATGGCCAAAGAGGGGAGTTTGTTAGTATTTTATGTTGGCTACATTCTGGATGACAAAAACACTTTATGTAATGGTTGCAAATTAACAGGATGATCGGTTCCTATTCAGAGTCTTCATGTATACGGATAGTGTTCATTTCAAAACATGTGACGGATCACAAGTTTCTAGAAGATGTCCATGAAGTCTCCTCGTAAATTTCAAGACAGAAAAACTGGTTCCTGTGCAACCGTCCAGACGAGCCTTGAAGGTGTCTAGACGCCCCACAATGTCCAAAAGCTTCAGCGTTGAAGATGTCCAGACGTCAGAGCAACACCTTCCAGATACTAGGTCAAGCTTCTACAATTTCTATACGGAGTTGGATTTCAGTAGTCGACACTGTTTGGGAAGTTTCTGCAAGTCATCCGGACGACGTGGCAACACGTCCAGACGCTGTCCAGTTTTTCAGAATGTTTCAGACTTCCGTTCGAACGCAGAAAGGAATTATAGCAAAGACCGTCCAGACGCTTGGCCAAGCCGTCCGGACGTATACCTGTTATGAAAATATTTGCGCTATTCTAGAAGGCGGTCGCAGAAGACTGTCCGGACGAGGCTAACTTCCGTCCGGAGGTTCGATAGCCAGAGGTTTTCTGTAAGCCTATAAATAGAGGGCTCTAGGCTTGTAAATTGTATGAATTTTGTAACAAATTCCATAATGCTTAAAGAGGGTGTTTAGAGAGAATTGAAGATCCGCTAGCTCTCTAGCCGTTGCCAGTGTGTGCTCAACAGTTCGTGTGAAGTCTATTTTAAGGGTTGGCCCTAAGGTAAAGGAATCCATCAAAGACCCCTTCAAGTAGGAGTCTTGGTTGGGAAGAGTTTACGATGGGCTTCGTGTTATAGTTAAAGGTATGACTACTGCAATAGGTTTTGTGAGTACGAGTGCTTTGTAACTTGCTTTGATTTTAGATAGTGGAGTTCCTGGGTTTGGCTGCCCCAGAGTGGTTTTTTTCTTCACAGAGTTTCTACTTCGTCAACAAATATTTTGTCTTTTTATTTTCCACATTTAAAGATATTTTTGTTGCACACAAACACACACACACTTGGTTGTTAGAAGTCAATATTTATTTTCAGTATTTTTAACCAGTCAAGTGATTTTTGTCACAGAATGGCCAAAGGGAAAGTTTGTTAGTTTGTAATTGGCTGCATTCTGTTGGACAAAATGACTTCTATGTAATGATACTTTTAAATAGGGATTTAGTTATTTTCAGAGTCTTCTTATTCAGAGTTATACTTCTAGAAGATTTTTCACAAATTCCAAGTAAGAGCAATCGGATCCCTTGCATCCGTCCGGACGCTCAATTGTAAAAGCATCATCCGTCCGGACGATGAGAACTTTCTGTCCGGACCTTCCTCTGTGTCGAGAAGCTTCAAACTGCTCCAGGTTGCATTCATCCAGATGTCTCAGCAACACGGCCGAACGCCTATCAGTGCTTGACAAGGAAAAGGATTTCGTTCCAAAACACAGATATGGGAAAACAGCTACAACTGTCCAGAAGATGTGTGTTCCCGTTCGGACGCTATCCTTGATAAGGCAAGTCATGCATACAAAGTTCAACCGTCTAAACGTCAGTCTCCATGGTCCGGACACGCTAGCCTTAATATGGAAATAGTGTGCTGCAGAAGTCCAACCATCTGGACATAAATCTCCATGGTCCAGACACTGAAGCCTTAATATGGAAATTGCGTGTAGTTGAAGTGCAAACGTCCGGACACTAGAGCAACACTGTTCGTACGCGGCTCTATTCAGGAAAGAATTTCAAGGGAATTTGGAAAGCGGATCGCACAACTGTCCATTCGGACGCTGCCTAGGAAAATCGCATCAGAGTGATTTAGGTTTCTGTGGCCTATAAATAAAGACCCCTAAGCATGTATTTTGTAAGAATTCGGTAGTGAATTCAATAGTGCTTAGAGAGTTTATTTTAGAAGTTGTTGTGTTTATCCGCTCACTCTCAAGCCGTTGCCAAGTGTTGTTGCTGTGCTAAACTGAAATCTATCTTAGGAGTTGGCCCTGAGGTAAAGGATTACATTGAAGACCCCTTCAAGTAGGTGACTTGGTTGGGAGGCGTTCGTGTTGAGTTACAAGTTAGAGTTCAAGGTACGACCACTGCATAAGGGTATGTGAGTGCAACTACTTTGTAACTAGCTTTGTCTTTTAAATATTAGATATCCTGGGTTTGGCTGCCCCGAAATAGTTTTTCTCTTAATTGAGTTTTCACTTCGTCAACAAAATATCTGTCTCTTTAATTTCCGCATTGTAATATTTTGTTGCACATTATTGCACATACTTGGTAAATTAGAAGTCATCTTTAATTTTCATTCTAACCCTCTTGATCATATGTCAATTAATATTGTTGTAAAACCATCCTTCACATAATCATAGAAAATATTAAGGTTAAGTCCAATAGGAATAAACAACTTTCTAACACAAGATAAGAAGTTTATCAAAATTGGATATAAACATTAAAGCACAATTCTCAAGATTAAACAACCATCATTCATGTTTATAAAATTCCTAATGAAAAACACAATAACACCATAATTACTTAGAAAGGGCTACATCAATACCCTATGGATGAATTAGCCACTCATGGAGTTATTGGAGATCGTCTTTGTCAGAGAGACATCCATTCCAAGAAGCTACTGGAACTTTGAAGTATTTTTCTCCCTAAAATTAGCCACTAATCATATTGATTTCTTCTATGTTTTGTGGCTTGCCCTTAAAGGATGATTTAGAGGTCCATTTATAGGGATTAGGAGAACTCTAGAAGCCTTAGAAACCCTAGAAAAATCGGAAGTCAGTCTCCTAGTCCAAGTAGGAGACTAAAAATCCAATCCAAGAAGGAAAATGATTCCAAATTTGTCCAATTCACGGTCCTTTATTGTGGGGCGATTTGGACATAGTAAACTTCTGAATTACAAAAAACTTATTTCCAACATATTTTTTTCTTTTTGTATTATGTTTCTAATGCCATTAATTTCATTGCAATCTAATACTTGAAGAGAATGTTATGATTAAAATACAGGGTAGTGCTTATGCTGGATTCTTTCCAAAAATAACAAATTTTGTTGACTTTTCTTTTCTTAAATTCAAAATTGATTTGGAGTTGGATCTTTCAAAAAGTGAGTTTGTCGACTTCAATATTCTTGCTAACTTCGTTCTAATCTTGGAATTTGATGGATTTTGAGAGTTTTTCTTCCAAAACCTCTAAAATACAAGAAAACACAAAAACAATTCAAAACATCAAAGTATAACAAAACGAAGAGATCATTAACATATGTGAATCAAGGTGTAATATCCTAGTTTTTTTTTATAATAATAATAGTAATATTTATATATATATATATATATATATATATATATATATATATATAAAACTTATTAAGTAAGTAACTTACTTAATAAGTAGAAAAAAAAAAAAAAAAAAAAAAGTCCATAACTTGCACGGCAAGTTGTTTCCTTCTTCTTTCTTCTTCTATTCTCCTATTTCTTGCTGAACAGACCCACCGAGCGAGAGAGAGTGAGAGGGAGAGAACAGGGAGAGTAGAGACGAGATGAGATAGAGAGAGAGGAAGAGTCAGAGATCGGGAGAGAGGGAGATTGCTGAGAGAGAGATGCCGAGGGAGACAGAGAGACCCAAAAGGAGAGTTCCGGGAGACCCGTGAGAGAGAACCCGTCGAACCCTGGGGAGACCGGAGGTCCGACTTTCCGGCGGTTCATGGTGGGCGACGTTCGCGACTTCCGGTGAACCAGAGGAACCGTGAGATCGAGAGAAAGCAGGAGAAATCCGGTGGAGACCCAATCCCCTAGGACCTGGTTTCCGGTGATCTAAAACACAATTCCGGCAGCCAGAGGCCAATTTCCGACGGGCCTGGTGTTTTCCAGCCGAACCGCAAAGACCCGTAAATTGGAGCCCCTCGAACCCTTGCAACCCGTGCTACCCACCAAACCCGCAACCCGATCCTCTGAAGCCGTGAACCCTTGAACCCGAGTGAGACCCGATTCTCCATGGCGTTTTTTCGGCGATGTCCGGTGGTTCCAGCAGTGGTTCCCGGCGAGTGACCTGTGTGCAGCAACCCAGACGAAGACCCGAAGCCCCTGACCCAAAACCCGACCCGTCAGACCCGAGAGAAAGACCCGGTTCTTCTTGTGCAATTCCGGCAAATTTCTGGCGACTACCAGCAGTTTTTCGGGTGGATTTCTGATTAAATCCTCAAGGTATAAAAACCCCTATGATTTAGCTTGGGTATTCTGATCTGTGATTATTTTTGGACTTAGGGTTTGGTTGGTTTTTGTTTGTTAATTTGGGGGTTTTCTATGGATTGATTAGGGGATTTTATTGATTAATGATGGGGTATTGTTGGATGTGTTGTGTTCCTGTTCCGGCTGGTTGTGTGTCGGCAGTGGCTATGGTTAATTGAAATTGGATGTTGGATGTTCTATGGATTCGGTTAGTAGAGATATGTGTTTTGTGATGAAGGTTTGTACTAGCTGTTTTGGTGATTATTTCAATTATAATATATATGAGAGATAGGTGTTGGTATTTGGGTTGTTCTAACTAAATCAATTGATGAGTTTTATTGTTGGTTGATTTAATACTTAAATTGAGGATTAATGGCTTTTAAAGAGACTGCTAGTTTGAGTTGGTTAATTTGATCAGTGATGAATTTTAAAGAATAGATTTTCTATGTTAACCATATGGTGTTTTGGAGATTTGTTTTAGGTTCTTTCAATTAGATAGGTATTGGAATGTTATTAAGAGGTATTGGCTAGATATTTATGTGTGATATATATATTGTGTTAATTTGGAATGGGTTAAATTTAGTTATAATGGATTGCTAACTGAATTTAAGACTCTAGGTGGCTTTTGTTGTTAATCATTTATGATATGAGGTATTATTGGGATTAGTGTAAGTACTGTGATGGACTGATTGGAGGTGTTCGGCCATGCTTTAAATTTTGGGTAGACTCTCCTAATTTGGCAGTGTATGTAGTTGTCAGACTTGTAATATTTCATGTTGAACTTTAGTTGCTGGAATTATTTTGAGATGCTTTATTTGGATTAGCTGAGTGAATGTGTTTAACTGTGGAGGGCCACGAGTATGGACTGATGTTTGGGTGGATTCTTTTTATGAGTTCGGTTTATTATTGGTTGGTTTGAATTATGGAGTTTTGGACTATGAATTTGATAATTTAAGAAAGTTCATTTTTGGGGAAATGATTTCTTGCTTCTTATATATTGGAATTGTTAACTATTGAGGATTTAGTTCACTAAGGTAGTGGTGTTAGTTAGATTACTCTGATTTTCAATAAAAGTCATCAGCTATAATTTCAGATATCTGTGGTAATTTGGGTAGAGATTTTGTATTAATAGAAAGTATCTGAATAATTATGATTATGCAGTACGTAGGATGTTATATAGGATATTTCGAATTTTAGAATATTCTTCTAAGTTTTTCTTTCAATTTATTTAGGTAAAAGCTCGACTCCGAGGCTAACGGCTAGTCCAGGTAAGGGGATACAACACCGAAAAACCCCCAACAAGATTTTATTATAAATCTTTTGAAAAAGTGTTGGGGAAGTTTACAAAGCGTTGATCATGTGATTTTTAATGCGAAGCTTTTATTGCTCATATGTTATTATTCAAGAATTTTGTGCATAAATTACAGTTATGAGTAAGAGCATTTTTAAAGATATGATTTATGCATAATTATAGATATGATTAAGAGCATTTTAAAGTTATGATTTATGCATAATTAAAGTTATGATCAAGAGCATTTCAAAGTATGGATTAAGCATGTTTACAGTCATGAATATGAACATTTCAAAAATTATGAATTATGCATACTCAGAGAGATGATAAAGAGCATTTCAAGAATATGATTACAGAGAATTCCAAAGTTTATGACTCTATTCATGAATACAAATTTGAAAGGAAAGAGAATTTAAAGTTTAATTCTGCACATGACTACAGTTATGAAAACGGCTCTTACAGTTTTGAAATAAAGTATACAGTTAAAGCAGAGCCCACAGTATTACAGAAAAACGTTCATGTGCAGTAACTGTTTAACCCTGAGGCACTATTACAGTTAGGATTGGTACCCATAGGGTAGCATGGCAAGCATACCATAAGTTGGTGTGTGCTACCAGTCGAGGTTGGCCTTCACCTAGGGAAGATCCCCAACTAAAAACGGCTCTCCCAAGTGACGACAGGCTGAGTCCAGAGGTCTGTGTGACAATAGCCAACGTGCTCCGCTCACGGGTAACAGCGGTTTAGAGTCTGTAAAGGGTTAAACCACAGAGAAAGGATTAAAGAGAAAATTGATAAAAAGAATACACTGGATCATAATAAACTGTCATTCTCATTTACAAACTGTCATTCTCATTTACAAACTGTCATTCTCATAATAAACTGTCATTCTCATTTACAAACTGTCATTCTCATAATAAATTGTCATTCTCATTAGTATATCATGTTTTTAATAATATGCCTAACTATAATCTTCAACTTGTGATCACTCTAAAATTTCATATTTCATTTATACTTCTTGACATCATCATAATTTTTAATATACTTAAAAATACTCAAATCACCCAAAATAAATTAAAATCAACATACATTTGGTTCAGGTTGTAAGACAATATTCATATGTGAAATTAATACTTATTAGTGAGAAGAATAAATCTGTCATTATATATGACTAAAGATTACGGCATAAAGATTTATAATATGTTTTATTCCCCTGGTGTTGTATTTTCCTTACTGAGTTGTCGAACTCACCCCTTTTTCCCTCAACCCTTTTCAGATGACCCAGTGAGACAATAATAATTCTTGATATTGGCGTAGACCTCGCTATGAGCCATAGATCATTGTGGACTGACTAGATGCTTACTTGGTGTAGTAAGTTTCTTCGGAGTTTCAAGGCGTAAAGAATTATTAAAAACTAGAATTTATTAAATAGATATAATAAGTTTCCGTCTATATATATGTTTTAAATGCGCGCTTCCATTTTTTTAAATGGTTTTAGTATTTAAACTCACGTTTTCCCTTATATTCCAAAACGGGGGCGTGACACAAGGGACTTGAATGTGTAACATTCAACACTTATCACACCCCCAAACTTACATATTGCTAGTCCCTTAGCAATAAAAAGAAAAAACTAAAACAATAACCACTCTACCTCCTCTGTCGTAGGAAACACGATTGCATTTAACATATGCAATAAGCCTTTTAAACCCCTAGGACTCCCCAGTGGACGAGTGAAGTCTCTTGAGGTTTTGGCCTAAATTAAAAATTGATCACTACGGAATAAAAAATAATTCAAAGGCCTTCAAGGTAGGCAAAAAATAACAATTTAGTCATTGTAGTCAAATTCCATCAAAATACTTGATGGATTCTGTTAGAATCAATGTCAACACCAATAAAATGATCACATGTGTTACTCTTACTTAAAAAAAAATATCAATGTCAACACCAATAAAATGATCACATGTGTTACTCTTACTTAAAAAAAAATATCAATATATTAAAAATCTACACTTGACGGATTTCATTAGTGTGACACGTTAGCATGAATAAAATGAAAACAAGTGTCATTGTTTATAATATATATATATATATATATATATATATATATATATATATATATATATATATATATATATACTTAAAAAAAAATATTTTAATTGGGGAGTTGCCGAGCCACCACTTTTCTTCCTTTTTTTTTAATTAATTTTTATAATTTTTATAATTTCTTCAAATTTTTAGTTTTATATTAATAGTTTTTTAAAATTTCCTTTTTTAAGAGAATATTTTTTTATTAATTTTTTTATTTTAGGTTTTTAGTGGATAAGGATATTATAGGAATATTTCGACAAAAGTGGCATTTTTGGCACAGTTTAGTAGTTTGATGGGTCACATTAGTGCACTTGAAAATTCAGGAGCTATTCTAAAATTGGCTGTTAGGTCAAGGAATTTTTTTATATTTTTTCTTTTAGTTAAAGAATATTTAAATGGTATAAGAAAAAAGATAAGGATTTTATGAATGGATTCATGCATTTGGTGGATGACCACTTAGTTCCATCTCTTGGAATTCTACATATTAATGTCATTTTTTAGAATTCCTATAACATTCATGTAATACATTGATGTAGCCTTTTGATTCATGTACTAACCTTTCATATTCTTTAACCTCCCGTTATGATTTCATATCTATAAAATGGAGTATTGAGTAGTATGTAAAACACACAATAATAAGAAGAATTATACATCGTTCTTGAAGAACTAGTTTCACATATTGCAATCTCTTTCTATTGTCTTGTTATTTTCTTTGATTTTACAAGACATTATCAGCACGAAGCTCTAGCTAGTTGTTGTGTTCTTTTGATCTTCAACATCAAAAGCTATCAGTGGGATATTCTCAATTCATTGTAAGTCTATTTAAGATTTTGTAATCTTATTATCTATTTCGTTAATTAACATTCTAACATATGCTTAGAATTTTTTAGTGTTTTAAGAATCATATTATAACATATGAATTTTATGATCCATGTGAGATTAATATAAACTAAAATGTCATCATTACTATGAATATTGATGTTATGAATCTTGGAAATACTATTGAGAAAGAAAATCAAGCATCTCAGCAGGATCGTGCTAAAGCAATGATTTTTCTTCGCCATCATCTGCATGATGAATTAAAAAATAAATAAATAAAAGATCCCTTGACCTTGTGGAATAATTTAAGGAAGAGATACAAGCACCAACATATAGTTATCCTCCCAAAAGCTCATTATAGTTGGATGCACCTAAAGTTGCACTCTTTAAAATCAGCTTACAATTAAAGCTGTGTGGTGAAAAAGTCATTTATGATGATATCTACCATATTTCATGCCTCGAATGTGCTCCTGCAGCAGCAATATCGAGAGCGTAATTTCAGAAGATGTTTTGAATTAATATCTTTTCTTCTAGTGGCTGAGCAAAACAACCAGTTATTAATGAAAAATCACCAATCTCGTCCAATGGGTTCTACACCATTTCTTGAAGCAAATAGAAGCTCATTTTATGGTAATAAAGGAAACCGTGGTCATGGACGTGGATGTGGATGTGGTAGAAAAATTTGTAGAAGTCAAGGGGAACGTACTCATAATTCTTACAAAAGAAATGCACCTTACCACCAAATTAAAAGTGAAACCACACTGAAGCGAAATAAAATCAAAATAAAGGTTTACAGAATAAACCTACAAAGAACTATGAAGATAAATGTTACAGGTGTTGTATGAAAGGACATTAGTCGCGTGCCTGTTGTACACTTAAACATGTGGTAGACCTATATCAAGCCTCCATAAAAGAGAGAAATAGGGATTGAAATGAATTTTGCTAATCACAGTAATCCTATAGATTTTCCATTTTTTCTTGATACTCTAAATGGAAAGGGTAGCACTCATCTTGATGTTTTTGATTTCTTTGAAGACTCTACCAGAGAAATTGATATTTTGATTGGTGATGAATATGTCTACAACAATCTTCTTGACTTTCATTATGTTTTTATCATATTATGTTTACGTTGTCAAATTTAATTGTATTTTGTTATTTTCTTTTGATTTATAAAAATTAATATAAATTTTATTTATATATGGAGGCATGGGTCATACTAATGGAATGATTAATTCCAAGATAATGGTGAAGATTTGTGTCTATCAAGCTACAAAGATCTTTATACGGGTTAAAGCAATTTAGACGCATGTGGTACAATTTTCTTAGTGAATATCTATTGAAAGAAGGATTTGAGAATAATCCAATTTGTCCATGCGTTTTCATTAAGAAATCAGAATTTGGATTTGCTATCATTGCAGTTTATGTAGATGATTTAAATCTTGTTGGGACTCCAAAAGAGCTCACAAAAACTGCCACTTATTATTATTATTACTATTATTATTATTATTTTTTAAAAAAATAGTTTGAGATGAAAGATCTTAAAAAGACAAAATTTTGTTTTGGCTTACAAAATGAACATTTTCCAAATGAAATTCTTGTTTATCAGTCAACATACACAGAAAAAGTCCCGAAGCACTTTTACATAAAGAAAGCTCATCATTTGAGCACTCAAATGGTTGTTCGATAATTTGATGTGAAAAAAGACCATTCTCGCCCTCGAGAAGATGACGAGGAAATTCTTGGTCCTCAAGTACCATATCTTAGTGCAATTGGTACTCTGATATATCTTGCAAATTGCACACAACCTAATATAGCATTTTTAGTTAATTTACTAGCAAGATACAATTATGTACCAACTTGAAGGCATTGGAATGGGGTAAAACATGTTATACGTTATCTTCATGGAACAACTGACATAGGATAATTTTTTCCAAGATGATCCATATAAATATGCTGTAACCACATCCATTAAACGCATATCCAAACTTTTTGTAACTACTAAGCTAATAAAAAAATTAAATTTAATTGCATCCACTACAGGAGAATATGTTTCTGCATATTCAATACCAAGTTTCTGCAAAAAATCTTGTACATCAAGTCTTGCCTTGTATCTCATTACGTTTCCGTACAAATACCCACTTATATCCAACAGGCTATACACCTTCAGGTGTTTGGACTACAGGTCCAAATGTTTCACGTTTTGCTAGCGAGTTCAATTCTGCTTGAATTGCTTCTTTCCACATTGGCCAATCATTACTACGTCGACATTCTTTGACAGTTTCTGGTTCAACATCATCATTACTTCTAGTAATGTCAAATGCAACTTTAAATGAAAACAAGTTGTCGAAAACAATTTTGTTTTTATCCAATATTTCTCCTATACTTATATAATTTATTGAGATCTCATTATTTTTAGGTACAAGTTCCTCTTTAGGGGGATTAATGTGAGTTTTAAAAGTACTCACAAGCGCACGAATCGTTTGCAATATAGTATATGTGCAAGTGCAAGGTTGAATCCATAGGGAATTGCGTTGCAAAAATTAATTTCTATTTAAACTAATTCTATTTTAACTTAGTTCCGAATTTTGGGGTTTTGTGAATAAAATAAATATAAAATAAAATATACTAAGATTTTAGAATCCACACCCACCAAATCACAACAACATATTCTCATGTTCGTCAATATATATTCGAAGTTCTCACCATATAAATCTTATGTATGTTCTACTATACTTCAAAAATTAATTAAATCATTCAATGAATCTATTCTTTGCACAAACCACAAAAGATATCCGGTTTAAACCAAATCATCAAGAAATCATCTCAATAGTTGAAAAGAAGTAAAGCATTGGAAATATTAAACCCAATAAAATCAGATAGTGTAAACTCTCATGAAAATATTTTTGCTCTTCAAATGTGAGGTTTCATCATCAATCTTAGTTAAAAAATTAGCTACTCATTACTAAGAAGAAAATACTAAATTTTATTTAGAACATAAAAAAAAAAAAAAAAAAAAAAAAAAAAAAAAAAAAACTTACAAATTGCTACATGCCTTGGTGTGGCTGCATGCTTGCGCCTCTCACCCCCCACACCACAAGCAAAGACAACACACACACACACACACACACACACATATATATATATATATATATATATATATATATATATATAGCAAGCTCCTAGTTGCTGCTCTTCATACAGTGCCCTGCTTGGAAACACTCACAGTTACTGCTCTTCATACAGTGCCACATGACCTGCATTACATCGTTTAAGGGATTTTTCTCATTAGTGTGTCCCAGCTTTAGAAAGAATTAAATGCTGCCCACACGACACGTTCTGTTTTACAAAGAAGGGAAGGTATAGATACTACATGTCCCTTTGCGCCTTTCACGTCCATGTACACCGCCAGATATGGAAAAAAAAATAAACGTGTGTGTATATATACTCATGCACAGGTCTAGGTTACAAATAAAGTATTCTGCACCTTATGTCCACATGGATCTTTTGGTGTTGCCTTTCCTTATGAGAGAAAATGTGTAAGTTTCTTTGGAAAGAAATCATTTGCTGCCTTGTGTGTTCGGTGTTGCAGGTTTGGAATAGGAGCACATCACGACAGCTATCTTAAGGAAAATAAATCCGTGTCTCTTGGTCCCTATTTTGGAAAGCAATGTCTGTGTATCCAAAATTTGTGCTGCACCACTCACTCCCAGTCACGTGCATAGGAAAAAAATATATGCTATAGATCAATAGCATTTCCGTTTCGGTTCCTCCAAGGTCAAGACAAAGTATTCTTTAATTTGAATTACACTGGCGCTGCACCACGTGTCTTTATTAGACAAAATATTATTCCCTCTAAACACTGTCATTTAATTTCCTCACAATGACCTACAAAACGCTAAAATACTAAAACTAACAAAAAAATTTAGAAAATAACAAAACTAAAGGTTTAACAAATGCAAATTAAGGGGTCCAAATATACAATATTTGGCACTCATCAGGGGTAACTCTTCAAGAGATTCCTCTCCAGGAGGTTCCTCTTCAGAGGATTCCTTTCTAGGAGAATTTTGTAAAGAAAGTTTGGATGGATCAATTTTCGTTGCTTGTTTTGTGGATAAGGCCTCTTTAGGAGCGCTGATTTCATTTTCTTGTGTTTTTCTCTTCCGGCGAATCTTATCCTTTACATCAATAGGTCTTCCATGCTTCAGGTGTGCCTTAGACTCATTTGCTGCTGTATTAATTGATTATCCTACATGGACTTCTATCTTCGCTGGAGTATTAGTAGTTAGAATGTGAGACTTAACTATTTTCTTGTGGTCAATAAATGCATCCGACAATTGATTTGCAATACTCTATAAATTAATGATCATCTGAACTTCTAGTTCACATTGATTTGTATTAGGATCAAAATGAGATAACGTCAAATTATTCAAAGTGATTTCTTGTCGTGCTTCTGGCAACGATTTTTCTATCCCTAGTGATAGGAATATGTTTTCATCAAAATGACAATCTTCAAAACGTGCTTTAAAAATATCACCAGTTAAAGGCTTAAGATATCTAATAATAGAGGGAGAATCAAAACCAATATAAATCCCAAGTCTACGTTGAGATCCCATCTTAGTGCACTAAGGTGGAGCAATTAGAACATATACAGTACAACCAAAGATGTGAAAATGAAAAATATTTGGTGATTGACCAAATGCAAGTTGCAAAGGAGAATATTTTTGGTAAGATGTTGGTCTAATCCGAATGAATGATGCGGCAGGTAATATTCCATATCCTCAAGCATAAACAGGTAGTTTTGATTTCATAAGCAAAGGTCGAGCAATTAACTGAAGTCGTTTAATAAGCGATTCAATTAAACCATTTTAATTATAGGTATGAGCAACAGGATGTTCAACATTAGTACCGATTGACATGCAATAGTCATAAAATGCTTGAGGTGTAAATTCACTCGCATTATTCGTCCAAACAGATTGAATTGGATAATCAAATTGTGCCTGTAATCTAATTATTTGGGCAAGAAGTCTAACAAATGTAACATTATGAGTAGAAAGCAAACAAACATGTGACCATCTAGTTGATGCATATATTAAAATATCTAAATGGCCCACAAGGGGTTTGAATCGGCCCACATATATAGCCTTGAATTCTTTGTAAAAATAATGGAGATTCAACAGTTACCTTAGAAGGGGATTGTTTGATAACAAGTTTACTTTGAGAACATGCAACATAAGGATAATCATTTCGTAAAAGAATCTCTTGGTTCTTTAAGGGATGCCCATGAGAGTTCTCAATTATTAGATGCATCATAATTGTTTCCGGATGTTCAAGATGATCATACCAAAGCATAAACATCTTTGGATTAAAGCACTTTTGGTGCATCATAGCATGTGATTCAATTGTTCTTATTGTTGTATAATACAACCTGGAAGAGAAAGCAGACTATTTTTTTAATATGAGTTTCTGGCCCGAAATTATTGAAGTAATATAAAGATATTTGTCATTACTTTCATTAGTGGTTTCAACATGATAACCCTTTACACGAATATCTTTAAAACCAATTAAATTTATTCTAGATTAAGAAGAATAAGAAGCATCGTCAATACAAAATTTTGTTCCTTTTGGCAATATGATATTCGCTCTTCCAGAACCTTCAATTAGGTTTGATGAACCTGATATTGTATTTGTTCAAATTCATAGTTAGTTGGATATGTAGATGCGCGTTTTCTTTCTGATCTGCATGCGGAAGTACTGCTATTTCATGCGGAAGTACTGCTATTTCATAGAGATTTATTAAGCAAACACTTGTTGCTACTTCTTCAAATCACTAAGAGATTTTTGCAATTCATGATGCAAGTTTGAAATGCATATGACTAAAATCAGTAATTCAATACATTCGAGAAAAGTGTGGTTTATCCACAATCAAAGATAGCCCGACAATATTATATGAAAATAATGCTGCTTGTATCACACAAATCAGAGGATGATATATTAAAGGTGATAGAATAAAACACATTTCACCGAAATTCTTTTATGCACATGAGCTCCAGAAGAGTGGTGATATTAATGTGAAGTAGATACGATCAAGTGACAATTTGACAGATTTATTTACCAAAACTTTACCAACTACAACATTTAAGAAGTTGGTGAATAACATTGGAATGCAACGACTTAAGGATCTTTCATCATAAACAATTGAAGCACTTCATGCTAATGATGGGGAGTAAAATAATTATGCTGATTGTACTATTTTTCCTTCGCTAAGGTTTTTTCCATTGTATTTTTCTTTGCAAGGTTTTAATGAGACAATCATAAAGCATATGACAGCATACAAGAATAATGTACTATTTTTCCTTCGCCATAGGTTTTTTTCCAACTGGGTTTTCCTTGGCAAGGTTTTAACAAGGCATATTCTTAGTGTATGGTTGATAAGTGTTGAATGTTACACATTCAAGCCCCTTAATTTACATATATTAAGCTCTTAGTTTGGTTATAGTTTGATGTTTTGAGTTGCTTTTATGTTTTCTTGTATTTTACAGGCTTCGGAAGAAAATCCATCAAATTTCAAGATTATAACGAAGTCAGTAAACTCACTTTTGGAAAGATTCAACTCCAAATCAATTTTAAATTTAAGGAAAGAGAAGTTGGCAAAAATTCGTTATTTTTGGAAAGAATCCAGAATAAGTATGTCTTAGTAATTTAATAATAACTTTCGAGTCAAGTATCAGATTGTAACGAAATTGGTGGCGTTGGAAAGCTAATAAAAAATAAAACAAATATGTCAGAAATAGGTTTTTCCTAATTCGGATGGTTACCATGCCAAAATTGTCTCGCAATAAAAGACCACAAATCTGTACGAATTTTGAAATCCTTTTCCTACTTGGATGAAAATTTCAGAAAATGAAAAACTTGTACTTATTCTATTTGGACTAGAAGACTTATTTATAATTGTTATAGGATTTCTAGAGCTTCTACAGCTTCTTTAATCCCTATAAATATGCCTCTAACCTTTGAAGAAAAATACACATAAGCTTTGAGGAAGAATCAAAGACTACATCAAGAATGAGGTTTTTTTCTAGTTTTTATTTTCTTTTTTCCTTTATTTATTTTCTGTACGCATATAATTTTAGTTTATATTAGTGGTAACTAATACTTTAGTTAGGGCTCGATTGAAGCCCTAATTATGTCTCATTAAGGTTTTCAATTGGCGTCTTTGTTACAATTCATATATTGATGCTTAACTTGATTATTTCATATTTTCTTGAATTTCTCTCATGTTTATGCTTGATCAATATATGCATGTAGTATGGATTTGTTATTTATGTCAATTTGGATGACTGAGTCCTGGGTATAATAAAGTAACAAAAGAACCCTATCACAGGTCCTTGGATTAATTAACATAAAGGCAACTGGAATAGATACTTTGTTCCAATCTGAGTGTGTTTGTTGGTTTCCATAGATTTATACTTTCTTGAAGAACAACTTAGTAGATACCATGTTAAATCCTTCAAGGAAGAAAGGAGTTAGAGTAGATACCATGCATAACTCGTTACTCAGGAAAATCAATAGTTTTAGAAGAAGATACCATTCCCTTGTGGCTAGTAAGCATTAAGTATCAAGTTATGATGGTAGCATTGGCATTGTGAATCTTAATTGAGTATGATTAGCGGAGGATATAGATAGTGTGACATTTATTTGAATAGAGAAACAATAAGAGCATCTCTAATGAGCTCTCAATTTCAAAATTTTCACCAAAATTTGTTGAAAAGCTCAAAAAAGTCTACTTCAACAAATTCCCTATAATTTCTCTATTTTAGCTATTGTCAAAATTTCACTCCAAATTTGATTCACAAATGTTATGAGCTATTAAATATTTAATCATTTATCTTTCCTTTCACTTTACTTTTCACTTTTCCTCTTTTCTCATTTGTTAGGAGTAGGGGTGTGCAAAACTTGCAATCCCCGCCCCGCCCCGCCCCGCCCCGCAGAGGACCGGGTTTTCAAGTTTTTTTGTGGGTTAGGGTCTTAATTTGAGAAATTTATGCGGGGCGGGGCGGGTTATAGGTTTAGCCTTTTAAAAAATGCAGGTTCCCGCCCCCCACCGCACAAAGGAGAAAAAAAAATAAAAAAATAAAAAAATAAAAAAGGGGTCCACTAGCTCATTTCATTGTGTGAGAAATACAATTTTTATGGTTCAATTTCATGGGATGTTAAAGTGTACACATTTTTATTGTATTGTTATTTGAAATAATCTTTTCATTACTTCTGGAAAAGACAAGAAAATTGATTACATGGAATAGTGAAATATTATAACTTTTTATTCTTTACATTTATTCAATTATGCTTTGTTGATGGGAGAAAATAGAAATCATGTTTCTTAGAATTTTATCTTATAATTAATAGGGCTTTTAGTTTAAAAGACTTATTCCATGAAAAATGTTCTTGAATGGAAATATGAATTTAATTTTTTATTTAAAAAACCAGTATTTTTTTGAATTTTTATTTTTTTACAAAATAAAATCAAAATTACGTATATGTCACTCAAAATACCAGCCCCGCAATACCCGCCCCGCACGGTTAGTCTTTATCAAGTGCGGTTTGCGGGTTGGAAATTTCCAACCCGCAAAGGTGTGGAGTGGGGCCAAAAAAGGCGGAAACCCGCCCCGCCCCATGCACACCCCTAGTTAGGAATGATTGCTTAAAACTAATAAAAAATTAATATCTAGTTGAAATAGAGAAATATTTGGAGAGTTTAATGTAAGAAGTTTGTTAATAGTAGTAGTTAAAATAACAAAAATAATTTTTTAGCTAAAATTTGGAAAAAAAATTGGAGAGCTCACTAATAATGCTCTAAGTATCTTAAGTTTCTAAATCTGAAGAAAATATAGTAGAAGTTGCAGCTAGTACTCTTATACTACAGTGGTGTTTAGAACTTGGACTACTCTATACCACCATTCTCTATTTTTTTTTTTTTAATATATATATTATGTATTTTTATTCCTCTTTTGGGTTCGATCACTTGTCAGCAATATATATATATATATATATGAGTAATGATTCTTACACAACTCTTACACAACTTTAACTAATTTTTATTATGGTCGACCATTGAATTTATTTTCTTACATGTGAGCCTTAAATATTCAATAATTGATCTTAAAAAATAAAAAATTGTTAAAATTGTATAAAAATTGTGCAAGAAACATTCCTCTTTCTATATATATATATATATATATATATATATATATATATATATATATATATTAAGACTTATCGTTCTAAGCATTAATAATTATGCTTAGATCCAAATTTAAACTATTTTTCTATTTTTTTAGTACTTACCTTTTTCTTCTTTTTTGTCGTTTTTTATTTGTTTATTTATTTTTTTAAACTTATTGTTCTAAGCATCAATCATGCATATATCCAAATTTGTAATAGTTATCGTTCTAAGCATCGATCCTGCTCAGATCCAATATGCTTATTCTTTTTTCTTCTCAATTGTTTTGTGGTTAGACTTACTGTTTTATGCATCCACCATCTATTTACGTAAATTGACCCCTCCACACAAAAAATTCCAAGTCCAACCGGCCTGGTCACAAGAATCACAACTAGCACTCTTTTTTTAATCATCACTTTGCATTCCATCCTCCGAACATATTCAACTCATTTTGAAATTAAAATTTCTTCATTCCACTTGACAACTGCGAAAGAAAAAACTAAGAGAAAAAGAAAACGAAAACCAACAGGAAAAAGAAATGCAATATACACTTAAAAATCTTCTATCTGCTGCAACATATAAAAATAGAAAAATAAAAATAAAAATTATGCATACACCCATTATATTATGCTCAAAGGGTCATATTAATAAAGAATCTATAGAAATAAAGGGTTAGCGAATCATATTAACAACGAATCCACAAAAGAAAGGGTCACAGTACAGGGTAGGAATTAATTAATTATTCATAACAAAGAAAAAAGAAAATGAAAAACCAAGAACAAAAAAGAGCACTGTGGAGAAAACACCAAAGACAACCTTCCCGGTGTTCAGCCGGGGTACGTATAGCAGTTATCCACGGCACACCAACACAATACCATCTAGGCACCAGAATTACTCTACCCCTCCTCCGGAGCGGCGGCGTTCAAATCCAAAGGCTCAGTTTCCTCCAGCGCCGGCCTGTTCATCCTCATCTTCCCACCTTTATGTTCATCATCGTCATTCCCGACAACGACAACCCCTTCCTCCTCGTCCTCCACCAGCACCACCTCGTCTGTCTCCAAGGCCGCCCTCCACCCCTCCCCATTTCGCCCAGCCGACCTCTCAAAGTACTTCACCGCCACCTTCATCCTCCGCAGTATGGCAAAGAACTCCTCCACCTCCTCCTCCGTCGGCACCTCCTTCATCTTCTTCTTCCTTCCCTCCCCTTCTTCCCCCCCACCCCTCTTTCTTTTCTCTTTTTCCATATCAGACTAAATTAATTACACCTTATATTTAAGGAGCTGTCACCGCCTTAAATGCCTCAGGCTGTTTATATTCTTTGCTTTCTTTGGATTGGTGGTTATGGTGCGGTGCTGGTGATGACTTTTGTAAGCGGTCTTTCTGAGCCCTTCGATGAACTGGGGAGGTTGGGTTGAATTTGACGTAGGCGTGACCTCATGGGATTCCGCAGGCTGACGTTAGTGCATTGTGTTTGTACTTAATTATGAAAAGCAGGAAGAGAAATCGAGGTCACGGGAGAACTTTTCACGCGCTAGCGTTTTCTCTCGTTGATGTGGGACCCACTGGGATCTAGTCATGTGAGCCTTTCGATTGGAGAGTGGGGTCACGCTGCGAGTGAGAGTGGCGCCGAAGTTTAGGCGACGCAATGACAGAAGCATATGTGATGTCTCCTTCCGCGATGATTCCCCGTGGACCAAAAGGATGATCCTGCGGAAGGAGACATCACATATGCTCCTTCACATTCGTAAAATTATTAAAATTATTCACTTAACATTGAAATCATTCAATTATTCCTCAACATCATTAAGCATACGTGTCATCAGTGAAGTATCATATAAAAAAAAAACAAAAAAAAAAAACAAAAAAACAGCTGTTTTCTCACCGTGGGTAAGAAGCAAGAGAAACTAAGAAACAATAAATAAATAGTGACATTTTCTTTCTAAGTGTTTATTCCTCGTTCCTTATTCATTCTATAAAATTAAATTAAAAAAAAAATGTTAAAATGTTTGGGCACATTGTTTTTAAAAAAACAAATTCTATTGGTATTCGTAATTTTTCAAAAACAAATAAGATTTTATCCAACTTTTTCTAATTTTGTCTCAGGAAGTCAAACCATCAAAACATATTTTTTAAATTTATTTCGCTTCTGAATTCGCGCAATAAATTATAGTTGAATTTAAATTTTAAAGAATCGAGGATCCAAACGTGCCCTAAAGTAGCTAAAAGTAGCTATTCTACTTAACATAAAAAATAATTCATAATAATCAAATTTGATTATAATAGATTATTAATCTATTCTGTTAATGATGCTCTAGGGTGACACATTTACAAGGGGATAAGATTCTCTCAATTTCTCTTAATTTTAAATATGAAAAGAAAATAAGTTGATTAGGCAAAAAAAAAAAAAAGGAAAAAAAAAAGTGCGACAAAATTGTCCTGTCCCATCCGGACAATTTTATTCCAATTTTAATATTTCTTTGCCTAACCGGTTTCATTTTTCCATTTACAAAGTATGGATTAATTAAATAATGGCCACGATTGGGGTGTTTTTGGTATTTGCGACTTTGAGTGGGACCATCTGAAATGGTTGTTGGTTTTGCTGTATGGTCTACGGTCACCAAATCAGGAACAGTTTGACGGATCAATAAGTGGGGTGGTGGGCTCACCACGTGTCTAATCTTTAGACCCACGATGCGACGTATGGCCCACCATACATTTAGTGGGCTTTAGGTTGGTGAATGGCGAAAGCAATGGGCCCATCTATAAAGCATGGTTTGACTTAAGACACAAGATATGATACCAAGTTCTACATTTCCCCGACCAAAAAAAGAGAAAGATACCAAGATTTTGGGGCATAGCACAATTAGGTTCCACCAGATAAGGAGGGGCGCTCTTAAATTCAAAACAAATTTATTCGTGTCAATTGTTTAGGAAATCAAAGGAATTTGAAGAAAGCTATATGCAAGTTGGGCTGACATGCAGATATAATTATTGACAATAATCACATTTGCATTTGTATTATACAATTATCATTTTTAGATAACTACGTCTGCATCATGTGATTATTAAACCGTTGTCCACATACCAGGTAATGGGCCTTCTGAACATATTTTAGTCTGTTAGGTTTTCTTAGGTTCTCAAATTAGATTGTAGACAATGTTAGAATGCATTGGTCAAGGGCTGAAATATTTCTTTGCTGGGAGCCCAATTATTCTTTTTTCTTTTTTATTTTTTATTTTTTGTTGGCAGAGTTAATCTATTCTGTTCAGAACAGATAAAGAAAGAGAACATACAACTACTAATTCCTTAGGGATTATGAGTTAAAATCACTCTAGTTTCTGCCTATCGTAGAACAAAAACTTGAACCAATCGGAAAAATAATCACCTATTTTGATTGTGTTATATACTTATTTTGATCCAAAAAAAAAAGGTATTTAATGTCTTATATACCTATTTTGATTGTTAATGATACCATTTACAAGTAGTACAAGAATATATTCATTGGTTATGATTGACGTTTCATATGACAAATAAGGTTCAAGACTCAACCCATAAAGAAGCATCACTTCTTGTTTATAATCCATTATCACCATTTATTTATCTATCTGTTCTTAAAAAGGTTATTATTCAAAATGACTATTCCCTTTATGCAGGTGCAACTTATTGTAATTGTTTTTCTTTTCTTCATAACCAACACTACTTATTTTTGTAATAATAATATTACCTTCATCTTAAATTATGATGACTTTGATTGCTAGAAATGTAAACATAGTGGAATATAATACAGTTCCACAATGCACTGAAAACAAGATTTGATATAGTTGTTCCACGTGACTTTTCTCTTGAGTCTCCAACATTTTATTTCCTCGACAGTGGAGTATGCTACTAGAGCAATACTCACAATATCCACAATCTAAATACCTCACCATACTTAAAAACCAAAGTGAGAGATTTTTTACAAGTTGCAATCCTCTAATGCAAACACTCCAAAACCATTTTCCACGCATACACAATCAAAAACTTTCTCAAGCTTCTTTCTATACTTATACTCTGTTTGTTTCGGCATAAAATGGTTTCTGAAAAATGATTTCTATATTTTCCGGTGTTTGGTGTGGGCGACAAATATAGTCAACCGAAAAATAATTTCCGCTTGACAAAAAATGCTTAGTAAATTTCGGAAAATGATTTGCGCTTTTTGAAAGCATAAATCATTTTCCCCAGACGGTAGACGCAATCGACTCTCTTTTAAACGATGCAAATGACCTTCACACTCAAGCAATCGACCATCGTCGGAATCCAACAACCATCGCCGGATTCCGACAAGCTAGATTCCAGTACTCCGGCCGATGCTGGAATCTGAAAATTTCTACCAGAATTTGGCAAAAAATGGTCGGATCTCGGCCAGATGGCTAGGATCATGCCAGAATGGCCGGGATTCAATTGTACTAGCCAGATCCCGGCCGTTCTGGCCGGATCTAGCCAGGATCCGGCCGTTCTAGCAGGAATCCGGCACAAATGGCCAGATTCTGGCAATTTTAAAAATAATGTTGTAAATAATAATCTCAATTTGTAAAATATATGATTATTGTTAGGCAATGTGTATATCGTAGTTAAACATAATTTTTTAGTTGTTTTTTTATATTATTTTCCATTAATATTTTTATGTTGTGAATAAAAATTGATTTTTATAAGTTAATACGATTGAATGAAAATATAAAAAATATTTGTGATTTTCCGTACGTGCCAAACATCGAAAAATATTTTCAGTGAAAAACATTTTCCTGAAAAAAAACTTTCTAGAAAATATTTTACAACGAAACAATTTTATACCGAAACGAACGGAGCATTAGTAGAAAAACTGTTTTTATTCTTATGCTCCGTTTGTTTCGACGTAAAATGATTTCCGTCATAAAATGATTTCGACGAAATTATTTTCAGGAAAAATGATTTTCTCGAAAAAAAATTTCGGTGTTTGGTTCGCAAGAAAAAATTACAAAATGCAAAAATAAGAGTTTGGTAATTGTCGCCGGAATCCGGCAACGTCCGGTCGCCGTTGCCGGATTCCAGGGAGAAAGTTTGACCGGATCCGGCCAAAATGGCCGGATTCAGGCCGGAATCTTCCGGATCTGGCCGGATCCGTCGAGATCCGGCCGGATCCTGGCTGTTTTGGCCAGATCCGGCCGGAATTTGGCAATATTCCGGCCGGAATGTGGTCTGCCGGTGCCGAATTCCGGCGCCGGCAGAATTCCGGCTGCCGGATTCCGGCACAGGCAGAATTCCGGTGGCCGGATTCCGGCGCCGGCAGGTTTCCGGCGACCAGATGTTGTCAGACTCCAGCGCCGACTGGATCCCGACGACCGACAATTGCTAAATTCTGACGATCGAATATCAAACATGCGTGTAAGGACGAAGAGCTTAATTTCGGAAAACGATTTACAGTTCTAAAAATCGTAAATCGTTTTCCGAAAATTAAAAAAGCTTTTTCGGTCAAACCGAAAATGATTTTCATTGACCATTATTTTCGCCCCAACCAAACACCGGAAACTGCCGAAATTATTTTCCAGAAATCAATTTACACCGAAACAAACGGAGCATTAGTGCACAATTATGCACTTAATGGTCCTTTGGATTAACGTTTTAAATGTTACTCCACTTGATGAATGGATATGGGTTGGTTGCCCACCGTTGGGCGCCGCCCACCTTTAAACGGTACATCTCCTACTCGCACACTTTGAGCACAACCAAATCATGCATTTGTCTTATCTGTTTTCGATCAAAACGATGTTTGTAAGTCTTTTGCAGACTTAGGATTATGTGATTTTGAACTGGAGTTGTTTAAGTGAAGAATTGCATTGGCGTTAGTAATTGTGTTAGCAAAGGTGTCCAAACATGGTCATTTTAGAAGGCTACTGCTAGATCTGCATAGTTACATGACCTTCAGAGTGGTACTCCAGGGTGCCTCGTCAGCAAAGGTGTTAGCAAGCCATCTTGACGAGATTCGTTTAGAAGACAAATTCAAGTTTGTGTAAGTTGTCCAAGAATGACTGAGTCCGAGTAAAATGATCATAACATTTGATTTTGACATCAGATAAAGGCAAACTTGGTGGCATTGGAAACATGACTCAAAATTGTACAACTTTGCATTTCACAAAGATACTTTAATTCTGATGTTTGCTAGGTCAAAATGGGATGTCAATAGCATCCTGAAAATTAGGACAAATTGAAGGCAGTGAAGTGCGTCAACTAT
Organism: Alnus glutinosa; assembly: GCF_958979055.1. Lineage (NCBI taxonomy): Eukaryota > Viridiplantae > Streptophyta > Magnoliopsida > Fagales > Betulaceae > Alnus > Alnus glutinosa. The sequence continues at coordinate 23,660,913 of NC_084889.1, read as the reverse complement.
TCTCCTCTCTCTCTCCACCCTTGTTTGTTTTTTTCCTGTACCTTTTCTTGTTTTTTGCCAAAAAGTGTTACTATATTGGTAGAAGATGCTACAGTGAACTTTCATATATGAAAGTTCACTATAGCAAATTTGATGGAAAGCCTTTATTTTATAGGCTCTGCCGGAGGAAAAAAGTATTCCATAAAAGCTAAATGTAGCTATTATTACTAGTTTGAAAGCCCTGCTGGAGATGCCCTAAGGTATCAATGATGCATAGAGAGGGTGAAGATGTATGAGGGTCTTGAGGGGTGGTTTATATAGGTGAGGAATGATGAGATAAAGCTGATTGAGGTGGATAGTTGGTTAAAATTACTTTTCAGGTGACATCGAATGTTCAGTGTAATGTTCTGAAAAAGAGAAGGTGCCCACATCAAACATTCCAAAGGTTATTTGAACGTTTCATGTACTGTTCTAAACATGCACAAAAGTGGTCCACATCGAACATTTTAGAGATGCTTTGAACGTTTGAGAGGGGTCTACATCTAACTTTCCAAGTTAAGGTCGAACGTTCGACTATTTTGTTAACTAATTAAGGTAGAAATTCTTTTGGAGCTTTTTAATTTTAAAGATTTTAGTTACTAATTACGTGCTACATATTAAAACTTGTTAAAATAGTGGTTTGAATTTCGGGGTATTACATTCTTTTCACTACTCAATATCTTATGCAATTTATCACTAGAGAAGTTGTTCAATTGATCCTTAGATTCTTTTAATACATTCTCAAGTGATTTTGTTTTTCTCATTCATTGCAACTATGTCAAGTTCAGGTTTACAAATCTAAGCATGTGAGTGATCAAATTTAACAAGCAAGCTTTCTTCTTCATGTTCCACTTCATTCAGCTTTTTGAAAACCTGTTTGTTCAATTTCATCAGTTTTCAAATATTCAACAAATAACTTATCATATGTAGTTTGCAAATCATCCACATCCTCATATGACTCTGCCAATTCAGGAGAGCCAGACACACAAGACTCGCCAAGTCATTAGACTCGACGTTGATGACCTATTATCAGCATTAACATATCATTTTGGGTTCTAAATCCATCAGTCTCGACTATTAATACTATCAGCTGCTAATATGTAACTATTAGCATCAACCCAAATGTCAAAGCTAATGATCATCAGTGTCGGATTATTGAAGTCAATATCATTAGCATTGAAGAGTCGCCACTAAGACCAATTGCGACAACATTTGGACTTTTAGTCAACGCCAATAATCAATTTATTTATTTATTTTGTAGTGTTAATTGTATATGGGTTTTGAATATAAGCTGTTATAAACCATTTATTTTCACATAGTTTTATAAGACCTCTATTTTGAGCTAAATTTCACAAACCCATATCCATTATCTCATAATAAGGACAACAATTTCTTAGGCGACAATTAACAATCCAAGATAACTAGATTGTTAGCAAAGTTTACTCATTAAGATGATACTTTTAGAGGATTGGTGATAGTATTCAAAGAACCCACTTTTATAGTAAAATCGTTAAGAATAATGATTAGGTATATTAGGTATCTTTGTATAGATGGTTGTTTTAGGCTACATGAAAATGTATTGGTTGCAATCTCTGCGCTCTTCGTACTTCTCGCTTCAAACATCATAATGACCAATAATCTAATTCTCCTATGAGAATCAACTATCCAACTCTTTATAGAAATGTTTCAAGATGTATGCCAGATGGTTATACTAAGGCAACTCACTTAGTGTCATGAGATGAATCTCTACATTCTGCTGAATCCACTTTACCAGCCTTCAACTATTAAAAATGACTGGAAAGATCAACAACCCTAGGTTGGATCAGTCAAGCAAAATAAATCTCATATTCTATACTAACCATTCAATCTAGCAGTGCACATATAAAAAATTCTCTTCGTGTCTCTAAGTGATGAGAGAATAAATTCTATATTGCTACTATACTACTCATTAAGTATCTTATATTCCATAAAAAATTTGATAGTTATTCCTCTAGTGGTACACCCCCACTCAATTAGGCAAATTATTACTCCAATTGTTCTTGGTCACTTTTCAGATAAAAAATATTAGAATCAGGGTGGGATAAAACGTTTTTCCAAATTAAAACTTTTTTTCACAAAAAAATTATAAAACATTCTACATTAAATTTTTAAAAATAGTTTTATTAAAAACTTCATTTCCCCACCCTCGCCAAGAATATGAGTAATTTCCTTGACTCAACCAAAACAGAAAAGTCAGTTCCTTAATTTTTTATTTTATTTTTTTTAAAATTTGGAATTCACTTATATTAAAATTCACAATGTGCCAATTAATTTCATGATCACTCAACCATCATTACTAGATAGGTGAATGAAATTAATATAAGAACAACTTGTTAGTACTGATGTCACGCTCCAATCCTAGAAAGGGATTAAGGATGACCGTCTTTATCGGTTTCCCGTTTGCTTCTTTCTCATCCTTTGTTGGAACAGTGATTTTGTGCTCTCAAGTGCGCAATATAAGAATTTTAAACTCATCAGTAAATTTTAGAGCAATGAAAATAAAAATTTCATTTATTTAAGCAGTGCTTTATCTTAAGCAAACTATTAATCCAGAGTACCTCAAAGTCAAATTTGACAATTTTCAAAAGAAAAAGAAAAAAACAAAAATTCTCATCAACTACTACTAAAATCTCGTTGTGACCAACTTGCCTATTGATTACTTCGGCTTTCTATATCCTGAATGATCTTCATCATATGAAGAAAAAAAAAAAAAAAAAAAAGAGAAGAGAAATGGGTGATTTTTGGGAAACACAATAAGTGGATGCATAAAAATAATAATAATAAACTCTCGGTTTTTCAATAATTTATGAACTACTTTTTTGGTAAAATCTCTTATTTCTTTGAAAACTCTTAGAATAAGATAGGTGTGAATTGAATGCTTTGATAGCAAAATCTCTTACTAAAATAAGATAGCTCTAAATTGAAATACTTTCATAGCAAAATCATTTTCTCTTTGGGAACTCTTAATTAGGAAAAGATAACTCTAAATTGAACTACTTTCATACCAAAATCTCTCTTTAGAAACTCTTAATTAAAATAAGATAACTCTGAATTGAACTACTTTCATAGCAAAATCTCTTTCTCTTTGGGAACTCTTTTGGAATTTCATAAGTATTTTGATCAATAGAAATTTTCTTTACAAAATAATTTCTATCAAGCTTTGTCATGCCTTTCACACTATTACACTCTGTGTACGAGGGTTTTGTGATCTGTTTGGATCTTGACTCAACCTATGACGACATGAGGACTCTTCTTTGGAATGAGTTTACCTGATTAACTCTGGGTGCACTCATAATAGAAACTTTCCAGTGATTGACCACTCCTTCTCAATGTCCTTTAGTGTGGTTGCATTCCATCCTCTGAGCAACGGTTCCGAGCTATCTCTAATCTCCAAGGCCATTAAAGTTCTCTGGTGTTATAGTTCTTTTTTTTTTTTTTTTTTTTTTCTTTTAATTTTTTAATATTTATTTATTTTTTATTATTATTATTCTCTTTGAGTACATGCGTTCTCTCTCTCTCTCTCTCTCTCTCTCTCTCTCTCTCTCTCTCTCTCCCTCTCTTATTCATTTCTTGTCAAGTATTCAATTTCTTTCTATGTACTACTTGATAACTAAAACACTGGAAGATATTATATAATTTCAATAAAATAATGCTTACATAATAAAAATATCTTCTTCTTTGATTTCTCTTGAAAATTTCAAACATAAAGAAACTCTGATAGAGAAATCTTCATAAAATGGTCTTTACGTTTTACATAATCATATAAAATTTACTTTCCAAAACAATTCATGTAGTAGTATGGAAAACTTTTGTTTTCAAAATAACATCTGAATTAAAGAAAACAAATCCTATAGTAGCATATGAAACAAAATTTAACATATATAAAATAAGTAAAGTTTGTATCCACTTACCTCCCTGCCTTTCTAAGAAGATCAATTCTATAAAATTCTCTAAATACCTGAATGCCGTTATATGGAAAAAGTGTCCCTTGATTTGAACCCTCCAATTTATCACGTAGTCTCGCTTACAAAAATTCTTTAATTTTAAGTTCTTAGAAATTAGGAAATGTAATGCTTTCAAAATTAGGCAATTGTGTTTACCTAAGTGGGTGGATTACTGACAAATTACTCGGTTCAATTAACTCGTAATTGACTAAAGGATTTTTTCTAAGCTAAAATCAGAGTGAAAACGGCATCCAGAAACGAAATCATGATCTGAGGTTTGTAGTTCTAAATCCAATATAATATGTATCCTCAAACACAGGCTTAGAGCTTCTAAATAGACATTACTACAACAAATAAATTTTAATTACCCGAATCCCTCAATAAGAGTCACCCACTTTGTGTCTTCATCCCAACAAATCCCTCACTCTATCCTTATGAGGTCTGCTAATCTGTAAAACACCGAGGTGTTTCATAGTGAAAGAGAAATAATTGCGTAAATCCACAACTTAGTAAATAAATATTTTCAAAACTAACTACTTCTTTACAAGCCTTGTGTAATAGTTATAATACGGGAATCTTAAACGTGGGTTTTCACAAATGGTTTATATTGTCCCCCTTCATTATGCTCGGACGAAAAATGATTTATTTTTAAGCACCGTTGTGGTATAATATCGGCAACAACGATATCATTTTGATGCAGAGAAATCATGCTATTACATATAGTCATGACTATACTTTATATGGTCTATTCTAGGATATTAACCCCTTCTAAGTAGGGTCGGTGCTGTTCCGAGAGATATGTCATACAATACCAGTGCCCTACAAATTGTACACCACCGTCCATCACTAGTGGTTCGACCGAGTTCAACCTCGGGTGGCCCACACCATTAGTGAAGTCTGTCTATAGTGACCACCACTCAAGCGTGGTTGAACCGGTCACAATATTATTGGATCCAAGGCCAAACATCATTCCAAGTAACCTCTGTGACCACAAGGTCAAGCATGTATAGTAAGCCCATGGCTGATCTACCGTACATACCAGTGTACCATGTGTAACACTCAGAGAAATAAAGTTATTGGTAATTAACTTCACGGTTCGTCTCCCAGTCCCATTCTACAATGAATAAGAGTCGGGAGGTTCTACTCCTCAAAAAGAGAATACTATGCAGTAGAAACATAAAAGATTCTGGCAACATTAATTATAACCGTAGCATTTACCAAGAGTCATTACATTAACTAAAATCACACTATACAAATTATCGACATAAAATATTAAAACTAAACCTTAATACACAATCAAGTCCTAAACGCTAAGCCTAAAACATCATCCAAAATTACTAATTACTATAAGTGATCTTTAGAATCCCGTAATCAATTCTCAAGCATAACCAGATCATAACACTACACCAAACTCCCGCATCAATCTCAAGGTCTTTCTCAAGTCCAACATCTAAAGGTAGTTCAATTATAAAACAACACATGTTTCATAGGTGGAAAGATACCAGAGGAAGTCCATGACTAAGTCAATAATAATACACGTGGTGACAGGTTATCATGTAGTGAACTCAGTTATTTATAAGGGATAATTGCACCGTTGGTCCTTGGGGTTAGCGATAATTATTTTTCACTCAATGTGGTTCAAAACGTTTATGGGAGGTCATCGTGGTAAACAATAATTACAAATCATTCCCTGAACACATTTTCTATCCAAAAGTTAACAGATTCCATTAGTCAGCCATGTCACACCCAATAGGAAACCGACATGTGTCCATTATAACAAAAAGATATAAAAAATAATAAAAATATAAATAAATAAAATAAAAAATATCATTTTAAAAAAAAAAAATAAAAAAAGTAAAAAAATACAAAGGGGTGGCTGCCGCCTTTGGGGGTGGCCCCAATGGCTGGGGCTGGCCTAACGTAAATGATTTTAGGGGTGGCCCCCCTGAGGGAGGCTGCGGCCACCCCGACAGGTGGCCGGGAGTGGCGTGTGGCCACCCCTAAATTCATTTGCGGGTGGTCGTGCGCCACCCCTTTGTATTTATTTATTTATTTTTAAAAACTAATATTTATTTTATTTTATTTATATTTATATTTTTATTAGATTTTATATTTTTTATTGTAATGGACATGTGTCAACTTCCTATTTGGTGTGACGTGGCTGACTAACAGAATCTGTTAACTTTTGGATGGAAAATGTGTTCAAGGACTGATTTGTAATTATTGTTTACCACAAAGACCTCCCATGAACTTTTTGAACCATAGGGAGTGAAAAATAATTATGCCCAACTTCAGGGACCAACAGTGCAATTATCCCTACTTATAAATCATATACAGAAATGCAATATTACAGTTTATCATTTGACAATGTCATCATGGAAGCAATATAGATATAATATATGTTATAATAAGAAAATCATGTCATAGCTCAACACCAAATGGACTACTGAGGATTTTAACCCGTTTTCAACAGGGTTGGTGATATCCCGAGGGATTTGTAATATAGCACTAGTGCCCCAGATATGTACGGCACCGTCCATCACTAGCAACCCGACTGAGTCCGACCTCGGGTGGCCCACGCTACCCCCATTCAAGTATGGTGCGCCGGTTCCAAAATAACCATTGGATCCAAGACCAAACATAAAAATAAATAAACCTTTGACCATAAGGTTAACCTGTATAATAAGCCTATCGCCATTATCCCGCACGTACCGGTGTACCATGTTATACGATGCAATTTAGTAATCACTGTCTTTACATGTGTGCTTTCATAAACTCATCATTTTCATTATCTTATTATTCATCACTCATTTTTACAAAAGTAGAGTTCACAGTAATAAGAAAGGTATTTAATGTGATTTGTAAATATGCATATTTGGCACACAAAATAATCATCCTATGCGGGAAAAATAATAACAGGTATCCATGTGAAAGTTTACTTGTATCGTAAGGCTCCTCTAAAAAGTCCTTTTGAGGCTCCGAAACCTTGAAATCTGAGAAAAACCTATCATCAGTCCTAGTCCTAAGATAAAACTCATTCTATGCACTAATAAGTTCAAAATAGGTATTTTGCCTACACCACAAATTTTCAGGATACGATGCTCAAACGTTCGCTACATGAGGAACAATCATTCAAAGAAAGGGATCGAACGTTTGGCCTAGGGAATCAATGTTTGGTTCTGGCAGAAACCCATTTCGAACCAAAACTCAATTGACCTACTTCTGAGCAAATCCTACAGTCCAAGCAACACTCCTAACACAGTTCTAAGCCATAATAACACATCATGTAGAACCACAATGTCTAAACCATGAAGATACTAAACCTATTATCAAGCTTGTATTAAGATCAAGACAACGATGGGAGGATTAAGCCAATGATTAAAGCTATAAAGATAATTTGACTGCATAACGGCCACAAAAGAACGGGTTTAAGGTAGAGGCATTACCTCTTTAAGGAAAAAATGCTTCCCTCACACTGACACGATCTCACATGCTCTCAACAGAGTAACACAAGCTCCAAGGGTCGGAAATACACAAAATACACGGAGTGGTGGGGGTATTTATAGAGAAAAGGGTCGAAAGGGATAAGGATAAACTAATCTGTCTATTGGCGAATGTTTATCAAGTGATGCTCGAACGTTCGTGTACTATTTAGAGTTAGGCAAAAGTTTGGTGTACGGTCTAACACAAAAGCCCAAGGCGTTTGATCTACCTTCTAACTCACAATACAACAAGTCATCGAACGTTATTGGTGGGAACTTCGAACGTTCTTGGTGGGAACTTTAAACGTTCTTGGTGGGAACTTCGAACGTTCTCGTTTCGGCGCAAATGTTTTGTCAATACAAAATGTCAAAAAGGTCCAATTTCCAATTAAGACCTAATTAACCCTGAAAAAAAAAAAATTATCTTGTGCACTACACCATGTCATACGATGCAAATACTTAACTCTCAATTATATATTTGCATATTTTTGAAATGCGATTTGACTGCTTTATCAGCTAATTTTATGGAGACTAGCAAGTTCTAACTGTTTGTGGCATTTTTTTTTGGGCATATATTTCTTGGTATTTTTTTCAGAAATATGTCTTCAGGCATCTCTCAGAACAGGGTCAGGCAAAGGATGGATGAGGGCATAGCAGCCACCAGGGCTCGAATGGAGAACAGGCAAGCGATCCCAGATAGGAACGTACTCAGAGTAGATATTATGATGGCTCCTCTGGATTTCTTTGCTGAAATAATCTAGGCAAATCACTGGGGATATATGTACAATTGTGCATGCCCTGTGTATTCCAGGCTGGTGCGTGATTTTTATGGGCACTTGGAGGTAGTTCAGGATGATGACAGAGGGATTATTCTTCAGACTACTATTCAAAGGAACATCATTAAGATTGACCCGCAGATTATCAGTTCCATCATCGGGGTTCCTGTGCTTACTATTTCAGCCAATCATTTCACAGAGGTTATGGAGCCTCCTAGCATAGAGCAGCTTAGGGATTACTTTATTGTCCATCCATAGGGCGATGAGCGAGCTCATGCTCATATCAAGATTGTTGCCTTTTCTCCCCCACACTGGCTGCTCGCGAAGATTATTTTACACAATCTCTGGCCCACAGCTCGTAGAAATGAGCTTGTTCTGAAGAGGGCTCAATTTTTGTATGCTCTGTCTATGAGGATGCCTTTTTGCATGTGTAAGCACATCCTCAACATTATTCTCAATTCGAGAGATGATCATGCTACAGGTCTTCCATTTGCGTGCTTGGTCACGAAGTTCTGTCTTTAAGTTGCAACAGACATATCTATTGAGCCTAGGATGAGAGTGTAAGATCCTTTTGGTAGTCAGACTCTCTTGAAGTCTAATGCTCAGTTGCGGTTCGAAGGACAAGGCGAAGCACCTCAGCCTGCTCCAGCTCAGGATGATCAGCATGCAGCAACTTCCTTATCTCAGACTGCTCCCCTTCTTCTACTTTATGATGCTGGATATCCTCAGATTATGGTTGCCTTGAGCTCTATTCAGCGGGAGGCCATCTCTATCAGTGTCAGAGTTGAGCTGTGCCAGCTTGATATTCAAGAGTGTCTCAAGCACCATCATCCATCTCAAGATGATAAGGATTGACTGTTATTGTTATTTTTTTTGAGACTATTTACTTTTATTCCTGTTTTTGGATATTTGTAAATTTTATAACTCTGGATTTTATATACTCTATTTACCTTTGTACTGCTGAGACATTAAGGGGGAGTATTTTTAACTGTGATTTTTCTATACTCTGTTTACCCTTTTTTCTTTTGAGATAAAAAGGGGGAGTATTTTTATTTTTGGGCCGGGAATGTATTTTTAACTGGTCAAGTGATTTTTGTCCCAAAATGGCCAAAGATGGAGTTTGTCAGTTTTGTTGGCTACATTCTGTTGACAAAATCACTATCATGTAATGTTGCTGTCATAAACAGGGATGCCGTATATTTCAGAATCTTCAAAGTATCTAGAGAAAGCTATTTCAAGTGTTCAAGGAAGATTCTGTGCAGATTCCAACTCAGAGAAGTCGGATCCTATGTTTTCATCCGGACGGCCCAGACATGCGTCTGGACACCCATCAGTGTTGAGAAGCTTCGAACAGTTCAAGGTTGCATCCGTTCGGACATCATGTTAACACGTCCGGACGCTCTTCAAAGTTCGAGAAGATTCCAACTCTCCTTTGCAAACACGGAGTGGGGAGACAGTTGCACCCGTCCAAACGACAGGGCAACACCGTCTGGATGTCGAGATCCTTGATAAGGAAATTGTGTGCATACAGTTTGCATCAGTCCGAACTCCAGGGCAACACCGTTCGAATGCGGTCCTTGTTATGTTAATTACTTTCAGACAATGCAACAGTTCGGACTCTAGGGCAGCACCGTTCGGACACGGCCTTAATTTAGAAACGCATGAAGCGTGTTATGGAAAGGCGGTTGCACAGCTGATCGTCCGGATGCCGCCTAGAGGAATATGAGACAGACTTGATTTAGGTCTTCTATGCCTATAAATAGAGGCTTCTAGGCATGTAATCTTTACAAAATTCAATATTGAATTCTCTATAGCTTAGAAAGGGTGTTTAGGGAGATATTGTGAAGACCTGCTAGCTCTTAAGCTGTTGCCGGTGTGCTGTTGCTGTTTCGTGTGAAGTCTATTTTAGGGAGGAGCCCTAAGGTAAAAAAATCCATTGAAGACCCCTTCAAGTAGGTAACTTGGTTGGGAGGTAATCACGTTGCGTTACGTGTCAGAGTGCAAGATACGATCGCTGCATATGGGTAAGTGAGTGTTACTGTCTTTGTACTAGCTTTGTATTTTGAATAGTAGATTTCCTTTGTTTGACTGTCCCGGAGTGGTTTTCTCTTAATTGAGTTTCCACTTCGTTAACAAAATATCTGTCTCATTTAAATTCTGCACTTTTGATATTTTGTTACACGTTGTTCCCACACACACACACACACACCCCGTAATTTAGAAGTCTTTTATTTTTCACAGGTGATATCGAACATTCAATGTACTGGCACGAATGTTGGATGTACTACTCTGAAGAAAGAAGGGGTCCACATCAAACGTTCCAAAGGTTCTCCAAATTTCTGGTGGTCGTTGTTTGAACGTTTAGTGGTCCCCCTGACATAAAATTGATGTGTGAACAGTGGTGTATGTTTGGTCATCGAACATTTGTGACGTAAGCATCAAACGTTTGGTGTACTAATAGATCAAACGTTTGGTAGCCCTAGTCGAATGTTCGGTTAAGACAAAAAACTAGAATTACCTTTATATTGAGTCTTAATCTCATATTAACATTGATCAAAGCTTTACTTAGTCCTAATAAATGTTCGGGTATTACAGGAAAAGACTACTTAGTCTAGCGTTTTATTTTATAGAAAACTCCATTTTTCTTTCCTAGTTAATGTGATGACTCATTTTTTTTTTTATATACAAGATGGAATCATCACAGAGGCATGACGATTAGTCATTAAGCCAACATCAACCTAATACATCTCATAACATATGCATAATATATTAGAGATAAACTTGTAGCAGTGGAACTAAATTCATTAACTAAAAAGTGTAAATGCAACATTAGAGCCATACATCTGTCTATATGTTTAAGGCTTAATCAAAATACTATATACGTCAAAGAATGGCTATACATTAAGGGTGTCACATGTGACAGAAGCTATATATAAAAGTATATACAAAATATTAACTATCCTTAAAGCCCAACACATACAACTGTAGTGATATGCTTCAGTCGTAGTACCCCCAGTATAAAGCCATCGGGTTCTCGTCTTCCTCAGCAGTACCTGCAACCAAAGCATCAACATTTACACGGTCGTGGTGATAGCCACGTTCAGGTAGGTGGAAGTTTGAGTCCACAAGCTCAGTAATATAAAACTCACTAAGTTTTGCAATGAGCTGACTCTTCTCTTTTCTACCTTACATGAAAATAAATAATGCCTTCTAAATTACCAAGTGTGTGTTCGTGTGCAACAAAATATCTTAAATGTTGAAAATAAAAGAGACAAGATATTTGTTGACGAAGTGGAAACTCTGTGAAGCGAAAAACCACTCCAAGGCAGCCAAACCCAGGAAATCCACTATCCAAAGACAAAGCAAGTTTTAAAGCACTCTTACTCACAAAACCTATTGCAGTAATCATAGCTTTAACTATAACATGAAGCCCATCGTGAACGCTTCCCAACCAAGTCTCCTACTTGAAGGGATCTTTGATGGAATCCTTTACTTAGAGCTGACCCTTAAGATAGACTTCACACGAACTGTTGAGCACACATCAGCAACGGCTAGAGAGCTAGCGGATCTTCAAATCTCCTTAAACACCCTCTCTAAGCACTATGGAATTCTATACTGAATTCTTACAAATAACAAGCCTATAGCCATCTATTTATAGGCTTCAGAAAACCTAATTCTAGACAAATTCGGACTCTGGCTATGGAGCGTCCGGACGGAAGTTAGCCTTGTCAGGACGGTCTTCTGCGACTGCTTTTCTAGAATAGCGCAATTTTTCCCATAATAAGACCACATCCGGACGGCTTGGCCGAGCGTTCGGATGGTCTTCACTGTCTCTCCTCTCCGCGTTCGTAAAGGAAACTCGAAATATTCTGGACCGCTGGGTAGCGTCTGGACTTGTTACCACATCATCCAGACGTCTTGCAGAAACTTCCCAAATAGTGTCGACTGAAATCCACCTCCGTATAGAAATTGAAAAAGCTTGACCTAGCGTCCGTACGGTATTGCTCTGACGTCTGGATGTCTTCAACGCTGAAGCTTCTAGACACTGAGGGGCGTCCGGACACCTTCTAGACACTGGTAGATCTGACTTGGAAAATGCATGAAGTATTCATGGACATCTTCTAGAACTTTCTAACCAGTCACATGGCTTGAAAAGAACATTGTCCATATAACTTGAAGACTTTCAATAAACCGATAAGCCTATTTAAAATGTAACTGTTACATAACTTATTTTTGTCATTCAGAATGTTGCCAACATAAAATACTAACATTACGTTTACCATAACAGCTATAATTAACATGATGTTTTCTTTTTAAAATGCTTTGTAGCTAATAAGGTAGACACATGCTTATATATACATGTGAAATCGTATATATATGTAAATAAATTCTGAGACTCAATTATACTTATATGTAAGCATTCCACAACTTCAGGGAATTACCGGCTTATGGGCATATCTAAGCAAGGGAATACATGACTTCATAACCAAGATATACTCGTACACCAACTTTTCACAACTTCGGGGGATCACTAGTATATTAGCATATCTAAGCATGAAATCATGTCACCATACATTGACACAATACTCTGCTATACGCATATACAAGTACTCCACAACTTCGGAGAATACAAGCATATGCATTTCAAAGCATAGAAACAAACAACGTCATAACTCAGTTATACTCACATGCAAGCATTCCACAACTTCGGAGAATACAAGCATAAAAGCACATCCAAGCATGTAGCCTTATAAATCATCATATCTAAACCAGCCATAATAATACACATATGTTCTGTTCCATTCAAACTCATAGGCATATTGATACGTCTAGCATGAAATACCTCATACAACATCATTATAACTTTTCATAAACTTATGCCATGCATGTCATCATAATAGGAGGCAACATTAGCTCACATTATTTACTATGGAGACAATTTCGGCTCCCTTCACTTTCATTATGGAGGCTACTTAGGCTCCTTAATCTCTTTATGCATAATCATGCTCATGCTTTATGCTATAAAACTTGTTATACCTTTACTTTCATGTTCATGCTTCATTCAACAACTTATCTCTTTCATAATTCAATAAACATTTCATGAAATCTTTTACTCATCAAGAAACTCCACAATACATATCTTAACTCACAATTTCATGAAACATACTTTAAAACTCATGAAACACCATCAAATCATATTTCAATTCCCATTTTCATAATCATACTTCAAATCTCATAAATCATCATAAATTCATACCTTAACATAATTTAAAGTATTGAAGCCATTCATAAAGCATAAGTTATCACAAAATATCATTTGCTCGGGTTTAAGCAAATATAACATTTTTGTAATATTCTAAAATCACAAAACATAGTATCTTTTCTTAGTGATTTGAATACCCACTTTGGCTGCTTGACAATTGGCTATGAACAAACTCTTCACATAAGCCATACAATGTATCACTGTATAACACATTGATGACACATTAGACCTAGCACATAATATTTTGGAAAAAAAAAAATTTAAAAAAACACCCCATGAATTAACAACTGATTTTAGAATAGCCCTCTCAATTTTCAAGTGCACTAATGTGACCCATCAAACTACCAAAATGTGTCAAAAATGCCACTTTTGTCGAAATATTCCTATAATACCCTTATTCTATTGAAAACTAAAATAAAAAAGTAATTAAAAATTATTTTTTTAAAAAAAAAATAAAGAAATTTTAAAAAACTATTAGTATAAAACTAAAAAGTTAAAGAAATTAAAAAGTTAAAAAATTAACATTTTTAATTAAAAAATAAATCATTTTTTTTAATTAAATTTTTTTAGTAAGAGTGACACATGTCATCATTTTGTTGGTATTAACGTTGATACTAACAGAATCAGTCAAGTATTTTGACAGAATTTGACTACAATTACTAAATTGCTATTTTTTGCATACTTTGAAAACGTTTAAATTATTTTTTATTCCTTAGTAAGCGATTTGTAATTTAGGCTAACCACATGGATTGATTTTGTATTCATCCTTTTTTTTGTCTTTTTTTTCAAAAAAAAAAAAAAAAAATTTAGATTTTTCTTTTTATTTTCTTTTATTTTTTTATTTTTTTAAGTTTTTAAGAGAATAAGGGTATTATAAGAATATTTTGACAAAAATGGTCTTTTTGGCACACTTTGGTAGTTTGATGGGTCACATTAGTACACTTGAAAATTTGGGGGGCTACTCTAAAATCAGCTGTTGGTTTAGTGGACTTTTTTTTATTTTTTATATATATATTTTTCCCTGATATTTTCTAACACTAAATACCCACTTAGCTCTTGAATTCCTTAAGAACTAAGACTCATGGAAAACCTATAACTTTCAAGGATTCCATTTGACAACTCATTAACTAAAAAAATAACCAACAAGAAAACCTTAGGGTTAGACACAAAAAATCACAATTTAAATACTTATTAAAAATCTAGGGTTTTAGGTCTTACCTTGATTTCTCACCAAAAGTGAAACCCAATACTTAGACATGATCAAGAACTGTTCAAAATATCAAATACCTAAAGAAAATTGAGAGATTGAACTCAACTTTCTAAAAATCTACCCAAAATAGAAAAAGCTAGGGTTTAGGGATTTACCTCAAATTGGTTAGTGAAAACAATAATTTTACCCAAGGATCACATTTCCAATGTTGGATTTGAGTTTGGGATTTTCAAAATGCAAGATTCTAGGGTTTATGGGCAAACCCTAGGAGAGAGGGGCGAATGTTTGTCTAGAAAGAGAGTGAAGAGAGGGAGAGAAGTGGGCTGAAAACCGAGTCCAGCCAATTTCAGTACAAGCCTGTTCCAATAGGCAAGTGGGTTGTTCGGACAAATGTGTGAATGGTACCGCTCTCGGGTAAAGCTGTCCAGACACATAAATTGTCTGTTTGGACACATTCAAAAACTGGGACTTATTAGTAGTCCTGTCTACAGGCCATTTGGACATGAGAATAGACAAAAACTTTCTGCCAAGCCCATCCGGACACCAAATGGATCCGTCTGAACACACAACTCAGTAATTCACTTAAATTCATTTCTAAGTGTTTTTCTACATATTTTACCTGATTTCTCCCATAGTTATCTAATTTGTGTTTTAAACCATTGATTAATATCTTGGACGTTACATCCTTCCCACCTAATAAGAATTTTGACCATGAAATTTAAGCTCTAATTTGTTAAACACACTTACATTCATGGATTATATCTAAGGAAAGATGTTACAGGGGCATGATAAAGTGATCATACCTGGGTTTACTTGAACAAATGTGGGTATCGATCCCGCATTTCTCGCTCAAGCTCCTATGAGGCTTCTTCTATGCCATGGTTTCGGCATAAGATCTTCACTAGAGGAATGGTCTTGGTCCTCAATTGTTGTTACTTGTGATCTAACACTTGTACGTGAAGCTCTTCATATGTCAAGTTTGCTTGAATATCAAGAGGTCATAGCTTATAACGTGTGATGAATCACGAATACTTTTCTGCAATTGAGAGACGTGGAAGACGTCGTGAATACCTGTCAAGCTAGGAGGCATTTCTACTTTTTATGCTAATGGGCTCACATGCTTCAACACTTGGAAGAGTCTAACTTACCTTGGACTGAGCTTGCCTTTATTGCCAAAACGTATACGCCCCATATTGGCGACACCTTGAGATACACATGGTCACCAACTTCGAACTCAAGTTTGCGATGATGCTTATCCGCATAACATTTTTGTCGGCTTTGGGTGGTGAGCATCCGCTTACAGATGAGTGCAACCTTCTCTTTCGTGTCTTGCACCATATTTGGGCCAAATAATTGTCTTTCGCTAACTTCATACCAATACAATGGCGATTTACACTTACGCCCAACAATGCTTTGTACGGTGCCATACCTTTGATTGAGCTTGCCCTTATTGACAGGATTTAATGAAAAATCTTAACGGAATAGTAAAATTGAAAAAAATTGAAATATTGATACATTAAATTGACACTTTTAAAGTACAGGGGTATAATTTCGAAAGTAATTGAAGATTAGGAGTGAGAAGTAAAGTTTTCCTAACTTTAAATTACCAGTGTTATTTGCAAGCTAAAGTCTTACTCAATTATTGTATTAATTGATTTTATGTCAAATTACTAAATCCCTTTAAGATAACTTTTTTTTCTTTTACTTAACCAAAACCAAAATTCAGTAACCTAAAACCTCCAATAACGTCTAACAAGTTTAGAGTTTATTTTTCCAAAAAAAAAAAAAAAACCAGTTTAGAAATAAAATAGTCCCGCAACTTCCCTGCCATTAGGATTGCATACCATATTTCAAACAACTGAAACAAGATAGGAATTTTAAACTCATAAATCCTTAACAAAATAGAAACTTTTGCCCGACAACCAAGTGCTTTTCAAAAACTCCTAAACATCACCATCTAATTTAACCACCAATTTGAAAGAAAAGATAAACACATAGGAAAATAAAGATAACAACGGAAATAATAAACTGAGAGAAGAGATTTTAAGTGGTTTGGTCTATGACCTACATCCATAGGATAAAGCCCTAAGGCTACATTATACTCTTATTGCTTGATCTTTTCTCAATACATTAGACTCCTATTTATAGGAGAGTTTGGGTAGATAAGTATAGTAATCAATCAATGTGATTTGATTGATTTGATTACCATCAAATCTGATTACAAACATATCAATCAATGAGATTTGATTGATTTGATTACCATCAAATATTTACAATAAATTTCTGAAATCAAATTCCCTAATATATGGAGAATATATTCTCCTACAAACTTAAGGTGGAAGAATCTGAAACCTTGAGTTTGAATTTTCTTCTTTCTTTAAAGATGGCGAGCAGCGGCGAAGAGTGGAAACTTGTTGGAGATGGCAATAGTGATGACTGGAGTTTGGCCTTTAACAACAATAGGCCAAGAATCTTCAAAATATGGCTAACGATGGGCCAAAAAGAGAGCCAACTGTGGGCTAAATGGGCCTTGGTAGCGAGGTTTTAGTAATACCTCAAAGGACAAACACATAATGGGCCATCTATGGGCCAACAAAAGAAGAGCCAACTGTGGACTAAATGGGCCTGGGTAGTGAGGTTTAAGGTAATACCTCAAAGGCCAAACATATAATGGGCCAAGAAAAAAAAAGTGAACTATGGGCTGAAATAGGCATGAGTTTTTAGTAATACCTCAAATACCTAAAATCTTTTTCTTCTTCTTCTTCCCTTTTTTTTTTTTTTTTTTTTTTTTTTTTTAATTTTTTTTATTCCTGCTGGGTCAGGTATGATAACCCAAAATAAATAAAAGATTCTTCTTTTTTTCTTTCTTTCTTTTTCTTCTTCTTCTTCATTTCTTCATTTTTTTTTTTTTTTTTTTTTTTTTTCCTGCTGGGTCAAGTCTAATTATATCTAAGAATAGAAACAAATATGACTAGGCCGAATCTAAGCCAAAGACAAAGAAGAGTCTTCTTCTTCTTGTGCAAGGACGAAATCGACCAAAAAAAAAAGGAGTTGTAGGATCAAGGATGGACCTAAAAACAGCCATGGAAGGCGGCTGGGAAGGGTGGAACTTGGAGTAGTCTCGTGGACAGAACGGCGTTGGATGGATTTGCGTTGGAGTGTCGGGCGCTGTACACGGCTGGGATGGTGGCTTGATGAAGGTGGACGGATCTGTGGGCAACTTTGCCTCTGTTGAATTTTTTTTTCTTGTCTAGTATCATCTAAGTATAAACGGTAAACAAAACAAAAAGAAGTTTCTGAACCATTTACACCCATCACAAAGAACTCCAGAGATATCTCCTTCTTTTCTTTTCTTTTTCTTTTTCTTTTTCTTTTTTATTTTTTTTTATTAAGTACCTCTAACAAATGATGTAACGCCCCCAAACCACAAAGGGTTAGGTTCGTCACTTTCTCTTTAAAAACTACAAAGATTCGTAAGGTCTGCCAAATATCTTAACTAGTATGCTGATTTAAATAAATAAAAATAATAATGGTTTCAAAATCTCAGAGTTTTTAATAAATGCGGAAACGGTCATTTAATTGTAAAAGATACAATAACTGAAAATTATGGGGTAACATAAATGAAATGTCCTAATGCATTCCTAGATCCCATCCCGGCCACCTACGTCTCTCTGTTCATAACTGAAAACAAAAACAAAATAAGGGGTGAGCACAAAAAAAACATGCTCAGTAAGGAAATCCTCAACCATAAAACAGTTGAGTTAAATTCTTTTGAAAATCTTCAAACAATTGTCAAAAAAAAACTTCTTTTAAATATCTCCAAAACATTTGTCAAAAACTCCCTTTTATAAATCTCCAAAACATTTGTCAAAAAACTCCCTTTTTATACACAAGATAATATATATATATATAAATTTGAAATAATCATTACTCATAGTATGCCCAATACACTATTACGCCCTGTGTACGTAGGGTTGCGCGGTCGTTGCTGTGACCTTGGGTGAGTAACGCGGTTTACCTGTGGCCACAGGCCCCACCCCCGTCAGCTAATTAATTGAAGTGCACTTAGACTGACATAGAGACAGATACCGCTGTCACTAAGCGAACCAGCGGGTGCGCTTCCATCTCGAGCTACGGTACCGAGCTAAATCTTGAAGGGTCTCGAATCTCTGCGGGTCTAGGGCCCAAATAATAGTCTCCTCCACACACGTGCCCTTTTCAAAAATATTTCTCCTTTATATATAACTCAAAGAGTTTTTCTCCCAAAACTTTCTCATTCTTTTCTTGTATATCTTCTCACAAAACTTTCTCATTCTTTACTAGTATATATAGGGCAACGTGTTGGAGGGTTTTTTTACTCAAAATCACGATTTCAAGAATATCATTTTTATACTCAAAACTTTCATATCAAAACCAACAAATCCTTTATATAAACAAAATAATTTAATAATTTGAAATACCGAATCAAAAATAATCAAATTCGAAATTTTGCAAATAAAGGAATATAATTAAAATAATATAGTAATTTGAGAAGGGGTAAAGGGTTCCCTTACTTGGATTTTCCCATTCGGGATCGAGTTTACTCTCTTTGTATCGTTTCTTGGTTTATTAAATAATAATTTTCACTAGAAAAATCTAGTGAAAATGATGAGTTCGGTCACGGAAATTTCACTGGAAAAGTCACCGGAAAGTCGTCGGAAAATCACCGGAAAGTCGCCGGAAAAGTCACCGGAAAGTCTGCCGGAAAAGTCTGCCGGAGACGGGTCACCGGCGGGTCGGGTTCCGGGTTCGGGTATGGGTCCGGGTCTTCGGTTCTAGGCTCATGGTTTATGGGCTCGGGTCATGGGTTATGGGTTTGGGCTGACTGGGTTCCGGGTTAATCAGATTGGGCTGAAGTCAGGTCCGGGTTGCTGGGTTTACTGGGCTTCTGGTTCTGGGCTGTTGGGCTTCGGTTTGTTGTTGGGTCCGATCAGTGGTTATAGGTTGAAGATCAGGTTATGGGCTCACAGAAATGGAATTTCTGGGCTAGGCCGAATGCGGTTCAGATTAATGGGTTGGGCTGTGGTTCACGGGTTGCTGGGTTTGGATCATGGTTCATGATCTGATTAGAGAAGTTATTAATCCCACTCTCAACAGATTCCAGGGATCCAGAAGAACTCGCCGAAATCCCACACTGAACTGCCGAAGAGATCATGCCATCGGAGATCGGCTCTGCTTCATCGGTTTTTGTGACTAATGGGCACCGGTCTTAGCCACAGGAGATTGCCGGAAATCGCGTGATTCACGGTTGCTGGGTCAGACGCCGGATGCTCATCACCGATCTGATTTTCTGGGTTCGGTGTTATGGGTCAGCTACGGTTGCTACGGGTTGATGGGTCTCGGGCTTGGCAGGTTTGGAGTCCACGGATTCTGGGTTGCACGGCTGGTTCTGGTTGCACAGAGTGGCTAATCGGCTTGGATCGGTTGATTGGGTTTGAGGTGTTTGGGTTCACTGTCTCTCACTCTCAATCTCACAATTGATCTTAGTTCTCTGTTTCTCACTTGGTTTCTCCTTTCTCCATTTCTCCTTCTCTCATCTCTGTTTCTCTCTGACTTCCACAATCTCGGTGGTTCTCAGCTCAGAAGAAAAATGAAGAAGAAGAACAGAAAAGAAGGAGAAGAAACTGCAGAAGAAGAAGTGTGCGATTGTAGGAGAAAATGCCCAGTTTTTATAGAAGAAGAATCGAGTGCAGGTGGTTGAAGTGATCTTATAAAAATACACAATGGAGAAGAGTGGAAGATGATTGCTTGTAGTGATCGATTAGAGAAATCAAGTGGAGAAGGGAGTGCGATTATGAAATTGCAGTGGAATTGGTTTGGTGAAGTGGAGAAGATAATGGAAGATTAATAAACTGTAGTGGAGAAATCATTCGAAGCAAATGGAGAAGATGGAAGATTAATGCTGCAGACTCGCAGTGGTCGATCAATACATTAAAGTGGAGGAATAAGAAGAATTAAAAGAAATAAAACAGAGTGGAGAATTGAATATTAATAAAATAATATATCTGAATAATTTAAACAAAATATATTTGTATAATAATATATTACGAATTTATAAAAATAGGTAAATAAATTTTTACGTCAATTATATTAACTTAGTAATAATTATTCGGTGATAAAATAATTTATCAGTTTTCCAAAACACCGGTTCATTAAAAATCAGTTTGAAAATATTTATAAAATAGTTTAGAAAACGAATGATAAATAATCATTTATTTTTTTTTAAATATAAAAATATATTTTAAAAACTGGGGTGTTACAAATGATCTACAATTGGAAATCGCAACTGGGTACAGCAAAGCCTACAATCTATCAAAAGAAGATGCTTTCCCACAACAATATAGTCTTACAATATTGTCAAAGAAAATAATGGACTCTTTCATATTGCCTTGCCGTATGATAAAATGGGTAAAATCATAGACAAAACAATGAAGGAAAAGATAAAGTGGTAGAAAATAAAGCATATTGCCTTTATGTATGATACAATGGGAAAATCATAGACAAAACCATGAGAGATGTTAGTTTGTGATTGGCTGCATTCTGTTTGACAAAATCATTATTATGTAATGTTGCTACATTATCAGGGATGCCGTTTATTTCAGAGTCTTCATTTCAGAAAAGTGTTTCAAAATGCTCAAAGAAGATTCTGTGCAGATTCTAAATTAAAGAAGTCAGATCCCAAGCTTTCGTCCAAACGCCTATTAGTGTCCAGAAGTTTCGAACAGTTCAAGGTTGCATCCATCAGACGTCGCGACAACGCGTCCGGACGCTCATCAGAGTTCGACAAGAAATTGGATTTCCTTCTCAGACACAGATATGGGAAGACAACTGCATCCATCCGGACGTCAGGTCTACACCGTCCGGACGCTATCCTTGATAGGGCAAGACGTGGAGAAGAATTGCAGCCGTCCCGACGTCAGGGCAACATCGTCTAGACGTGGTCCTTATTATGGTATTTACGTGCAGCAGAAGAGAAACTGTCTAGAAACTAGGGCAACACTGTTCGGACGCAGCCTTGATATAGTATTGCATGAAGCATGTTATTGAGAGCCAGTTTCACAGTTGTCCGTCCAGACGACCTCAGCTTGCGTCCGGACGCCGCCTAGAGAAACCGAATCAATGTTGATTTAGGTCTTCTGTAGCCTATAAATAGAGGCCTCTAGGCATGTACAATTTAAAGAATTTGGTATTGAATTCTTTATAGCTTAGAGAGTATTCTCAGGGAGAAATTGTGAAGATCCACTAGCTCTCAAGCCGTAGCAGTTGTGCTGTTGCTGCATTCATAATTGAAGTCTATCTTAGGGAGAAACCCAAAGGTAAAGGAATCCTTAGAAGACCCTTTCAAGTAGGAGACCTGGTTGGGAGGTGTTCACGTTGGGTTACATGTCAGAGTGCTATATATGATCTCTACATTGGGTATGTGAGTGCTACTGTCTATGTACTAGCTTTGTCTTCTGATAGTGGATTTCCTAGGTTTGGCTGCCCCGGAGTGGTTCTTCTCTTAAGTGAGTTTCCACTTCGTTAACAAAATAATTGTGTTTTTTAAATTCCGCATTTACATTATTTTGTTGCACATTGCACACACACACACGGTTAAATTAGAAGTCTTTTAATTTTCAATTAGTATCAGAGCTTGGTACACTTTGTATAGATTGAATTATTGAGTGTGATTCATATTTTTGAATTCTTACTATCACGAATTTTTCTATGTTATCTGAAGAGAATTCTGATACTGTGCTCCTTGAGAATTTTCTTAGACTAAGTAAAAATTCTAAAAATTCCAATAAAGAGCTCAAAAAGGTTAAGCAAGAAAAGGAGCCTTTAATTATTAAATTGTCTAAATTACATGCCTTGATTGACTCTTAGAAATCTAAGAATACCATGCTATTTGACATTATTGATACACTTGAGAATAAATTAAAAGAATTTGACAACCTCTTGAAAAAAATTCTCTAGTGATAATTTAAAGAGCATGCTTTGTATTCATTCAGATATTTCTAACAAGCCTAATTTAATTGTTAATGATTTGAGTGCTTCTAGTTCACATGCTTTTGATTCTGAATGAGATTCTATTATTATTAAGCCTGTAATCGTAGATATCGCTTGTTTGGATAATTTTGAAAATTCTTGCTTAAATAATTGTGTGAAGCCTAAATCCAAAGATACAGGTACTCAAGCTTATGGTAAGTTTGTCCCTATGTGTCATAATTGTGGGAAGGTTGGTCACATTAGACCAAATTGTTTTCTGTTAAAAACCCACAGATCTTGGACTAACAAGGATGCTCCGAGGAAAGGTAAAGTTGAAAAATCTTCCTCATCCAAATATGTCCTTCCACATAGGAGACATATAAAAGGTAAGGACTGTGTTATTTGTAAGAACGCTAACCTAAAATCTACAGAGATTGTCAAGAAGCATTCAAACAAAAGAAGCCTACCCACCTGTCATTACTGCGGCATCACTGATCACATCCGACCCAAATGTCCATAGCTCCAGGCTCAGAAGTCTATGGTTCAGAGGGAGCTGCCAACAAGAGCTACATTAGGCACTCTACCTCCGACGGTACATCAGGCTCCATGGCATCAGCAGAAGTTTGTTCCTGCAAATCAGAATGGCAAACCAAAGAAGAACAAATCAAGGAGCTGTAAGAGAAAGCCATAGAAGCCTAATAGCAGCCATGGCTACGAGGGGTTGCTGAGCCTGATGCAAGGTATGCTAATGAGAATGGCCAACATGGACAAGACACGCAAACCACCTCCATGGGTCAAGCTAGTATGGGTCAAGAACGATGAGACCATTCACCCCTTTAGGGGGAGTGGACTCACTTATTAAAGGTGAAGTCTCACCATGCCTAGGATTTTGGTTCCTAAATCCAAGTGCATGTCAGGTATGTTTGCATTGTAGTGTTTATCATGTCACATCTTATTCATGCCTTACATTCTATTATAGGAACCATTTATTTTATCTCCCATATTTTCTCTTGTTGTCTTGAGAAATTTTTCCAGGTATTATTTGGGGATGACATAAAAAGCACATCAGGCTGCTATTTTTTTGTCTTGGTAAATTCTGAACCTTTTGTGTGAACAGGTTTGATTTTATCATACATGCTAGGAGGTTTTTTTGTGTTTATTTTCATCAAGCATGTTTTTGTTGTTTTTCTATCTATTTTTTTTTCTACATAAAAAATAAAAAAATAAAAAAAAAATTGGGGGAGAAGATGCAGAATTTTTATTTTTTTCTTTTGATAGTTTTATAGATATTGTATTTATTTTTGCCTGATATCTCAATTCATTGTGTATTGATTGCCTATGCTTATATATGATTGAGAGTTTATACCTGATATCTGTTAAGTTTTCCTATGCATCTTAATGCTAGATAGTTACTTTTCTTATACGATGGAAATTGTGCACTATCCAAAGCTCTTCTAAGGTTTTTTTTTTTTTTTTCTCTTTGACTTCTTGCATTTGAAGATTCTTATGAGAGAGATTTTTTTTTGATAAGATGGTCAAACTGACCAACTCGCTAGTTGAACCTAGAACCTATAAATTCTGACATTCTTTCTGTAACGCCTCGCGTTTGCAAAAAGCGTAAGTGAAATTTTTTGAATTTTCATGTGACATTACGATGTTGTCAGAGTTAAATATTGGCAATGGAATATATATATTACAGACTTGGGATTAAATAACACTCCAGAGCTTCTAACTGAAATACCTCAAAATAGATATTTAAAGTGTGTCAGCATAATCATACATAGGTAGTAGTCATGCCTCACAGGGCGCAGATAATTATACAAGTCAAAATAACTAGAGTTCAATAATTACATAGCAGCAGAAATATAAATATTGTCTCTGGACTAAGTTAATGAACTACGTCATAGTAGTTCGCAAAAAGGAGGCAGTCTAGCCTCAAATACTAGTATCAGGATCCATCAAAGGATCTGGATAGTCCTGATATTCTTCCTCTTCATAACCTGTATTATCATACAATACAGAGAGAAAACAACAATACAAAATACCTAAGTAAGTCCACTGTTTCCATAATAATATGAATGCTGATTTATTTATGAAATGTAACACAATGAAATAAATAAAATAAAGATTATATATAAATATATATATACAATTTATGGCCTATGGTTGCAAGTCATAGTCATAGATTGAATATGTATATGTATATATAAATGAATAAAGAAATGGCGTGATAGTTTTATATACAGAGTTTTAATTATATCTTTGAAGCACTCCTCTTGTGATGGATCCTACGGTCCGTATTAGCATGTTGATTGGGATCCTACGGTCCCCCTTTTATGAGTTACCTCACAAAGTTTTATTAATCTTTTATTGGAATCCTACGATTCCAGCATAACTTAAATCCTATGGTTTCAGTGGCTTGTTTATTATTCATTAACGGGAGCCTAAGGTCCCACTGGCAACCATCACCCCCCCGGTGCATACAAGCTTTGTTATTAACCAAATTAGTTAAAATAGGAAAATATGCAAATTCACATGCGCAATCAAATAAATAAAACAGTAAACACAATATTAAAGAAAAGGTCTACCAGCATCACCCTCAGTAAGTATAAAGATACTTACTATTCTGTTCCAAAGATTTTCCTCAACAATTGCATAATTACAATCATGTAATAATAATAGATTAATAAAAAGCACTACGAAAATATTTATTATTATTACTGTACTTATTCTCAAGAAATTAGTTTCCATTACAACGGCTATAGATTTAAATATAATAAATATGACCTTATACTCGTTTTATTCCGATTTAGTTTTATTTCAATATCCCGTTCTTTTAATTTAGGTATTGAATGTCATTTATGATCCAAAATGTTTGGGTAGTGCAGTGTCACCACCATAATTAAAATTAACTCTATCTCTCTCTCTCTCTATATATATAAACCATTAGTCAAAATAACTTATATATACATATACATATATATATATATATATATATATATATATATATAAATGATTCACACACACATACTTTTCTTTAAAAATCACTCACACATGTTCACCAATTACACACACTCATTGTCTTCTCCTTTTGAAACACACATGCGCATATCTCTTTCTCCTTCACCCCACTCTTCACGCACACACCCAACCTTCACTGGCTAACCCACATAATACACATGTACTTCTTGTTTCACTCAAACACAACTCTCACTTTCTTCATGCAGTAAACGCACACACATGTTTACACACATATACATATATAAATCAGCAACATCTCACACCCACACACACCTTTAAGTTTTAAACTTACTGATTTACAGCTCAAAATTGGCTAGGAACTCCTTGATGCTGCCCAGAAGAAAGGGAGTTCTGCTGTCCAGAAAAAGGAAGAGCACCAATGAAGAAAATGATGCTCTATTTTTGGTCTTAGAATAGGGATAGTTTCTGTTTTAGTTCCCACTAATTTTGTGGTGAAAAGAGGGTAATTTAAGGTTTTAATCTAGCTTCCTAGGTGTTAGAAAACCAAGTGAAACATGTAGATTTTCGTGCTCAAAGTTGTTGCACTAAAAAGAAGACAGAACAACAGTTTCTACGTGGGTTCAGGACTTCTTCTCTTCTCTCAACTTCACTTCCAAAATCGCTCGATCCACTATAAAGTTGCTCGATCGACTTTGGTTGAAATATCTTTATTCATCTGACTTATATGTATGTATGTGTGTGTGTGTATATATATATATATATATATATATAAGTCTATTTAATCTATAACTAAAATAATTAAGTCTTATACCTATGTACACATGCAAATATCTATGCATTACTATCCTAAGCATGATATTTTTCGGGTATTACACTTTCTAGGTTGCAGCACCAAGTGATAAAAAGAATTCAAAATTCAATAAATATGGATAAATAAAAAGATCCATTGTTTATTGTGCTATAAATTTGTTCTTAAACTTGTCCCTAAAGAAACAATCAATGACCAAATCATTGCGGAAATAGACGGTCACTAAAGGATTAAGTAAAAGAAAAAGTGCTACAGCTTAGGGGGAGTGTATCAGATAAGGGTGGCTAGGCCCTAGTAAAATAAGGTTTGACTTTTGACTGATCTTTCATTGATTTTCTCTCTTGTTTAGAAAATTTAGTTGCTTTAAGTCATATCAACGAACTTCATACCTCATTGAAAAAGATTTCACACACACACATTGCATGAGTTGAGTAATTTATTTAAAATTTCTACAGGAAAATTTGTGCTTATTGAAAACTTTGCTCTCATTTATATCTTTACATATTTTTGAAATGCTATTTAACTATTTTATCAGTTGATTATACATGCGTGTTATTAAGCTATTTTTAGGGAAAAATATTTTTCCTTAAATTTTCCTCCAGTTTCAAATTTTCTGTGTGAAGCGTCCGGACGGTCCTCCTCATGGGTCTGGACGTGTGCGGTTTTGCCGAATGCTGAGCTGGTAGTGGCCGTCAGGATAGGTAAGTTGTGCGTCCGGATGGGTACCCTACAGGTCTTAAAATCACATCTCTTTCTCTCCTGCTGCCGCATAAGCCTTCTTTTTCTCCTTTTCTCTTAAGTTTTTGCGATTTTACTTGTTTTTCTTGTGCTATCTCACGAGTTCTCAGCCTATTTTGTCATTTTCTACATTTTTTTCCTCATTCCATGTACTTTGATACTTTTCTTATGTTCTTCTCAGTTTTATTAACTGTTAGAATATGTTTGAGATAAATATTGCATAAATTGTTTGTTTTCTGCTGTTGAGATTTGGATAGTTGTTCTGCAATTATTTGGACAGTTTTTGGGTTATTTATTGTGTATTTAATTTTTGGGAAGTTCATTTTACTGCCTTTATAATGCTGATTTCTTTTTTTTCTTTTTTTTTTGGGAGACTAACAAGATTCTAATTGGTTGAGGAATTTTTATTTTTTATTTTTAGGAAAAAATGTCTTCAGGCAGCTTTGAGCACAAGCTTCGACAGAGGATAGAGGAAGGCATAACTGCACTAGAGCCATGGTGAAAACCATGGACGGAGATAGACGGTCACTAAAGGTTGACGTAAAAGAAAAAGTGTTGCAGCGTACGGGGAGTGTATCAGATGAGGGTGGTTAGGCCCTAGTAAAAT
Source organism: Alnus glutinosa (assembly GCF_958979055.1). Taxonomy (NCBI): domain Eukaryota; kingdom Viridiplantae; phylum Streptophyta; class Magnoliopsida; order Fagales; family Betulaceae; genus Alnus; species Alnus glutinosa. The sequence goes on along the minus strand of NC_084889.1, from coordinate 23,633,039 downwards.
AAGGTTTGACTTTTCACTGATCTAACATTGATTTTCTCTCTTCTCTAGAAAATCCGGGTGATTTAAGTTATATTAGTGAAATTCATACCTTTTTGAGAAGGCCTTCTGAAAATTGAATTGACTTCTAAAAATAAAGTACGTGCATAAGTGTCAACAAAAATTAAAGCACAGCGGAAAATAAATGACACACAGATTTTTGTTGACGAAGTGGAAACTCAGTTAAGAGAAAAACCACTCTGGGGTAGCCAAACCCAGGAATTCCACTATTCATAAGACATAGCTAGATACAAGACAGTAAGACTCACATGTACCGATGCAGTGGTCGTACCTTGATCTCTGACGTGTAACCCAACACAAACGCTTCCCAACCAAGTTCTCCTACCTGAAGGGGTCTTCAATGGAACTCCTTATCTTAGAGCCGACCTCTAAGATAGACTTCGGTTTACAGTACAGGACACTTGTAAAACGGCTTCAGAGGGATTGATGACTTCTCTGAGCTCTAATGGAATTCACACCGAATTCTTGCAGTTCTCAGTGCCCAAGGGCCTCTATTTACAAGCTCGGAGCTCAAATGAGCGTCAGGAAAAATATACCTGGGCACCGTCCGGACGGTGGACATGGACCGTCCAGACGGACAACTGTGCGACAAGATTTTTCAAAAAATTCGCGGGGAAATCTTTCCTGTTTAAGGGCATCGTCCAGACGGGATGGCACATCGTCTGGACGGTCGCACGTCCGCCTCAATTAATTTCCTTATAAGGCTCTCGAGCGTCAGGACCATAGGGGATGAGAGTCCGGACAGCTATTCTTCAACACGCAATTTCCATATCGGTAATGCGCGCGTCCGGACCATGATAGGTAGTCGTCCGGACGGTTGAAGTCGAATCGGCAATTTCCTTCTTTGATGCACGCGCGTCTGGACCATAGCTGTCAGACGTCCAGACGGTCATATTTGAATTGCGATTCTTGCCTTAAGGAGACGCGCATCCGGACGGGATACCACATCGTCCGGACGGTTGATTGATCTTCCCTTTCTTGGAACTTGGAAAGAAATCAAGAGCTGATCAAGTACTGGGAGGCGTCCGGATGTGATGCTGAAACGTCTGGACGGATGCAAGCTGGCACAGAAACTTTTCGATACAGTATGGGGTCCGGACGGAATGAACACTTCGTCCGGACGGATGATGCTGGTCTGTCTAGCGTCCAGACTGGATAGCACGTCGTACTCACCATCCAAAATTTTTCTAATTATAACTAGTAGAAAGATAAAATCAATTTAGAAATAAACAGTTTTCAAAAATTCAAACAATTCCCAGGCATTGGCGCCAAAAACTTGATGTGAATTTTAAATGTACTCGCAAGTGCACAAATCGTTTGCAATAAAGGGTTTTGCAAGTGCGAGGTCGATCCCACAGGGAATTCTGTTTTTGAAGAACAATTTTGTTTCTAAACTAATTGAATCTTAACCTAGTTCCAAAAAAGGTTTGATTTTTGATAAAAAGAAAACAAACTAAATAAAGTAAAATAAAACAAAAGAAAAGGTACTAAGGTTTTGGAATCCACACCCACCAAATCATAGCAACATATTCTCATGTTCATCAATACACATCCGAAGTTCTCACCATACAAATCTCATGTATGTTTCACTATGCTTCATAAAATTCATTAAATCATTCAATGAATCCGTTCTTTGCACAAATCACAAAAGATATCCGGTTTAAACCAAATCATCAAATGTATTCGTAGAACGAAACACAATGAATATCCACATTTTGATAAATATAAACCCAAGCAATCAATTATGTGAAATTATCTTAAATCATCAAATGTATCCTTGAATCACAAAAGATATCCAAGAATCATCCCACGAATTGAAAAGAAGTAAAACATAGGAAAAATTAAACCAAATAAAATCGGATAGTATAAACTTACATGAAAATATTGTTGCTCTTCAATGGTGAGGCTTCATCCTCAACCTTAGTTGAAAAATTAGCTACACATGGCTATTGAAAATAAAACCTACCCTAAAGAAAAACTAAAAATAAGAAAATATATTTGAACTCTAGCTTCACCCCTTTTCTCTTGAGCCTTAGAGGTCTATTTATAAGGAGAAAACAAATCCTAGAAGCCCTAAAATTCCTAGAAAAATCGGAGGTTAATCTCCTAGTTTGAGTAGGAGACTCAAAACACAATCCAAGAAGGAGAAGGATTCCAAATCCGTCCAAATTTGCGGTATTTTATTGTGAGGCACTTTTGGCATATCAGACGTCCAAATTAGGAAAATCCTATTTCACAAGGATTTGTAGAAAATTAAGTTAGCTTTCCAACGCCGCTTGATTCACTTCAATCGGATACTTGACCTGGACGGATGGAACAGTGGACAGATGGGCGTCCGGACAGGATAGCTCGATCGTCCAGACGGCTGACAGGGAACTTGGATTTTTCTGACTTGCAGACTCTGAATAGTGGAATCCCTGTTTACAGCATCATTACACTTAAGTGATTTTGTTCAAACACAAAATGAGGCCAAAATACTAACAAACTCCCCATTTGGCCATTCTGGGACAAAAATCACTTGACCGGTTTTGGAAATACATTCCCGGTCCAAAAATAAAAATTACTCCCCCTTTTTGTCATAAAGGGACAAAGGGTAAAACAGAGTAATAAAAACCAACTGTCGTAGAAATTACTCCCCCTAACGGTCTTAGAAGGACCCGGGAAATAGAATAATATAAGTTTAAGTGTTTAACAAAATAACAGAAAAAAACAAAAAAAGTCTCAAAATAACACAAAAAGAGACAAAAAAACAGAGGGAAAGTCAAACATCCTCTGGCATGTGTACAGTCTGAGCTGCAGCATCCTTATCATCACTGCTATCCGGATGATAGACTCGAAGGCACTCCTGAAGGTCCAAATGGGTCTGCTCCACCCGCTTGTTGATAGACGTCACTTCGAGCTGCAAGGAGGAGATAGACTGCTGCATGGTAGTCATGCCTCCCTGAATGGCAGCTAAGGCCTCCATGATCTGAGAATAATTAGCCTTTGGCTCAGATGGCGGGACGGTATGAGAGGATGAAGCCACGTCTGGAAAAGCAACATGCATAGCTGCAGGCATGTCATCATCAGAATCCTCTCGTCGCAACTGTGCATTCGACTTCATCAATGTCTGTTTGCTGAGGGGCTGCTAGATCTTCATCCTAGCCTCTCCATTAACATTGATACCGGACTGAAGGATGATCTGAGTGATTTGGCAGCCGAAAGGGAGACCGGTATTGCTCTCATCACGAGCCTCGAGCATGACTCCTAGAATATGCTTGCAAAGACAGAAAGGCAAGCGAAGATGAACAGTATAAACAAACTGTGCCCTCTTCAGTATCAGATCACTGTGCCTAGCAACTGGCCAGAGATTGTACTGAACAATTTTGGCCAACATATGATGAGCCGGAGGTAGTGCACCAATCCTGATGTTAGTGGAACGCCCCTCACCCTGTGGAATTGCATGGAAGAACTCTCGGAGATCGTCCATAGAGGGAGGAAGCACCACCTCATTGTATGGACTGGTAGGCAGATCAAGGATTGGTACCCCGATGAACTGACTGATGATCTGGGGATCAACAGTGATGATGTGTCCGTCAACAGTGGACTGCAGTACCACCCCACGCTCATCATCCTGAGCCACCTCAAGGTTGGCATAGAAGAGCTTGACTAGCCTGGTGAGGACGATGCAGGCACATGTGTAGAGATACCCCTAATGATATGTCTGGATAGTCTCATAGATGCTATCCAATGGAGGCACCATGATGTCGGCATGGACCACGTTCCGCATAGCAAGGACATTGTGATCCATGATTTTGGCTTGGAAAGCACTCTGCTCTTCCTTTATCCTCTGGCGGACCCGGCGCTGGGAGCTGATGGTAGACATGATTATGCAAAATAACCAACAAGAATTTTTGCCAAACAATAATCCAAAAAAAAATATTCTTGTTAGTGTAACAAAAATTTGGCAGAATAACAGCAGTAAAAATGACTTTTTTTTTTTTATAAAAAATATAGGCAGAATTTATCACAATTTTAGTCATAAAAACATCATCACAAATAATCCCAATATGCATCACGTAAGTTCAACCTCATTCCAAAATTAACTCTCTAACAGTTTGAAATAAATGAACTGAAAAAGAAAGAGAATAGAAAAAATACCTGGAATGGAATGAGAATGCACAAGAAGACACGTGGAGATAACTCCAAAGACTCAAGAAATTTCTCACAAAGTGTCAAAAGAAGGGATTTTGTGGGGTATGGAGGAGTGAGAGCGGCGATCTGGGCTATTTATAGCCTCTGTGGGGTACCCGTCCGGACGGTGTTTTGATGACGTCTGGACGCGCGCTGCCTCCGAAAGGAGCAAAACGGTTACGTACGTCCGGACGAATTAAATTACTCGTCTACCCGAAGATGACAGCTCACGTCCAGACGTGGAACAGATCCCGTCCAGACAGCAAAACGCCGTCCATTTAGACTCCAAAAAGGGTACCATCCGAACTGCTAAACTCCACCAGTCCGGACGCTCCACACTGAAACACCAGAAAAACTGAGGAAAATTTTTCAGAGATCAAATTTTCTCAAGTCAGTGTCAGAAAACGGATAACACAATCAGAGAACATCTCAAAACTAAACAGAGATATAAAAGAGAGTTGAGATTTCAATTTACACAAATATTTTTCCTAGTCATAGAAAATTCAAATAGACAACTCAACTCACTCAATGCATGTGTGTGTGTGAAGACTCTTTTCCCACAAGGTATGACTTTCGATGACATGACATAGAGCAACTAGATTTTCTATACAGGAGAGAAAATCAGTGATAGATTAGCCAAAAGTCAAACCTTATAACTTGCTAGGGCCTAGCCACCCTCGTCTGATACACTCCCCCTGAGATGCAGCGCCTAAGTGATTTACTTGTACCATGAAGGACAACGTAAATGTTTTACTTGCATGTAGAGGGCAAGGTATAAAGCAAATGTAGCACATAAGCAGTGAATATATACTTTAAAGCATAGATTTCATACGATTAACTGCTTGTTTCTTATGGTGCTGCAAACTGTAGGGAGTGCTAGAGTTTTTAGGCTCTAAGTTCAATTAGCATTAGGTCAATTTGGTCATCTTATCAAGGACTTCTTCTCTTATCCAAAATTTCTAAAAGCAAAAGGTCAGAGAAGGAAGGATGTACCTTTAGGGGAGCCCGGGATAGTGCACTTTTTCATTTTGTGAGGAAAGAAGCTATCCTACTTTTGCAAAAACAGGAAAAACACTTGGCCAATATAGTCATAAACTCTCAATTATATCTATGCATAGTAGATTAATGCTTGCAGAATTGAGATATCAGGCAAAAAAATACATGCAATATCTAATAAGCCAAGAGAAAAAAATATCCTGCAAATTCTCCCCATTTTTTTTTTAATTTTATTTTATTATTAAACAAAAACAACAAGTAATATGGAAATGACATCATATACAAAGGCAAGATCAAACCTGTGTACGCTCAATGATGCCACTACAGAAAAACAGTTGCTCGACCTGCTTTTTCTGTCTTCCTAAAAAAGTGCCTGCACAGTTCACTCAAGAAACATAGGGGGCAAAAACAGCTGGTTCCTAGATTGCATATAACAATATATCAAGTAAAATAAGCAATCAAACCTGATGTCATAGGATTAGGAACCAAATCCTAGGCATGAACACCCGAATCTCCTAGGTGCGTCTTTTCCCCCTCATGGGGTAACTATTCTTCTCGACCCAAGCCTGCCTTCCATTGGGTGGTTGCTAGCAGGACTGCATCATCCACTCCATCATGTTTTGCATCCAGATGGGAGGCTCACTGGAGTATTGCTCTTCTCTCATATTTTGAGGCCTTCTAAACTGCTTGGGTTTGCTCTTGTAGGTGCCACTGTGATTGGCTGGTACAAACCGCTGCTGAGGCCGCTGATGCTGAGGAGCATGAGACCATGGGGCTTGATATTGATGCCTTGGTGCTTGGTGAGGTGCCTGATGCCATGGATTTTGATGCTAAGCTGCAAGTCTAGTGCCATAATGAGCTTGTCTGGGCACTTCTTTCTTGGGTTTGGCTTTTTGTGCTTTCAACAGAGAGCACTGAGGTCGAACATGCCCACTTAGACTGCAGTGATGGCATATAGGAGGTCTTCTGATGGAATGAGGCTTCTTAGTGCCTGGGACATCATCGTTGACCTTGTCCTTCCCTTTGTCTTCAACAGTGAGAGGAGGGTCTGAGACTGTAGGCTTCACAAACACAGTCTTTGAGGATGAGGGAGCATCAGAAGAGGGAGCTACATACCCGAGACCAGTCTTGTCAGTTGGGCTCTTCTGGATGGATAGCATACGAGTTAGCTTCTCATCGGTAACTCTTTCTAGCTGGAGCTGCGTCTCTAGTAGCTTTTCCTCGAGCTCTTGTACTTTAAGCAGCAATGAACTTTTCTCGGTCTGCAAACTGTTCAGATCATTAAGGTGCTGCTTTCGGCCTTCCCTCAGCTTTTCATACTATATGTAGAGTGTCTTGTAGGCCTTCTTAAGCTCTTCCTCATTATCGCTATGCTCCGAGTAATACGAGTATTCTTCTTCAACATGTGGGGCTACAAAGGCCAGAAATTTTTCAGACTCTGGAGCTTCTTCTTCTGACTCATCACTGAGAGTCACATTGTATGCTTTCCCCTTGCCCTTTTTAAGATTCCCGCAATCGGCCCGGATATGCCCAAAGCTTGAGCATTCAAAACATCGGGGTCCTCTGGTATCTTTCTTATCTTCTTCCTCAGGTTCAGCTTCTCTAGTAGATTTCTTTACTCTTTCAGAAAACTTCTTCTTGAACCGATCATCTTTCATCAGTCTTCTGAAATTTTTGGCTAACATCGCCACAGCCTTTTCTTCATCCTCAGAGTCATCTTCAGATGATGCTTCTACCTTCTTCTTGGAAGCCTTTAGAGCAATGGTCTTCAACTTCTTGACCGGAGGCAGAGACAGCTCATATGTTTGAAGAGATCCCACCAGCTCTTCAATCTTCATCTCTTCAAGATCCTTGCTTTCCTCAATGGTTGTCACCTTGGTTCTGAAACACTCAGGAAAAGATCTTAGAATCTTTCGGATGAGTTTTACATCCGAGATAGGTTTCCCAAGACTCACCATGGAGTTCCTCAGGTCACTCATCTTGGAGTAAAACTCTCCAAAGGTCTCTTCTTCCAACATCTTAATTTCTTCAAATCTTGAAATCAACATTTGAAGTTTGGCAGATTTAACAAGTTTTGTGCCTTCATATGTTGTTTCCAAGATTTTCCATGCTTCTTTGGCTGATTCGCAGATTGAAATTTTAGCGAATTCAGAAGGAGAAAGTGCTTGGCATAGAGCATGGAGGGCTTTATCATTGGAAAGTCGGGCGTTTTTTCAGAAGGACTGTCTCGAGGGTTGTAACCTTTGGTTTAGTCCAACCAGTTTCAACAATACTCCAACAGTCAATAGATTTCAAAAATAACCGCATACGAGCTTTCCAATAGCCATAGTTCGTACCATCGAAGGTATGAACAGAATTAAGAGTTTGAGACATAGTAGCAAATAGAAGTCAAAAAATAAATGACACTCAAGAATTTAATCTTCTCAAAGTGTACCAAGCTCTGATACCAAATGAAAATTGAAATTGACTTCTAAAAGTAAAGTGTGTGCACAAGTGTCAACAAAAATTAAGCACAGCGGAAAATAAAAGACACAAATTTTTGTTGACGAAATGGAAACTCAATCAAGAGAAAAACCACTCCGGGGCAGCCAAACCCAGGAATTCCACTATTCAGAAGACAAAGCTAGATACAAGATAGTAACACTCACATTAACCGGATGCAGTGGTCGTACCTTACTCTCTGACTTGTAACCCAACACGAACGCTTCCCAACCAGGTCCCCTACCTGAAGGGGTCTTCAATGGAATCCCTTACCTTAGAGCAGACCTCTAAGATAGACTTCAGTTGTAGCGCAGCATACTTGTAACGGCTTCAGAGGGATCTTGAACTTCTCTAAGCTCTTGTGGAATTCAATATCGAATTCTTGTAGTTCTTAATGCCAGGGGCCTCTATTTATAAACTGAAGTGCAGAATGGGCGACTGCTGTAATATGTACGGACGCCGTCCGGACGGTGAACTTGGGCCGTCCAGATGGACAACTGTGCGACAGGATTTTCTGAAAATTTTGCTGAAAATCCTTCCTGTTTAAGAGCCGCATCCGGACGGTGAGACACTGACGTCAGGACGGTTGCACGTCCGCTGCAAGTAATTTCCATAAAAGGCTTTGCGCGTCCAGACCAAGGGGGATGAACGTCCGGATGGCAATTCTTCAGTACGCAATTTCCATATCTGCTATGCGTGCGTTCGGACCATGAGATGCAGACGTCCGGACGGTTGAAGTCGAATTGGCAATTTCCTTAACTGATGAGCGCGCGTCCGGACTAATGCTGACTAACGTCCAGACGGTGATATTTGAATTGCGATTCTTGCCTTATTTATAAGCGCGTCCGGACGGGAAACCACATCGTCCGGACGGTGTATCAATCTTCCCATATTCTGAACTTGGAAAGAATCTGAAGCTGATCGATCACTGATGAACGTCCGGACGGGCTGCTAAGAGGTCCAGACGGATGCAAGTTGGAACAGAAGCTTCTCAATACAGTGGAGGGTCTAGACGGAAAGATACGTCGTCCGGAAGGATGATGCTGGTCTGTCTGGCGTCCGGTCGGGATGAACACGTCGTTCGGACGGGATGACACGTCGTCCGGACAGCTGACAGGGAATCTAAAATCTTCTATCTTTTTTTGCAGTGCACAGTCTTCTGAAAATGCTCTGACAAGTGGAATTCCTGTTTACAGCATCTTTACACATAAGTGATTTTGTCCAAAACACAGAATGAGGCCAAAATACTAACACAAACCAAAGAAGAACAAATCAAAGCGCTACAAGAGAAAGTTGCTGAAGCCCAATAGCAACCATGGCTATGAGGGGTTGCTGAGTCTGATGCAAGGTATGCTAATGAGAATGGCCAACGTGGACAAGACCTAAAAACTACCTTCATGGATCAAGCAGGTATGGTTAAAGAATGATAAGACCATTCACCCCTTGAAGGGGAGTGGACTCGCCTAGTAAAGGTGAAGTCTCACCATGCTAAGGATTTTGGTTCTGCATTGTTTATCATGTCACATCTTATTCATGCCTTGCATTCTATTTGAGGAACCATTTATTTTATCCCCCATATTTTCTCTTGTTGTCTTGAGAAATTTCTGTATGTACGATTTGGGGATGACAGAAAAAGCACATCAGGCTGTTGTTTTTCTGTCTTGGTAAATTCTAAACCTTTCGTGTGAACAGGTTTGTTTTTATCCCACATGCTAGGAAGTGTTTTTGCATTTATTTTCATCTAGCATATTTTTGTTTTTTGTGTTTTTTTTTTTGTCTATTTTTTTTTTTAAAAAAAAAAAAAAATTGGAGGAGAAGATGCAGAATTTTATATTTTCTTTTGATATCATTTTAGATATTGCATGTGTTTTTGCCAGATATCTCAGTTCATTGTGTATTGATTGCCTACGCTTATATATGATTGAGAGTTTATACCTAATATTTGCTAAAGTTTTCCTGTGTATCTTAATGCTAGGTAGTTACTTTTCTCATGCGATGATAATTGTGCACTATCCAAAGCTCCCCGTAGGTACATTTTTTTTCACTTTGACTTTTTGCTTTTGAAGATTCTTATTGTTAGTTTTTGTGTTGGCTGCATTCTGTTGGGCAAAATCAATTTTATGTAATGTTGCTGCTTTCACAGGGATGCTGCTTTATCCAGAGTCTACTTTTTAGCTATGTTCTTCGAGAAGATTCTGTGAAGTTTTCAAGGATTTATTTCGGTTCCCTGTCAGCCGTCCAGACGACGTGGTATTTCGTCCGGACGCTCATCAGTCAGCAACATTCTTCCGGACAACGAGCTCTTTCCGTCCGGACGCCCATTAGTGTCTAAAAGCTTCGAACAGTTCAAGATTGCATCTGTCCGTACGTAAAGGCAAATCGTCCGGACGCTCTTTAGAGTTCGAGAAAATCCTAGTGTTTTAGTGCATCCGTCCGGACGTCATTCAGTGTTTGACAAGAATTAGGGTTTCTGCCTCAAGACACAGTTATAGGAAGATGGCTACTACCGTTCGGACAATGTGTGATCCCGTCCGGACAATGTCCTCTATAAGGCAAGAACGTGCATACCAAGGTCAACTGTCCGGACGTCAGCCTTCATGGTCCGGACGATCAAGCTTCATATATGGAAATTGCGTGCACCAATTCAACCGTTCGGACGTTAGCCTTCAAGGTCCGGATGCTCCAAAGCCTAATTATGGTAATTACGTGCCGTCAAAGTGCAACCGTTCGGATGCTAGGGCAACACCGTCCGGATGTGGCCTTGTTATGGAAGCTTTCAGCGCTATCTTGGAGAGGCGGTTGCAATTGACCGTCCAGATGCTCGGTCAAGCCGTCCGGACACCTTCCGGTATTTTGATCATAACTTGTTACTCAAATATCGGATTGGGACAAAATCAGCGTCGTTGGAAAGCTTAGAAAAAATGATGTAATTTGAACATCTGGAAGGCCACCAGAAGTGTCCGGACGGCCTCCCTCCGGATGGAAAGATTTTCCCGTCCGGACGACCCTTCAGAAAATTCCAGAATTACTTTCCGGACAAGAAAAACTTGACCCGTCCGAACAGGCCTGGCTCCCGTCCGGACGCGCATGCCACAGAATCCGTTTTTGACTCGATTTTGGTTTTCCTAAGCCTATAAATAAGAGGCTCTAGGCATGCTTTCAACACAGAATTAGGAGGTGAATTCTCTACAGCTTAGAGACGTGATATTTCCTCTAAAGCCTTGCCAAGTGTGTGATTTGATCAGCTGTGAAGTCTATCTTAGGAGTTGGCCCTAAGGTAAAGGAGTTCCATTGAAGACCCATTCAGGTAGGAGAACTTGGTTGGGAAGCGTTCGTGTTGGGTTACACGTCAGAGATCAAGGTACGACCACTGCATCGGTACATGTGAGTGTTACTGTCTTGTATCTAGCTATGTCTTCTGAATAGTGGAATTCCTGGGTTTGGCTGCCCTGGAGTGGTTTTTCTCTTAACTGAGTTTCCACTTCGTCAACAAAATATTTGTCTCCTTTAAATTCCGCATTTAATATTTTGTTGCACACTGTTCACACACTGTTAAATTTAGAAGTCCATTTATTTTTCAATTGGTATCAGAGCAGGTACACTCTGTTTAGGATTTATTTCCTGAGTGTGATCCTCATCTCTTGTGACTTCTATTTTTTTTTTATCACACCTTTTATCATGAATTCTTCTCAGTTTTCTAATGAAGATTCTGATATTAAGCTCTTTAAGGTTTTTAATAAATTGAAGAATGCTCAACATTCTAAAGAGCTTTAAAAGGTGAAGCAAGAAAAAGAGTCATTGATTGTACAATTGTCTGAATCACATGCTTTGATTGACTCTTTGAGATCTGAAAATACCATGTTGTTTAACATTATTGATACGCTAGAGAATAAATTAAAAGAATCTGATGATCTCTTGAAAAATTTCTCAAGTGATAATTTGAAAAGCTTGCATTGTATTCATTCAGATGTTCCTAACAAGTGTGGTTTAATTGTTAATGATTTGAGTGCTTCTACTTCACATGCTTCTAATTCTGAATTAGATTCTACTATTATTAAGCCTGTGATAGTAGACACTGCTTGTTTGGATAATTCTTGCTTGAATAATCATGTGATGCCAAAATCCAAAGACACAGGTACACAAGCTCATGGTAAGTTTGTCCCTACTTGTCATAATTGTGGGAAGATTGGTCATATTATAGGCCAAATTGTTATTTGTTGAGATCCCACAGGCCTTGCATTAAGCAGGATGCTTTCAGGAAAAGTGAAGTTGAAGATTCTTCCTCATCTAAATATGTCCCTCCTCATAGGAGACATATGGAAGGCAAGGGCAATGTTATTTGTAAGAATGCTAATCATAATTTTGCAGAGAATACAAAGAAGCATTCAAACAAAAGAAGCTTGCCTGTCTGTCATCACTGCGGCATCACCGGTCACATCCGATCCAAATGCCCACAACTTCAAAAGTTGAAGTAGAGGAAGCTGCCAACTAGAGCTACATCAGACACTCTACCTCCTATGGCGCTTCAGGCTCCACGGCATCAGCAGCAATTTGTTCTTGCCTATCCGAGTGGCAAATCAAAGAAGAAGAAATCAAGGCGCTACAAGAGAAAGCCGCAGAAGCCCATTAGCTACCATAACTATGAAGGGTTTCTGAGCCTGATGAAAGGTATGCTAAGGAGAATGGACAACATGGGCAAAACCTGCAAGCTACTGTCACGGGTTAAGCAGGTATGGGTCAGGAAGGATGAGACCATTCACCCCTTGAGGGGGAGTTGACTCACCTATTAGGTGATGTTTCCCATGCCTAGGATTTTGGTTCCTAAATCCTAGTGCATGTCAGGTATGTTTGCATTGCATTGTTTATCTTGACATATCTTATTCATGCCTTGAATTCTGTTTGAGGAACCGTTTATTTTGTCCCCATATTTTCTCTTGTTGTATTGAGAAACATCTGCAGATATTTTTGGGGATGATAGTTAAAGCATGTCGGGCGGCTGCTTTTCTGTTTTGGTATTTCTAAACCTCTCTCCTTGAGGACAGGTTTGGTTTTACCTTACATGCTGGGATTAGATGTCATTTCCTTTTCTGAGCATGTGTTTGTTGTTTTTCTGTTTATCGGTTTTCAATAAAAAAAAAATTTGGGGAGAAGATGCGGAACTTTATTTCTTTCTTTTGATAGCTTTTCAGATATTGCATGTGTTTTTGCCTGATAACTCAGTTCATTGTGCATTTATTAAATATTCTTATATATGATTGATAGTTTATGCATGATATCTGCTAAGTTTTCCTATTGCATCTTGATGATAGATAGTTACTTTCCTCATGCGATGAAAATGTGCCCTTTCTAAGACTCTCTTAAGGTACATCTTTTCCTTCTCTGACTTTATGTTTCTAGAAATTCTGGATAAGAGAAGAGGTTTTCGATAAGCTGGCCAAATTGACCAAATGCTAGTTGAACCTAGAACCTAAAAATTCTGGCATTCTCTCTAGGTTGCAGCATCAAAAGAATCAAGTAGTTACCTTTATGAATTCTGCGCGATATATGTATATTTTCTGCTTATGTGCTAAAATATGCCTTGCCCTTCATGTGCAAGTAAAATTTTACCTTGTCCTTCATGGTACAAGTAAAACAATTAGATGCTGCATCTTAGGGGGAGTGTATCAGATGAGGGTGGCTAGGCCCTAGTAAGATAAGGTTTGACTTTTGGCTGATTTTTCATTGATTTTCTCTCTTGTTTGGAAAATCAGGTTGCTTTTTGTCATATCAGTTGAATTCATACCTTTTGGAAAAGTCTTCACACACACACACACGCATTGCATGAGTTGAGTAATCTATTTAAAATTTCTATCTGTAGGGAAATTTGTGCTTATTGAATACTTAACTCTCATTTATATCTTTGCATATTTTTGCAATGCTATTTGACTATTTTATCAGTTGATTATACATGCGTGTTCTGAAGCTAACTTTAGGGAAAAAAAAATAAAAAATTTATGCAAATTTTCCTCAAGTTTCAGATTGTCAGTGTGAAGCGTCCGGACGGACGTTATCTTATGTCAGGACAAGCGCAGTCTTGCCTAGCAGTAGCCGTCCGAATGGTTAAGTGACACGTCTGGATGGGATCTCTACAAGTTTAAGACTTGCGTCTCTTTTTATGCCATACACACATCTTTGCTTTTTTTGATTTATCATGGCATGTTGTGTGTTGGGTTACATGTCAGAGATCAAGGTACGACCACTGCATCGGTACATGTGAGTGTTTAACACTGTCTTGTATCTAGCTATGTCTTCTGAATAGTGGAATTTCTGGGTTTGGCTGCCCCGGAGTGGTTTTTCTCTTAACTGAGTTTCCACTTCGTCAACAAAATATTTGTCTCCTTTAAATTCCGCATTTAATATTTTTGTTGCACACTGTTCGCACACACTGTTAAATTTAGAAGTCCATTTATTTTCCACTTATGAGAGAGATTTTTTTTTTTGATAAGATGGTCAAAATTGACCAACTCGCTAGTTGAACCTAGAACGTATAAATTTTGGCATTCTTTATAGGTTGCAGCGCCAAGTGATAAAAAGCATTCAAATTTCAGATATAAATATATTTAAAAAGATCCATTGCTTATTGTGTTATTAATCTGTTCTTATACTTGTCCCTAAAGAAACAGTCAGTGACTAAATCATTGCGGAAATAGACGGTCACAAAAAGACTAAGTTAAAGAAAAGTGTTGCAGCTTAGGGGGAGTATATCAGATGAAGGAGGCTAGGCCCTAGTAAACTAAGGTTTGACTTTTGACTTATCTATCATTGATTTTCTCTCTTTTAGAAGATTCAATTGCTTTAAGTCATATCAGTGAACTTCATACCTTATTGAGAAAGCTTTCACACGTACGCATTGTATGAGTTGATTAATTTATTTAAATTTTCTATCTGCATGGAAATTTGTGCTGATTGATTTCTTAACTCTCAATTATATCTTTGTATATTTTTGTAATATTATTTGACTGCTTTATTAGTTGATTATACAAGCGTGTTCTGAAGCTAAATTTAGGGAACAATATTTTTCTACAAATTTTCCTTCTGTTTCATATTTTCACTATGAAGTGTCCGGACTGTTAAGTGACATGTCCAAATGCGCGCGGTTCTGGCAAGTGCTGATTTGGCAGTGGCCATCCGGACGGGTAAGTTGCATTCGGACGGGTACCCTACAGGTTTTAAACCCGCGCCACTTTCTCTTTTGCGCCGCACAACTGTTTTTCCTTAGAGTTTTCTTGAGTTTTTGCTTGATTTTTCTCGTGTCTTCTTACTGGTTCTCAGCCCTTTTGTCCTTTTCTACATTTTTGTCTTCATTCCAGGTACTTTGGTATTTTTCTTATGTTCGTTTCAGTTTAATTAACTATTAGAATATTATTTTTGTGGAATATGGTTGAGATGAATATTACATGAAGTTGTTTATTTTCTCTGCTGCTGAGATTGGGATATTTGTTCTGTCAGTTATTTGAACTGTTTTGAGATATTTATTGTGTATGTAATTTTTGGGAAGTCCAAATTACTGTCGTTATAATGCCAAATTTTTTTGGGAGACTAACGAGGTTCTAACTGGTTGTGGCATTTTTTTTGGGGTATATTTTTCTTTGTATTTTTTTAGGGAAAAATGTCTTTAGGCAGCTCTAAGTGCAAGGTCCGATAGAGGACAAAGGAAAGCATAGCTACCACCAGGGCCAGGGTGGGGACTAGACCTCTAATCATTGAGAGAAACGCCCTCAGAGCCGACATTATGGTTCCTCCGTTTGATTTTATTAATTATTTGATACAGGAGAACCATTGGGATTATCTGTACTAGTGCTCCGGCATTGTCTATCCCAGCAGGGCAGTCTCACCTTGCAGACCACAGTCTGAGGAGTGACTTTCCGAGTTGATGCTGCACTTATTGGGAGTGTTATCAGGCCTGATCCAGTTCCTTTTGAGGGTAGTCATTTCTCAGATTCTGTGATTTCCCCTACCATGGAGGAGCTGCTCATGTTTTTTGATCCTCAGCATCGAGCACAGGAGAGAGTATCTCACTTTATTAGGATTGGCATCTTTTCCTCACCCGATCGTCTTCTTGCAAAAATTATGCTGCACAATTTATGGCCCACAGCTCGAAGAAGTGAGCTAGTCTACAAAAGAGAAAGATTTCTATATGCTTTGGTTAAGCGGGTTCCCTCTTGTCTCTGCAAGCATATTGTGCTTACTATACTTGAGATGCGTGATGAGCATCAGATAGGTCTTCCATTTGTGTGCCTTGTCACAAGCATTTGCTTACAGGTTGTTCCTAACATTCCTGCTATGGAGCCCAAGGAGAAGACCAAGGATACACTTGGGAAGCATACATTGCTGAAATCAATTGCTCAGCTGCGCTTTGAGGATCAACAGGAAGTAGCTTCTCCTCCAGCTCAGGATGACCTGCTGCAGCTTCATCTTCGCAGACTGCTCCACCACCTCTAGCCACTGATGCTATGCTCTCCCGCATTCTTGATACTATGCTTTCGATTCAGCTAGAGGTCACTACTATGGGTATTGATGTGCAAATTTGTTTAACTCGTAAGCGCACGAATCGTATGTAGCATACTGTGTGCAAGTGCGAGGTCGAATCCACAGGGAAGTGTGTGTGAAGGAAAGAAAATCACTTTCTATTTAAATAAATCTTGTTTTAACCTAGACCCAAAGATTTTGGAATTTTTGTAAACAAAATAATAAACAAAAAATAAACTAAATAAAAACAATTTATAAAGAACGACACTAAGGTATCGGAATTCACCAAACCAAATCAAACACCATACTCTTGCATTTTATTCATAAATTCAATTCAATGGGCTCAATATTCAAATTCAAAACATGAAAACATTTGAAGAAATCAATTCAAACAAATCACAAGAATTATCCCTTTTTAATTGAAATCATCTATTGTATCCGGAAATCACAATAGATATCCCAATCTCAAAGAAATCAATCGATATATCCATCGATTGAATTACAACAAACATTAAATAAAGATCATCAATCTAAAATAAATTGACGTGGAATTTGAATATATATAAGAACAATGAATCTATGGATATCATGACAAGAGCATAGGTGTTATCATTGATGAGGTTTCATCCTCAACCTTAGTTGAGGATTTTAGCCTCTCATGACTAAAAACACCAAAACTCTTGGAATGAAAATCATAAGACAATAAAAGTGAAGAAGAAAAGGAAGAACAAAACTTTAATAAAAGAAAATAATAAATTAAAACAATGGAAAAGAAAGAAGAACGAAAATTAAATAACAATAAACAAAAAAAAGTAAGCAACAAAACAATTAAAAGAAAGAAGAATCAATTGAAAATTAAATAGCAAGAAACTAAAATAAACAAAAGACTTGAAAATTTAATAACTATAAATTAAAAGAAATATGACAAAGTAATGACTTACAAAAGAAAAGACAAGAGCTAAGACAAGTGCTCTAAAGAAAAATTGATGCCCTAAGTGGTACCTAGCATGCGGTATTTATAGCAGAAGATTAGGTTAAACCAATCTTTTACAATATGGCACCTCTACCCCTCTAAACCCTTATAGGAGAAAATAACACTAGGGTTTAGGGCCATATTTTCAAAATGGCACCTTTACCCCTAAAAAACCCTAATAAGATAAAAGAATGCTAGGGTTTGGAGTATCTGCAGTTGCCAGGAACAAGGAAATTCGCGCTCTTATATTGCGGGGAATTTATGATGTGGCAGACATTCTAATTAGGAAAATTATATTTCACAATGATTTGTAGCATTTTAAATTATCTTTCCAACGCCGCTGATTTCACTTCAATCCAATACTTGAACTGAATGTTATGATCAAAATACTATGACTTGTGCAGAACTTGAAATTTAATCCAATCCGATTTTGACTTCCAAAATTTGCATTTTTTTCACTTTAAAACTACAGTTTTCTCTCCAGGATCTGCAAAATACCAAAATACAAAAACTAACAAAAAATATTAGAAAATAACAAAACTAAAGGTCTAACTAATGCAAATTAAGGGGTCCAAATATACTATATTTGGCACTCATCAAATACCCCCAAACTTACATTTTGCTAGTCCCTTAGCAAAACAAAATGAATAAAATAAAATAAAATAAAATCAAAGCAAGAAACATAAATTCGCTTTCGTGGGAGAGACGATTGCATTTAGCGTATGCAATAAGCCTTTTAAACCTCTAGGACTCCCTAGAGGACGAGTGAAGTCTCGTGAGGGTTTGCCAGAAATGATACCCACAAACATTTTAAAGCACTATGTTGTTGTTAAGATAAAAACTTCCATACAAACACATGGTTCATACATCATGAGTAGGCTTAACAAGGCGAACATAATCACATCAGCCATCACAAATCAATTAACTCATAGCTGGAAAATCGAGAAAACACATGTTCCAATAAGTGCAAAGTGAGATTTAACATAGACTCATGAGGTTTTAATTTTTCTCAAAGTTTGTGTACCCAAAATTCATAGGAATTTTATTAGATGAAAACAACCAAGGCTGTAAATTATTTTATTTTATTTATTTATTTTGTGTAGGTCGTGCAATGCTTGACTCCCTTAAGCTTTCTAATTAACCTATGTAGTGAGTGTTGGGCCAATGACTCCCAAACCAAATGGTTTTAGGGCACTAGATGTAGAAACATCCCAAAAGGCTTAATTACTCAAGTCAAAAAGGCTACGAAGCCAAACTAGCCATACAATCAATCAAATTTAAATTCTGCATCTTTTTACGCGAGCACTCAATGCTAAATGAGGCAAGATGCCCGGTTACTCAATGAGAACTCAAACTGATGATTTTTTTTTATTTTTTATTTTATTTTTAACAGCCGAGGTTTTATCAACCAATCATCCTACAATTCTTATGATACACATTCCTCAATTCAAATTTCATGCCCCACAAAACCAATGCAAATGTGCTTGTGAATTTTAATTAAAACAAGTGAGGTCTCTCAAATCCAGACACTCCCCCAAACTTGAAGAACTTTCCCCCAAACTTGAATGGCAGACACTCCTCCTGAAAAGCAAAACAAAACAAAACAAAACAAAACAAACAAACAAGATCAAGTGATAAGTAAAAGAATGAGGGTTGCCTCCCACAAGCGCTAAGTTTTTAGTCTTCAGCCAGACTTCCCACAAAAGACGATAATCACTCTGAGTAGCCAGAATCTTTGAACAGGGTCATCTCAAACACTCATGCCATGCCAAGTACTCTACCATTGGATCAATGAATGGGTGTGAAAAATAAGCCTTCCTCATGGCGGCATGCACTTTGCGGTAGTCTATCCATGCTCTCCATCCTGACTGAATACGAGTTGGCACAAACTCGTCATCCTTGTTTTTTACTACAGTCAAACCAGCCCGCTTAGGCACGTCATGAATCGGGCTCACCCACTTACTATCATCAATAGTCCAACCGTTATCTTTCATTAAAACATTTGGTAACTTTTCCGCTGGAGCATCAAGCAAATCCAAAGCTCTACTCACTGGTAAAACATCTTCTGGACCTAGGAACTTCTACTTAACAATGTCTTGTAGAGGTGTAAGTTCCTTCTTGGGAGGCTTAGGTATTGCTGCCTCTTCATTCTCACTGCTCACCAGAGGAGCAGACTCCAAAATGGCATCAGCTTGCTCAAGTAACTTATCCAAATCTTCTCCAGATTAAGCGAAGCATGCCTCTAAGAGGTCCTCTGTGTTTGATTCATCTATGTTCTCCTGATTCTTACTGCTTACCAGAGGAGTAGACTCCAAAAGGACATCAGCTTGCTCAAGTAACTTATCTAAATTCAAATCCTCTCCAAATTGAGCAAGACATGCCTCCAGGGGGTCCTTAATGCTTGATTTATCTACAGTGTCCTCCTTGATCTCCTCAATCAAACATACACTTTTGACCTCATCCTACTTTAACAGCTGATTGCTGATATCAAAGATATTCAGCTCCACTGTCATGTTGCCAAAAGAGATATTCATTACCCCTGTCCTACAATTAATCAGGGCATTAGCCGTAGCTAAGAATGGTCGCCCTAGAATTACCGGTATCTGAATCCCAACATTCTGAACCGGTTCTGTATCAAGCACAACAAAATCCACGGGAGAATAAAATTTGTCCACTTTTACCAAAACATCCTCTATGATTCCCCGTGGTCTTTTCACCGACTTGTCAGCCAATTGAATTGTCATGGATGTAGGCTTCAATTCTCCTAACCCCAATTGCAGATAAACCGAATAGGGTAAAAGATTTACACTTACTCCAAGATCTAATAAAGCCCTCTCAATTCGGCTGAGTCCTATCATGTAAGAGATAGTAGGACACACAGGGTCCTTGTACTTTAATGGCATCTTGCATTGAAGGATTGAGCTAACCTACTCGCTCAGACAAACTCTCTTTGGGACATTGGTTTTCCTCTTAA
Organism: Alnus glutinosa; assembly: GCF_958979055.1. Lineage (NCBI taxonomy): Eukaryota > Viridiplantae > Streptophyta > Magnoliopsida > Fagales > Betulaceae > Alnus > Alnus glutinosa. Next base: position 23,612,877 of record NC_084889.1, on the reverse strand, counting down.
CCTTAATCAAGTCCTTCAAGAACTTGGCATAAGATGGCACTTGCTGGATGGCATCCAAAAATGGGATATTAATCTGAACTTGCTTGAACACCTCCAGAATGTCCTCAAACTTCCCTCCCTTCTTAGGTGCTAGTAATCTTTCTGGGTATGGTGCCTTAGGCACAAATGACCTAGGAGGATCATCAACGATGGGTGTGACTTTAGATGTCTCCTCTTCTAACTCCTCATTGTTGCCACTATCTCGCCCATGAGGCTTAGCAGGGTTCTCTTCATGAAGAACCACTTGGTTGTCCACTTGTCTTCCAGACCTTAGTATGACAATAGCTTGTACATGCTCCTGCTTGTGTGCATAAGAACTTTCACCGGTACATTGTAACTTTGGATTGGGCACGGGCTGGCTAGGAAGCTTTCCCTTCTCTCTCTCACCCAAGTGGTTTGCGATTTGACCAATTTGAACCTCTATCTTGGCAATCACTTGGGTGTTCACCATGGTAGCATTCTTCACTTCATTGATGGATTGGCCAGTAAGCAGCATGAAGGCCTTGAGAGTATCCTCTAACGTGGACTGTGAAGAAGAGGCTTGGGCTTGAGTAGAGGGTTGGTATGCTGGTGCTGGCAGTGCTTGGCGACTATGATGATGAACAGGATGATGAAATCCGGGGGGATATTGATTATGGGCTTGATGAGGTCCTCCCCCTTGATTCATTGGTGGGCTCTGCTTCCATGAAAAATTAGGATGGTTTTGCCACCCAAGATTGTAAGTCTTGGAGAAAGGTCCATTGGATTGCTTCCTAAAGTCATTGAAAGCATTAACTTGTTCCATTGATGACTCGACAAAAGTTGGCAAAGAAGGACAAGTTTGTGCTGAGTGAATGGGGCTAGCATAGATGGAACAGCAATCCACGTGGAATGGGTTCGCTGCATTGATGGATTTCCCTATGACGAGGGCATCGACCTTCTTAGTAAGGGCATCTAACTTCATCTTTAGCTCCATATCTTCCTTCACCTCATAGATGCCTCCTTTCTTTTGGATGCGAGCTGATCTATCCCGATAGCTTGAAAAATCCCGCTGTTGGGAGTTGTCGGACAACTGATCCAAGGTCCGATATGCTTCTTCTCCCGTCAAACTCAAAAATGCGCCTCCATTCATTGACTCAATCATGCCGCGGCTGGATTGAGTCAATCCTTGGTAAAAGAACTGCACGAGTCTCCATTTCTCGTATCCATGAGGAGGGTACTTGATCAACATTTCTTTAAATCTTTCCCAACTCTCCGAAAATTTTTCATCCTCCTCCTGAGTAAAAGAGCTTATTTCCTTTCTACATTCATTCACCTTGGACATTGGGAAAAATTTGTTGTAAAATTTGTTTAGCAAGTTATCCCAAGATGTGATAGAACCAGGCATATTTGAATCCAGCCATGCCTTGGCTCTATCGTGAAGAGAGAATGGAAAGAGTCTAAGATGAACAGATTCCTCAGAAAAGTTCTGAAATTTGAAAGTAGCACAAATATCTTTGAACTTTTTTACATGGCTGTAAGGATTTTCGAGGTCCAAGCCATGGAATGAGGGCAAGAGTTGGATGACATGCGGTTTTAGATCGAAGTGGGTGGCATTGGTGGGTGGCAAAACTATACATGACGCAGAGTTCGTCGCAACGGGTGCAAATAAATCCCTGAGTGATCTAGTGTAGTCCACATTTTCCGCTCTTGGCTGCTCCACATTTACATTGGGATTTCCTTCTGTGTTGTCTCCCATCTCAGAAGTTGTTCTCCGCTCAACTTTTGCTTGGACAGGTGTTTTGCGCTTTTTCCTAAACACCCTATCTATATCGGGATCTAAGGGTAACAATTCTAAGTTCAAGGATCTCCGACCAAGCATACAAAGTTCCAAACAAAATTTAACCACAAAACAAACAAGTTAAAAATAAAAATAAAAAAAGGAACAAAAATAAAAAATAAACAAGATAGAGAAAAGAAATTGCAAGTAGGATAAACAAAATTCTCCAAGGTACAATCTAGGTTAGTTCCCAGGAAGGTGAGGGGGGTCACACCGGACACACTTAAATCCCAAGACCTTCCTTGCCAGAATTTGCCTTGATATTTGCCCCTTAGATAGTTCCGTAGACCCACACTAGCAAAGTCTTCTCTTTTCTCTTATTCTTTTTTATTCTTTTTTTTTTTTTGAAGATTAAAAGAAAATAGCACAAACAAAATAAATAAGAAAAAAAAAATCAAGACTTAACACAAATGCATACAACCAAACAAAGACACTGAAAATGCAAGAATTGAAACTTACAGGTTTGGACCAATTTTTTATTTTTTTTTTGGCAAAAATTTTCTGCTACTGAACTTCTCCAAGTAATGCCTCTTGTGTTGGTTCGATCAATCGACTTTGACGGTCTCTCATTCGACTTTGCAAAATTCCGAACAAGCTGAAACAATCACAAAATAGAAACCCTTGCTCTTTTCTTGTGTTTTTTTTTTTTTTCAAAGAAATAAAATAAAAAGATTGAGAGGAAAAGAAAAAAATATCTAGTAGAAAAACAAAATTAAAATAAACAAAACTTGATTTCTTTCTTACAAATCAACACTTCCCCGGCAACGGCGCCAAAAACTTGATGTGCAAATTTTATAACTCGCAAGCGCACGAATCGTTTGCAATATAGTGTGTGTGCAAGTGCGAGGTCGAATCCACAGGGAATTGCGTTGCAAAAACTAATCTCTATTTAAACTAATTCTATTTTAACCTAGTTTCGAATTTTGGGATTTTATAATGTAAAATAATAAACTAAATAAAAACTTAATTAAAAACAATTAATAATAATAATAAAAGTGCACTAAGGTTTTAGAATCCACCTCACCATATCAAATATCACATTCTTGTATTTTATTCATACACCCGATAAACAATTGAGACATATTCATTGTTCAAGGTTCCGTAAAAATTATGTTAAATCATTCAATGAATCCAACTTAATAACGAATCAGAACGAATACCCAATTGAAATCAAATCATCCAATGTATCCGTTTTGACAAACATATCACAATGGATATCCTCTTTCAACCAAATCATTCGATGTATCCATTGGTTGAAACACATTGAATATCCAACTTTTTAATAAATAATCATTCAATCAAAAGACATAAATCAATTAATTGAATATTGGACTTGAACAATAATTTGATAAATACCGGAGTTGAGGTAGAATCCTCAACCCTAGTTGAAAAATTAGCTACTCATCACTAAAAAGAAAATACTAAATTTTATTAAGAACATAAAAATAAAAACTTACAAAGAATTGAAGCCAAAGAACCCAGCTGCTGCTATGTACAATGTTGGGATGTGTCCTAAGTGGTGCCTAGTAGGGGGTATTTATAGCAGAAGATTAGGTTAAACCCAACTTTTACAAAATGGCACCTCTACCCTTCTAAACCCTAATAGGAGAAAAGAACGCTAGGGTTTAGGGCCATATTTTCAAAATGACATCTCTACCCCTCAAAAACCCTAATAAGAGAAAAGAATGCTAGGGTTTGGAGTGTCTGCAGCCCCTAGGAACAAGGAAATTCGCGCTCTTATATTGCGGGGTATTTATGACATAGCAGACTTTCGAATTAGGAAAATTCTAATTCACAATGATTTGCAGTATTTTGAATTAGCTTTCCAACGCCGCTAATTTCACTTTAATATGATACTTGAGCTGAAAGTTATGATCAAAATACTATAACTTGTGCAGAACCTGAAATTTGATCCAATCCGATTTTGACTTCCAAACTTTGCATTTCTTTCACTTAAAAATTACCGTTTTCTCTCCATGATCTGTAAAATACCAAAATACAAAAACTAACCAAAAACATTAGAAAATAACAAAGATAAAGCTCTAACTAATGCAAATTAAGGGGTCCAAATATACAATATTTGGCATTCATCAGGTATTCGTGTTAAGCATAATCATATCAACATCAAATGCTGGCTTAAGAAACTGGATCCTGAGGATGATGATGAGGATGACTGAGTAATTTGATCACTTATTTTTGTTGTTGTTGTTTTGTTGGTTCTTATTTTGAGACAATTTCACTTCTATTTTTGTTTTGTTGAATATTGGTAATCATACTACTATGAGATTTTATTTATTCTGTTTACCCTTGTCCTGCTGAGAAATTAAGGGGGAGTAATTTTTAGCTGGTTTTTCTGTACTCTTTTCAACCCTTTGTCCTTTTGAGACAAAAACCAACAGTATTTTTTTGTTTTGGACTTGGAATGTATTTTTAAACCGGTCAAGTGATTTTTGTCCCAGAATGGCCAAAGAGGGAGTTTGTTAGTTTGTGATTGGCTGCATTCTATTTGACAAAATCACTATTATGTAATGTTGCTACATAATTAAGCATGCCGTTTATTTTAGAGTCTTCATTTCAGAAAAGTTGTTCAAGATGCTCAAAAGAAGATTCTGTACAGATTCTAACTTAGAGAAGTCGGATCAGTGTCTAGAAGATTCGAACAGCTTAAGGTTGCATCCGTCCAGACGTCATGGCAACACGTCCGGACACTTATCAGAGTTCGACAAGAAATCAGATTTCCTTCACAGACACATATATGGGAAGACAGCTGCATTCCTCCAGATGACAGGGCAAGACCGTCTAGACGTGATCCTTGATAAGGCAAGACATGGAGAAGAATTGCAACCGTCCTAACGTCAGGACAACACAGTCCGGACACGGCTCTGATATGGAATTGAGTGTAGCGCGTTATGGAAAGCTGGTTGCACAATTGTCCGTCTGGACGTCGCCTAGAGAAAACCAAATTAGTGTCGATTTAGGTATTTTGTAGCCTATAAAAAGAGGCCTCTAGGCATGTATTATTTACAGAATTCGGTATTGAATTCTTCATAGCTTAGAGACTATATTTTAGGGAGAAATTGTGAAGATCCGCTAGCTGTCAAGCCGTTGCCGTTGTGCTATTTTTGTGCTCATAATTGAAGTCTATCTTAGGGAGGATCCCTAAGGTAAAGGAACCTGTAGAAGACCCCTTCAAGTAGGAGACTTAGTTGGGAGGCGTTCACGTTAGGTTACATGTCAGAGTGCTAGATACGATCGCTACATCGGGTATGTGAGTGTTACTGTCTATTTACTAGCTTTGTCTTTTGATAATGGATTTCCTAGGTTTGGCTGTCCTGGAGTGGTTTTTCTCTTAATTGAGTTTCCAATCCGTTAACAAAATATTTGTGTTCTTTAAATTACACATTTACAATATTTTGTTACACATTGCGCACACACAGACACGGCAAATTAGAAGTCATTTATTTTTCACGGTAGGACCATAACACTTCCTGGATGAATTCCACCAAAGCTTCTTTCTTTTGGTTGAGCTTTTTCTTCAAAGTTCTTACCAAGGTCTTGTTAGTTGCTTCGACTTGCCCATTTGCTTAAGGATATACTGGAGTTTGGGTAGTAGTTCCAAATGTGAAGCTCGGCACACCACTTCCGAAAGGGTCCATAGTCAAACTATTTCCCGTTATCAGTGAGAAACACATGGGGTGTTCCGTACTGGCACATGACTAATTTCCATAAGAAATTCGTTACAGCCTCGGTGGTGATGGTGGCTAGTGCTTCAACTTCCACCCATTTACTGAAGTAATCCACAGCAACTACTAGGAATTTCTGACTTCCTTTTCTCGGGGGCATTGGTCCGACGATATCAACACCCCACTTTACAAATGGTCATGGCGAAGAGATGGAACTCAGCTTTTCCGGGGGGTTCTTCATGATTATGGCAAATCTTTGACCCTTTTCACAATGTTGACCAGCTCGGCTGAATTTGTACTTATTACTGGCCAATAATAGCTGGACTGCATCGCTTTGTGTGCTAACATCCTACCCTTGAGTGATTTTCACAGACACCATCATGTATTTCTTTCAGCACATAGTCAGCTTCGGATCTCGGGAGGCACTTGAGAAGTGGCAAAGTGTACCCTCTTCGATACAATACATCTTCGATGACAGTGTACTAGGCTGACTCGAGCTTTACTTTTCAGGACTATGCTTTATCTTCGGGTAGCAATCCATTCTTTAAATACTAGATGATCTCGGTGGCCTATTATGGCTCGATTATCTCCTCATCAATTTGCATCATGTTTGGCTTTGGAGTGATTGAGGGCTCGACAAGGATTATCACCTCTTGTGTCGGGGGTTCAACCTCCTGGTCTGTACTGGATCCCAATTGAGATAATGCATCCACTCAGATGTATCCTCTTGGAGGATCTTCGTTAGTACTACCCTATTAAAGTAAGACTGAAGTTCACGTACCTTGCTTAGGTATTTGATTGTATTTCCTCCTTGAGCTTCAAATTCTCCTTGGATGTGGCCCACTACCACTTGAGAATCACTTCGGACTTCAATATTTGCTGCACCCATTTCTCAGGCTATGGATAGTTCGGTACGGACAACTTCGTACTCTGCCTCATTGTTCGTGGTGATGAAGTCTAGCTTGATGGCATATTGAAATTTTGCACCTTCTGGGATGGTGAGGGTAATCCCACCGAAGCAGCTTCTTTTGGGAGTTCTTCACTCTCGGGAACATTACAAAACTCGACCAGAAAGTTAGCTAAGGTCTGACCTTTGATCGCTGTTCGGGGGTGAAATTCGATGTCGAACTGCCCGAGCTCTATCGCCCAATTTACAATCCTTCCCGAGAGGTCTGGCTTTTGTAGCACTTTCTTCATCGGGTACTTGGTCAACACCTTATGGCATGAGCTTCAAAGTATGGTCTTAGCCTCCAAGCCGAGATGACTAAGGCGAAGGCCATCTTTTTAATCCAAGGATACCTTTCCTCAACTCCATGAAGCGCCTTGCTTGTGAAGTATATTGGTTTCTGAACCTTTGAGTCTTCTCTAATCAATGCCGAGCTTACAACCGTGGGAGATACTACCAAATAAAGGTAGAGTATCTCCCCCTTGATTGGTCGGCTCAAGAGTGGCGGGTTCATCAGATATTCCCTTAATTTGTTGAAGGGCTTCTCACATTCTTTGCTCCAAGTGAATGACTTTCTCAAGATTTTGAAGAAAGTGAGACACTTATCAGCAGACCGGGAGATAAATCGATTCAGGGCTGCTATCTTCCCGATCAGTTGTTGCAGCTACATAATTATTTTGGGTGGTTGCATCTCTAGAACCGCTTTCACGTTCTTGGGATTGGCCTCTATGCCCTTCTGTGACACCATGAATACGAAGAACGTCCCATAAGAGACACCAAAAGCATACTTAGCTGGATTCAGCTTCATTTTATATCTTCTCATTGTGGAGAATGTCTGTCTTAGATCTGCTACATGGCCGATTGCTTGTATGCTTTTCACCAGCATATCATCGATGTAAACCTCAATATTCCTGCCTATCTGATCATGAAATATTTTGTATACTAACGTTTGATATGTGGCTCTGGTTGTAACAACTCAAGGAAAAGCGCTGGCCACATCTGTGCTATCACCCCAAAATGACTAGTCAATTTGGAGTTTCCCTAGAATTCCTTATAAAGCCCAGTTTCACCTAATAACTAGGTAATGTGGAACTTAGCACCCATTAGTATCTTTATAAGCCACTTACTCTATGTGAGCTATTCATCTCTTCTCAATATGGAACTGGGGTGTTACAAACTCCCCCCTTTAAACCCGTAACGTCCTCATTAGGGATACGTCATGCGGTGCTCCAGTACCACATGACTTAGCATTACCAGGTGGCTTTGATACCATTTGTAACAACTCAAGGAAAAGCGCTAGCCACATCTTCGCTATCACCCCAAAAGGACTAGTCAACTTGGAGTTTCCTGAGAATTCTTTATAAAGCCCTATTTCACCTAATAACTAGGCAATGTGGGACTTAACACCCATGAGTATCTTTATAAACCATTCACTTTATGTGAGCTATTCATCTCTTCTCAATATGGGACTAGGGTGTTACATTGGCATTCTTCAAGACGAATGACATCATTTTGTAGTAGTACAATCCTCGGGCGGTGATGAAGGATGTTCTATACTGATCCGCCTCGTCCATGTGTATCTAGTTGTATGCCTAGAAGGCATCCATAAAGCTGTGGTTCATGTTCGAATGTCGAATCTACTAAGAGATCCATCTGAGGTAGCGGAAAACAGTCTTTCAGACATGCCTTGTTCAGGTCAGTGAAGTCTACACATATCATTCATTTGCCATTGGACTTCTTCACTAAACATTGGCTAGTCACTCGAGGTAGTCCATTTTTCACCTCTTCAGCAATGGCTTGATTTTGTTCTAAGGCAAAACTTCTCCTTCACTGTTTCATCGGTTGAAAGCTTAGGTCCACATTCAATTTGTGGACTATTACCGAGGGGTCTATCCCGGCATATCCTCGTGGATCCATGCAAATACATCATTGTTGCATTGAAGGAATGCCACCAACTTCTCTTTTTTTTTTAGGGGGAGTTGTGACCCTACTCTCGTCCTCCTTACTTTTCTCCCTGACACTTGTATTCTCGGGGAGACTCTTCAGGGTCATGTTGTAGCACTGCCGGGTCACTATTTGGTCGCCTTTCACTACTCCGAATCTTTCTGTGGAGGAAACTTCATGCTCAGGTGTGGTGTAGACATCACGGCTATCAGCTCATTTAGTGATGTTCTTCCAATAAAGGGATTGTAAGCCGAGGGTCTATCCACTAACAGGAGTTTCACCATTATAGTCTACTGGCTCAAAAATGTTCCTGCAATGCCTGGGAGTTCGATTGAACCGATTGGTGACACCAGTTCTCCTGAAAACCCTATAAGGGGGTATCTAGTCTGGACAATCTTCTCTAGACCTATCTTTATTTGCTCAAAAGCTTACTAGTACAAGATATTAGCCGAGCTTGCATTGTCAACCAGAATTCGATGAGTTTTGTGGTTGCTAATAGCCAATGTGACCACCAAAGCATCGGTTTAAGGAGTGACAGTCCCACATACCAGAGTTTCACATCTTCCTGACTTCACAGGTCTCCCAACAGAATATACCTGAAAGTCCTTCATCTCTCGGGCTAAAGCTTTCCGAGCCGAGCTGGACTTTCCTCCTCCGCCAAATACCCCAGTTATAGTGTGGATCTCTAGAAGGTTGTCTTGATGTCCATGTTGTGCTTGGCTCCAACTCTTTTCATGCTTGTCCCGATCATTTACTTGGGGAGTGCGTTCCCTGGTCCTCTCATGGTTCCTTTTCCGAGACCTTGTCTCTTAGTGCTTGCAATCTCAGTCGTGGTCTCTATTAGTATTTTATATTGGCTACATTCTGGATAAAACAAAAACACTTTATGTAATGGTTACGTTTTAATAGGATGGTCGGTTTTCAATTCAGAATCTGCATGTATTCAGACAATGATCAAATCAAAGACAATAATTGATCTTAAGCTGCTTAAAGATATCCATGAAGAGTCCTTGCAAAATCCAAGACAAAAACAACCGGCTTCTGTGCAACCTTCTAGACGGGCCTTTGAAGGCGTCTGGACGCTCCTCAGTGTCCAGCAGATAACGATGAAGCCGTCCGGACGTCAGAGCATTACTGTCTCGATGCTAGGTCAATCAGTATTCAACAAGGAGTTTGATTTTAGAAGTCAACACTGTTTGGGAAGTCTCTGTAAGCCGTCCAGACGATGTGGCAACACATTCGGAAAATGTCCAGTAGTTCAGAATATTCTAGAGTTCCGTTCGAACATGGAAAAGATTTTAGTGAAGACCGTCTGGATGCTCGGTCAAGTCGTCAGGATGTGAACCTGATAAAGATAGAATTGCGCTGTTTCTGAAAGGATATTGCAAAAAACCGTCCGGACAAGGCTATTTTCCGTCCGAACGCTTGCCAGCCAAAGTCCGAATCTCAGCAGTTTTTGAGGTCTCTTGAAGTCTATAAATAGGGGGCTCTAGGCTAGTGTTTTGTACAGAATACAACAGTGGATTCCATAGTGCTTTGAGAGGGTGTTTAGAGAGAATCGAAGATCCGCTAGCTCTCAAGCCGTTGCTGGTGTGTGCTCAGTTGTTCGTGTGAAGTCTATCTTAGTGGTCCACCCTAGGGTAAAGGAATCCATTAAAAACCCCTTCAGGTGGAAGATCTTGTTAGGAAGCGTTCGTGTTAGGTTACACGTCAGAGTTAAAGGTATGACTACTGCATAGGGTTATGTGAGTAGAAGTGTCTTGTAACTAGCTTTGTTTTTGGATAGTGGATTTCCTGGGTTTGGCTGCCTCGGAGTGGTTTTTTCTCTTCATAGAGTTCCCACTTCGTAACAAATATCTTGTCCTATTTAAATTCCGCATTTAAGATATTTCTTTGTTCACAAACACACACTAGGTTTAAATTAGTAGTCAATAAATATTATCAATTGGTATCAGAGCTCGGTACACTCTGTTTTTGATTTATTTCTTGAGTGTATCCTTTTGACTTCTGTTTTTGATTATTATGTCTCAAAATCTTAATTTTGTTCCGCCCTTTGAAGGGACGAACTATGGCTACTAGAAAGACCGAATGCGCTTCTTTTTAAAATCTATTGACATCTGGAAAATTGTTGAAACTTGTTGACTAAACCAGAAGAAACAGATGAAATTACTGTTATTCAAACAAGCGCAAGGCTTTCCAATGATAAAGTCCTCCATGCACTATGTCAGGCACTTTCACCATCTAAATTCGCAAGAATTTCAAATTGTGAAATTGCTAAAGATGCATGGCAAATTCTAGAAACAACATATGAAGGAACAAAACTAGTAAAATCTACCAAACTTCAAATGTTGATTTCTAAATTTGAAGAAATTAAGATGCTAGAAGAAGAGACATTCGGAGAGTTCTACACTAAGATTAGAGACCTAAGAAACTCGATGGTGAGTCTTGGGAAGCAAATCTCAGATGTAAAACTCATCCGAAAGATACAAAGATCTTTGCTTGGGCGTTTCAAGATTAAGGTGACAACTATAGAAGAAAGCAAAGATTTGGAGGAGATGAATATTGAAGAGATGGTAGGATCTCTTCAGACATACGAATATTCCTTACATCCGGTCAGAAAGGCAAAGACAATTGCGCTCAAGGCATCTAAGGCATCCAAGAAGAAATCCATAGTCTTATCTGACGAAGACTCCGATGTCGATGAAGATGCAGTGACAATGCTAGCCAAGAAATTCGAGCATTTTATGAAGAATAATAAATTCAAGAAGAAGTTCTCTGACAGATTAAGAAAGGCTCCCCACACAACTGATACAGAAGAAGTAGAAAAGAAAGATCCGAGGGGTCTCCAATGCTTCGAATGTAAAGGCTTTGGGCACATTAGGACTGAATGTGCAAATCTGAAGAAACAAAGAGGTAAAGCCTTTAATGCAACTCTCAACGATGAGTCTGAGAAAGAAGAAGAAACTCCTGAGGAAGAAAAATTCCTGGTATTCGTAGCCCCACATAAAGATAATGAGGATTCTCAGTCCCTACTCTGAGAATAGTGAAGAAGAAGATATGCAGTTAGCCTATGAACTTCAATATGTTGAATTTATAAAGCTGAGGGAGAAATACAAACAATAGGTACTAGAGCTAAACAGCCTCAGAACTAAGAAGACCTCTATGATCATAAAGAACAATGATTTAGAAGAGAGGCTACTGGAGACACAGTTACAACTAGACAGAGTCTCAGACGAGAAGCTCACTCACATGCTCTCCATTTAGAAGTGCCCAACTGACAAGACCGGACTCAGGTATGTTCCTACTTCTATTTCTGATACTCCGTCTACCTCCAAGACCATTTTTGTGAGGCCAGTTATTCCCGAATCTCCACCTCAAAGAATGGATAAGGGAAAAGCAGTTATGGAAGGAGAAGTTGCTTTCAACCCTCAGCCTCTGGTCAAGCTTCCTATCAGGAGAAAGCCTCCCACATGCCATCACTGTGGCAAGCTAGGGCACATCAGACCAAATTGCCCACATTGGTAAGTTCAGCAAAAGAAAAAATGGCTGGCTCCTAAAACTCCAATGTGTCACCAATGTGGAGTTAGTAGTCATATTAGACCAAGGTGTCCTACACCTAAGCCTCCCAAGCATCACAAATCTCCATCCAAAAATCATGTTCAAAAGCTTCAGCAGATGTAGAAGCCTACTCAAGCGAAAAAGACTAGGGTCCCCAAGAAGATTGCAGCAAGGGAAATCTCCAGTGAAGGAACATCTTCCGCCAGTACTTTCATGCAAGATCTGGTCAGATTTCTGGCTCTACAGCTTCAAAAGGAAGGACAGGACAAGGATGAGGACACTCACTCCCCGAGGGGGAGCAGACCTACCTAGTAGGTAAGGTCACACATGCCTAGGATTTTGGATCCTAAATCCTAAAGCATGACAAGTACACTTGCATAGTTTACTTTATTTTATCATCTTTTAAATACTTTGCATGTTGTTATGGAACCATCTTTTCTATCCCTATATTCCCTCTTGGGGTGTCTTGAGGAAATTCTGCAGGTATTAAATAGGGATGATAGTAAAAGCACGTCGAGCAGCTGTTTTTCTATCTTGTTACTCTCAAACCTCTCTCCTTGAGGTCAGGTTTGTTTTTACCATACATGCTTGGTCAACACTACTCTCCTTATTTTTAAAGCATGTTCATTGTTTCTTTTTTTAATAAAATAAAAAAAAAAGGGGTTAAAAGGATGCAGAGGTTTATTGTTTTATAACTTCCAGATATCTTATCTATGTTTAACTGATGTCTCAGTTTCTGATGCATTTATTCATTTGCCTTTATATAACTGAGAGTTTTTTTTTCCTTGATATCTATGAAGTTTCCCAGTGGCATCCATACTAGATAGTTGCTTTTCTCTTGCGATGAAAAATGTGCACTATCCAAGGCTCCCCTAAGGTATTTTTGTCTCTCCTCTGACTTTTAACATCAGGATTTTTTTTGAGAGATTTTTTGTGCTAAGATGGTCAAATTGACCAACTCGCTAGTTGAACCTAGAACCCATAAATTCTGGCATTCTTTCTAGGTTGCAGCACCAAGTGATAAAAGGCATTCAAAAATTTATAAATAAAAAGATCCTCTGCTTATGCTAAATCTGTTCTTGATCTTATCCCTAAAGAAACAGTCAATGACCACATCATTCTGGAAATAAATGGTCACTAAAGGACATAATAAAAGAAAAAGTGATGCAACTTAGGGGGAGTGTATCAGATGAAGGTAACTAGGCCCTAGCATAATAAGGTTTGACATTTGATTGATCTAACATTGATTTTCTCTCTTCTTTGAAAAATCCGCGTGATTTAAGTCAGATCAGTATATGTCATACCTTATTGAGAAAGCCTTTAGACACACACGCATTGCGTGAGTTAAGTTTTCTTTTGATTGTGTAGTCATCATTGCGGATGTATTTTTCATGCAATAAACGATATAACATTCCCACAGACGGCGCCAAAATGTTGGTACAGTTTTCGGTTTGGTGACGTGTCGCCTTTTGATGCTCTTTCTCCAAAATCTGCAAAACAATAAAAGCTTGTTGGGTGTACTGACGGGGTCCCACTCCGATGCCTAAGTCAGATTCTAACAGACAATTTCAGGGACTATTGAGAGCACGTGAATATCAAAGAGATCAGAGAGTTTTAATACCTAGGTAGTAGCCTATTTATAGGCATATAGTTCTGATATAATCAGGGTGCTCTAACATAATTTAATTAGGAGTCTAATCCCCATATCGTCTGAGATTACACTTATCTTCTGAAGTGTTCAGTTCGGATACGACTGCCTTTCAGCTGAGTTCAAACTGGTTTTTTTTTTTTTTTATTTTTTTTATTATTATTTTTTTTTTTTATCTCATATCTGGTGGAATAAGGGTTTATCCCGAAAAATTCGGGATAGAGTCCTTTTGTGCCTTTCTAGGGAGATGGATCAGTCCTTATCCCGTGAATCCTTGTCGTAATATCAGGATATGGATATTCCATATGTTTTTCTCGTGTTCCTGAGACAATGATGTCCCGGTATTCATGGGCCTTGCTTCGGGCCGGTTGAACCAACTGGGCCCACTAATTCGGTCATGGGCTTGCTCAGGCTTTGGGGAATAATAATTTCCCCAACAAGAACCTACTTAGCTCTTTATTGTAGTCTCCTTCCCTAACGTAACGTGTATGGCTTATATGTCTTTGACATGTTAATCCAAGTAAGATCCAAAGGCCAAGGACGGGCCATTGGGTTCATTAGATCTTGATGAGGTTCCAACCTGTGAATCCTTCTTGTTTTTTTTTGAAGAAAATGATACAAGGGGCAATGATATGCCTAGGTTAGTATATACTGATGTATGTGATTCTATGGTTGTCCATATCCGAAGGGGTTTAGAGTATTTCATTTGATGAGTCCTCTAGTGATGGTTATGTATACCTAGCGCAATGGAAATCTGAATTCTTTGATGAGTTCAAAGAGTGTTTGGAACTGAAGCAATTAGTAAAATACGTAATGTTCATTCAATTTGATCGAAGTCTCTTTGGGGGCTTTAACGACTACTTGTCAGAAGCTGGGATTGTATCCTAACTGACCGCACTAGGGTCTTCCTAGGAATTGGGTGGTGGAATGAAAGAATATGACTCTTTTAAAGGCTATGATGTATAATATTACTCTACCTTATCTTCTTGGGAATATAACCTAGAGACTGCAACATGCTTATGAAAGTGTGATTGGATGTTTGGCATCCAAAACAAACTAGGGTTGGATTGTTCTATAGTCTTGTTGATAGGAAGATGTTTTGTTAACACAAATGATAGGTTCCTTGAAAAAGACTATGTGAATAATTTCAAGCAAAAAAGTTGGGTGGTTCTAAAAGGAATTTCAAATACTAGAGCGGGCAAATCTCCAGAGTTATCTGGAGATGATTTGGCTGTATGAGATACACCACAGGTTACTAATAAGATACCTAGTACCATCATGCCACATCATAGTGGGAGTATAGATTCATGCTATTGGGTGAAGCTTGTGAAGCCATCCCAGAAAAACTTGAATTAGATCCTAAGATCTATGACGGAGCGCTTACTTATGTGGATGTAAACCGTTGGGTCAAAGGTATGGAAACCAAGTTGGAATCTTTATATTCTAACTAAGTCTAAAACTTGAAGAGGTGTTGAACAACATTAAAACCCATAGGTTGTAAATGGGTCTGCAAGTAGAAGAGATGGTATATGGGAAGGGTAAAACCTTGAAGGCAAGGCTAGTTGAAAAAGATCTTTCTCAAAAAGAGGGGATCAACTATGTGAAAACCTTTTCACTAGTAGCCTTGTTTAAGTCTATCCAAATTCTCTGGCCATCTGTCAAATTATGAGATTTGAGAAATGGATGTCTAGACGGCCTTTCTAAATGGTAATCTTGACAAAGCTCATCTGTATGATGCAAGATAAAAAAGTTCATCTATGGATTTGAGCAAGCACTCAAGTCATCGAACATCAGATTGGATCAAGGAAATCAAAGCAATTGATTTTGATCAAGACCCTAATGAGCCATGTGTGTACGAGGCGTATCAAGACAAGGTGGTAGCACTCTTAAGTGTTGCATGTTGATGATATCAGAAAAATAAAGAGACTTCTAATTTATACAAGTGTGTGTGAACAGTGTACAACAAAATATTAAATGCGAAAATAAAGGAGACAAATATTTTGTTGACGAAGTGGAAACTCAATTAAGAGAAAAACCACTCCGGGGCAGCCAAACCCAGGATATCCATTATTCAAAACACAAGACTAGATACAAAGCAGTAGCATTCACATATTCCTGATGCAGTGGTCATACCTTGCAATCTAACGTGTAACTCAACACGAACGCCTCCCAACCAAGTCTCCTACCTGAAGGGGTCTTCAATGGAATCCTTTACCTTAGGGCCAACCCCTAAGATAGACTTCTCAACTGATCAAATCATACACTGGCAAAAGCTAGAGAGATAGCAGATCTTCAATATCTCCCTAAACACCCTCTCTAAGCTATAAGGAATTCACCACCGAATTGTGTGTTGAATGCATGCCTCCAGCCTCTTATTTATAGGCTTTAGAATATCTAAACCAGGTTAGAATTGGAGTCTCTGGCAGGCGCTTCAGGACGGTAGCCTTGGCCATCAGGACAGGCTACTGTTTCCATGTCTGAAAAGCAATTCTGGAAAATTCTGCAGGGCCATTTGGACGATTATGTTTCCGTCCGTATGTGGACTATTCGAACGATTCTAATGGCCATTCGGACCATTAATTTACATAATTTTTTGATAGCTTTCCAACGGCACCAATTTCGTCCCAATTCGATATTTGAGTAAAAAGTTATGACCAAAATACCGGAGGGTGTCCAGACGATCAACTGCAACCGCCTTTCCAAAGTAGCACTGAAAGCTTCCATAACAAGGACGCGTCTGGACAGTGTTGCCCTAGCGTTCGAACGGTTGCACTTCGGCTGCACGTAATTACCATAATAAGGCTTTGAGCGTCCGGACCCTGAAGGCTGATGTCCGGACGGTTGAACTGGTTCATGCAATTTCCATATATGATGCTTGATCTTCCAGACCATGAAGATTGACGTCCGGACGGTTGAACTTTGTATGCATGACTTGCCTTATGGAGAACATCGTCCGTACGGGATCACACATCATCCGGACGGTTTCGGCCGTCTTCCCATAACTGTGTCTTGAGGTAGAAATCCTAATGCCTGTCAAACATTGAATGGCATCCGGATGGTATAGCCACGTTGTCCGAACGGTTTCACTGGAACACTGGAATCTTCTCAAACTCTGAAGAGCTTCTGGACAATTTGCCGTTACGTCCGAACGGATGCAAACTTGAACTGTTCAAAGCTTCTAGACACTAATGGGCATTCGGACAGAAATTCTCGTCATCCGGACGGATGTTGCTGATTGATGAGCGTCCAGACGGAATACCACGTCGTTTGGACAGATGCAAGGGAACTAAACTGACTGATTTGAATTTTGCACCGAGTCTTCTTAAATCTCATAATTGAAGTCTAGACTCTGAATAAAGCAGAATCCCTGTGAAAGTAGCAACATTACATAGAAGTGATTTTGTCCAACATAATGTAGCTAACACAAAAACTAACGAACTCCCCCTTTGACCATTTTGGGGCAAAAATCACTTGACCGGTTAAAAATACAATCCCGGTCAAAATCAAAAATTATTCCCCCTTTTTGTCACAAAAGGACAAAGGGAAAAACAGAATAAGAAGAAAGAGCACACAAAAATTACTCCCATAAATGTCTCAGAAGGACAAGGGTAAACACAATAATAATATCCACAGACAAAAAGGTTCTAAAATCCAAAACAATAGGAAAATAAAGAAAAGTCTGCAAGTGGCCCAGAAGAGAGGAACAGAAATCCTCCAAGTATCAAATCCTGCTGATCAAGTAACGGAGAGAAATCTGTATAAAAGCCCAGATTTGTACTACTTTGGCTTCTAGCTCAGGAAGTTGGGAACCATGGACTGAGAAGCTTCAATCTCTTGATTTTGCATAGCCTGAAACTGGTTATCCGCATATTGACATCCTCTAAGTAACTGGTATGCAAGATAAATGAGGAGATTCCCCACTGAACCTCTAACTAATAAAGATCCGAGAGAATGCTATGGAAGGCTCTGCATGAGCTGGGGGGAAAAAGCTCATCTTAAATCCTGAGAGCCTTGGAAATTTTGACCACATGACCTCAAACAAAAATTAATTTTCCAAAGGATGCATCTGTCAAACACTGTAGTGGGAGCTGCTGGATGTCGTATTCCTGAACCAAAACCAACCAGAAATATCTCCAAAAATACCATTAGATCCTATTAGTTCCAAAATAATGTGGTATTTAAGACGGCTATCAAATGGATGCCAAAGAAAAATATAAGCAATGCAGCTATTTATAAGGCATAAATATACCAAGATCAGCCTAGCACACTGACAGAAAAGGATTTTCATGCACAATATCTCAAAAAAAATCCTAATCAACAAATATTCCAATATTCTAAAAGCACAAAGACTTAAAAGATTAACAAAAGACACAATGAAGATCATGGAATGAGAAGATGTGCAAAGAATGCCAAAATCTAGGGAGAAATCAACGAGAAACACATACAACATGACATGACAAAAATGCAGAGATGTGTATGGCAGAGAAAGATAAGCAAGTCTTAAACCTATAGAGATCCTGTCCAGAAGTGTCACTTAACCGTCCGGATGGCAACTACTAGGTCAGCATATGGCAAGACTACTCTTGTTTGGACGTAAGAATAGGTCTGTCCGAACACTTCACATTGAAAATCTGAAACTTGAGGAAAATTTGCAGAAAAATATTTTTCCGAAAAGTTAGCTTCAAAACACGCATGTATAATCAACTGATAAAACAGTGAAATAGCATTGCAAAAATATGCAAAGATATAAATGATTGTTAAGTATTCAATAAGCACAAATTTCCTTGCAGATAGAAATTTTAAATAGATTACTCAACTCATGCAATGCGTGTGTGTGTGTGAAGACTTTCTCAATAAGGTATGAAATTCACTGATATGAAAAAAAGCAACCTGATTTTCCAAACAAAAGAGAAAATCAATGAAAGATTAGCCAAAAGTCAAACCTTATCTTAGTAGAGCCTAGCCACCCTCATCTGATACATTCCCCCTAAGATGCAGCACCTAATTGTTTTACTTGTACCATGAAGGACAAGGTAAAATTTTACTTGCACCATGAAGGAAAAGGCTTATTTCAGCACAGAAAAAGTGAATGTAAGCATATAGCACAGAAAACTGAAGAATTACTGCTTGATTCTAGTGATGCTGCAACCTAGAGAATGCCAGAATTTTTAGGCTCTAGGTTTAACTAGCATGTGGTCAATTTGACCATCTTAATCAAAGACATCTCTCTCATTAGAACTTCTAGAAGGAAGAAGTCAGAGAGGAAAATGATGTACCTTAGGGGAGTCTTAGATAGTGCACATTTTCATCGCATGAGGAAAGTAACAACTATCATTAAGATGCAACAGGAAAACTTAGCAGATATCATGCATAAACTTTCAATCATATATAAGCATATTCAATCAATGCACAATGAATTGAGATATCAAGCAAAAACACATGCAAGATCTAAAAAGCTATCAAAGGAAAAATAAAAATTCCGCATCTTCTTCCCTAAATTTTTATTTTTGTTTTGTTGAAAAATGAGACAAAAAAAAAAAAAAAAAAAAAACAACAACAAATACATGCTAATGGAAAAGGAAATGACATCTATTCCCAGCATGTAAGGTAATGCCAAACCTGTCCTTATGGAGAGAGGTTTAGAAATACCAAGACAGAAAAGCAGCTGCCCAACTTGCTTTTAACTGTCATCACAAAAAAAAATATCTGCAAAAGTTTCTCAAGATAACAAGAGAAAATATAGGGGATAGAATAAATGGTTCCTCAAACAGAATGCAAAGCATGAATAAGATATGACATGAAAAACACTGCAATGCAAACATACATGACAAGCACTAGGATTTAGGAAGCAAAATCCTAGGCATGGTGAGACTTCGCCTTTACTAGGTGAGTCCACTCCCCCTCAAGGGGTGAATGGTCTTATCATTCTTGACCCATACCTGCTTGACCCATGGCGGTGGCTTGCAAGTCTTGTCCATGTTGTCCATTCTCCTTTGCAGACCTTGCATCAGACTCAGAAACCCTTCATAGTCATGGTAGCTAATGGGCTTCTGCGGCTTTCTCTTGTAGCGCCTTGATTTTGTTATTCTTTGGTTTGCCACTTTGATTGGCAGGAACAAACTGCTGCTGATGCCGTGGAGCCTGATGTGCTGTCGGAGGTAGAATGCCTGATGTAGCTCTTTCTGGAAGCTCCCTTTGAACCTTCGACTTCTGAGCCTGGAGCTGTGAACATTTGGGTCAGATGTGACCGGTGATGCCGCAGTGATGACAGGTGGGCAAGCTTCTTTATTTGAATGCTTCTTGACATTCTGTACAGAATTATGATTAGCATTCTTACAAATAACATTGCCCTTACCTTTTATTTCTCCTATGAGGAGGGACATATTTAGATGAGGAAGAATCTTCAATTTCACTTTTCCTCAGAGCATCCTGCTTAATCCAAGGCCTGTGGGATTTTAACAAATAACAATTTGGCCTAATATAACCAATCTTCCCACAATTATGACAAATAGGAACAAACTTACCTCGTATTCCTGATTCCTTGGATTTTGGCATCACATGATTATTTAAGCAAGAATTTTCTAAACAAGCTGTATCTACTACCACAGGCATAATATCTAATTTAGAATCAGAAGCATGTGAAGTAGAAGTACTCATATCATCAACAATTAAAGTAGGCTTGTTAGAAATATCTGAATGAATACAAAGCATGCTTTTCAAATTATCACTTGATAATTTTTTCAAGAGATCTTTAGATTCTTTTAATTTATTCTCAAGTGTATCAATAATGTCAAATAGCATGGTATTTTCAGATTTCAAAGTGTCAATCAAAGCATGAGATTCAGATAATTGACCAATTAAAGACTCTTTTTCTTGCTTCACCTTTTTAAGCTCTTTATGAGAAACTTTAGAATGTTGAGCATTCTTCAATTTATTAAAAACCTTAAAGAGCTTAATATCAGAATCCTCATTAGATAACTGAGAAGAATTCATGATAAAAGGCGTAATCAAAAAATAGAAGTCACAAAGAGATAAGGATCACACTCAGGAAATAAATCCTTAAAAAAGTGTACTTGCTCTGATACCAATTGACAAAATAAAGAGACTTCTAGTTTATACAAGTGTGTG
Organism: Alnus glutinosa; assembly: GCF_958979055.1. Lineage (NCBI taxonomy): Eukaryota > Viridiplantae > Streptophyta > Magnoliopsida > Fagales > Betulaceae > Alnus > Alnus glutinosa. The sequence continues at coordinate 23,592,133 of NC_084889.1, read as the reverse complement.
TGAACAGTGTGCAACAAAATATTAAGTGTGGAAATTAAATGAGACAAATATTTTGTTGACAAAGTGGAAACTCAATTAAGAGAAAAACCACTCTGGGGCAGCCAAACCCAAGATATCCACTATTCAGAAGACAATACTAGATACAAAGTAGTAGCACTCACATACCCCTGATGTAGTGGTCGTACCTTGCTCTCTAACGTGTAACCTAACTCGAATGCCTCCCAACCAGGTCTCCTACCTGACGGGGTCTTCAATGGAATCATTTACCTTAGGGCCAACCCCTAAGATAGACTTCACAGCTGATCAAATCACACACTAGAAAAAGCTAGAGAGCTAGCAGATCTTCAATATCTCCCTAAACACCCTCTCTAAGCTATAAGGAATTCACCACCGAATTCTGTGTCGAATGCACACCTCGAGCCTCTTATTTATAGGCTTTAGAAGACGTAAAATATGTCAGAATCGGAGTCTCTGGCATGCACGTCCGAAAGGTAGACTCGGCCGTCCGGACGGGCTACTGTTTCCATGTCCGAAAAGCAATTTAGGAAAATTCTGCAGGGTAGTCCGGACGCTTGATGTTTCCATCCGGATGGAAACCGTCCAGACGATTTTAATGGTCATCCGGACTATCAGTTTACATAATTTTTTGATAGCTTTCCAAAGACGCCAATTTCATCCCAATCCGATATTTGAATAAAAAGTTATGACCAAAATACCGGATGGTGTCTGGACAGCTTGACCGAGCGTCTGGACGATCAACTGCAACCGCCTTTCCAAAGTACCATTGAAAGCTTCCATTACAAGGCCGCGTTCGGACGGTGTTGCCGTAGCGTCCAGACGATTGCACTTCGGCTGCACGTAATTACCATAATAAGGCTTTAAGCGTCCAGACCCTGAAGGCTGATGTCTGGACGGTAGAACTGGTGCACGCAATTTCCATATATGATGCTTGATCGTCTGGACCATGAAGATTGACGTCCAGACGGTTAAACTTTGTATGTACGACTTGCCTTATAGAGGACATCGTCCGGACGGGATCACACATCGTCCGGACAGTTTCAGCCGTCTTCCCATAACTGTGTCTTGAGGCAGAAACCCTAATGCTTGTCAAACACTGAATGGCGTCCGGACGGTTTCACTGGAACACTGGAATCTTCTCGAACTCTGAAGAGCATTTGGAAGATTTGCCATTACATCTGGACGGATGCAAACTTTAACTATTCAAAGCTTCTAGACACTTATGGGCATCCAAACGGAAAGCTCTTGTCGTCTGGACGGATGTTGCTAACTGATGAGAGTCCAGACGGAATACCACGTCGTTCAGACAGATGCAAGGGAACTAAACTGACTGATTTGAATTCTGCACCGAGTCTTTTTGAAGCTCATAACTGAAGTCTTGACTCTGAATAAAGCAGCATCCCTGTGAATGTAAGGGCAATGTTATTTGTAAGAATGCTAACCATAATTTTGCAGAGAATGTCAAGAAGCATTCAAACAAAAGAAGCTTGCCCACCTATCATCACTGTGGCATCATTGGTCACATCCGAACCAAATGTCTACAGCTCCAGAAGTTGAAGGTTCAAAGGAAGCTGCCAACAAGAGCTACATCAGGCACTCTACCTCCTACGACACTTCAGGCTTCACGGCATCAGCAGCAGTTTGTTCCTACCTATCAGAGTGGCAAATCAAAGAAAAAAAACCAAGGCGCTACAAGAGAAAGCCGCAGAAGCCCAATGGCAGCCATGGCTATGAAGGGTTGCTGAGCCTAATACAAGGTATGCTATGGAGTATGGCCAACATGGACATGAGCTGCAAACCATCTCCACGGGTGAAGCAGGTATGGGTCAAGAAGGATGAGACCATTCACCTCATGAGGGGGAATGAACGCACCTAGCAGGAGAAGGTGTTCATGCCTAGGATTCGGTTCCTAATCCTAAGGCAGGTTTGATTGCTTGCACTTTTACTTGTTATATTTGTGTGCTTACTATGCAATCTAGGAACCAGTTTGTTGTGCCCCCTGTTTCTCTTGAGAGGACTTTGCAGGTACTTGTTGGGGAAGATAGAAAAAGTAGGTCGAGCGACTGTTTTTCTGTATTGGCATCATCAGGTTTGATCTTGCCTTGCATATATGATGTCATTTCCATTTTACATTATTTTTTTTATTAAAAAAAAAATTTGGGGAGAATTTGTAGGATTTTTTTTTTCTCTTGGCATATCAGATATTAGATGTATTTTCACCTAATATCTCAATTCTTTGGGTATTAATTTACTTTGCTTAGATATAATTGAGAGTCTCTGACTATAATTTGCCAAGTGTTTTCCTGTATAGGCAAAAATAGGATAGCTTCTTTTCTCATGCGATGAAAAATATGCATTATCCACGACTCCCCTAAAAGGTACATCTTTCCTTCTCTGACTTTGTGTTTCTAAGAATTTTTGGATAAGAGAAGATGTTTTTGAGAAGATGGCCAAATTGACCACATGCTAGTTGAACCTAGAACCTAAAAACTCTGGCATTCCCTCTAGATTGCAGCACCATAAAAATCAAGCAGTTAATCATATGAATTATGCACTTTAAATTGTCTTGCCCTCTACGCACAAGTAAAAAATTTACTTTGTCCTTCATGGTACAAGTAAAACAATTAGGTGCTGCATCTCAGGGGGAGTGTATCAAATGAGGGTGGCTAGGCCCTAATAAGTTATAAGGTTTGACTTTTGGCTAATCTGTCACAGATTTTCTCTCTTTGTCATTCCTGTGATAGTCATACCTTGTGGGTTAAGTCTTCACACACATACGCATTACATGAGTTGAGTTGTCTATTTGAATTTTCTATGTCCAAGAAAATGTTTGTGCTGATTGAACTCTCAACTCTCTTTTATATCTCTACTTAGTTTTGAGATGCTCCCTTATTGTGTTATCAGTGGATTATACATACGTGTTCTGAAACTGACTTGAGAAAAATTAAAATTTTGTAAATTTTTCTTCAGTCTTCTGTTTTTCAGTGTGAAGTATCCAGACGAACCTATTCCTACATCTGGACGAGCGCAGTCTTGCCATACGCTGTTCTAACAATAGCCGTCCAAATGGTTAAGTGACTTGTCCGGACAAGTTCTCAACAAGTTTAAGACATGCGTTCCTTTTTCTTCCATATACACATCTTTGCATTTTTACTGATTTCTCATGTCATGTTGTGTGTTTTTCTCGTGGATTTCTCCCGAGATTTTGGCATTTTTTTTGCTCATCTCTTCTCATCCCTTGATCTTCTTTAGGTCTTCCGTTATTCTTTTAAGTCTTTGTACTTTTAGAATATTGGAATATTGGTTGAGATATTTTCTTGAGATAGTGTGCATGAAAATCCTTCTCTGTCTGTGTGTTGAGCTGATCTTGATATATTTATGCCTTATGAGTAGCTGCATTGCTTATATTTCTCTTTGGCATCCATTTGACAGCCGTCTTAAATACCACATTATTTTTGGAACTAACAGGATCTAATGGTATTTTTGGAAGTATTTCTAGTTGGTTTTTGTTAGATTTTGTGTTGGCTGCATTCTGTTGGAAAAAATCACTTCTATGTAATGTTGCTTTCACAGGGATGCTGCTTTATCCAAAGTTTACTCTTCAGCTATGTTCTTTGAGAAGATTCTGTGACGTTTTCAAGGATTTATTTCGGTTCCCTGATAGCCAATCGGACGACGTGGTATTCTGTCCGAACATTCATCAGTCAGCAATATCCGTTCGGACGACGAGATCTTTCCGTCCGAACGCCCATCAGTGTCTTGAAGCTTCGAATAATTCAAGGTTTCATCCGTATGGACGTAATGGCAAATCGTCCGGATGCTCTTCAGAGTTCGAGAAGACCCCAGTGTTCCAGCGCATCCGTCCGAACGACGTGGTTATACCGTTCGGACGCCATTCAGTGTTTGACAAGTATTAGGGTTTCTGCCTCAAGACACAACTATGGGAAGACGGCCGCTACCGTCCGGAAGATGTGTGATCCCATCTGGACGAGGTTCTCTATAAGGTAAGACGTGCATACAAAGTTCAACTGTCCGGACGTCAGACTTCATGGTCTGGACGATCAAGCTTCATATATGGAAATTGCGTGCACCAGTTCAACCATCCAGACGTCAGCCTTCATGGTCCGGACGCTCCAAAGCCTTATTATGGTAATTACGTGCAGCCAAAGTGCAACCGTCCGGATGCTAGGGCAACACCGTCCGGGCGCGGCCTTGTTATGAAAGCTTTCAGCGCTATCTTGGAGAGGCGGTTTTAGTTGACCCTCCGGACGCTCGGTAAAGCAGTCCGGACACCCACGGGTATTTTGGTAGTAACGTTTTACTCAAATATCGGATTGGGACGAAATTGGCGTCGTTGGAAAGCTAAGAAAAAGTTCTTTAATTTGAGCATCTGTACGGCCATTAATAGCATCCGAACTGCCTCCGTCCGGACAGAAATTTTTGCCCATCTGGACGGCCCTGGAGAAAATTCTAGAATTACTTAGAGGATGTCAATCTACGGATAACCTGTTTCAGGCATTGCAAAATCAAGAGATTGAAGGATTTTCAGTCCGTGGTTCCCGACTTCCTGAGCTAGAAGCTGAAGTAGTGCAAATCTAGCTTTTTAAACGGTTTGCTCTCTGTCACTTCAGTGGATCAACAGGATTTGGTACTTGGAGAATTTTTATTCCTCTTTTTGGGCCATTTGCAAACATTTCTCTACTTTCCTATTGTTTTGGATTTTAGAACGTTTTTGTCTATGGATATTATTACTCCGTTTACCCTTGTCCTTCTGAGACATTAAGGGGGAGTAATTGTTGTGTGGTTTTTCTCATTACTCTGTTTTACCCTTTGTCCCTTTGTGACAAAAAGGGGGAGTAATTTTTGATTTGGATCGGGATTGTATTTTTAACCGGTCAAGTGATTTTTGTCCCAGAATGGCTAAATAGGGAGTTTGTTAGTTTTTGTGTTGGCTGCATTCTGTTGTAAAAAATCACTTCTATGTAATGTTGCTGCTTTCACAAGGATGTTGCTTTATCCAGAGTCTACTCTTCGGCTATGTTCTTCAAGAAGATTATGTGAAGTTTTCAAGGAAGTATATTTCGGTTCCCTGTCAGCCGTTCTGACAACTTGGTATTCCGTCCGGAGGCTCTTCAGTCAACAACATCCATCCGGACAACAAGAACTTTCCGTCCGGATGCCCATTAGTGTCTAGAAGCTTTGAACAGTTCAAGGTTGCATCCACCCGGACGTAATGGCAAATCGTCCCGACGCTCTTAAGAGTTCGAGAAGATCCAGTGTTCCAGCGCATCCGTCCGGACGACGTGGTTATACCGTCTGGACACCATTCAGTGTTTGACAAGCATTAGGGTTTCTGACTCAAGACACAGTTATGGGAAAACGGCTGCTACTGTCCGGATGAAGTGTGATCCCGTCCGGACGAGGTTCTCTATAAGGCAAGACGTGCATACAAAGTTCAGCCTTTCGGACGTCAGACTTAATGGTCCGGACGTCAGCCTTCAAGTTCCGGACGCTCGAAAGCCTTATTATGGTAATTACATGCAGCCAAAGTGCAACCGTCCAGATGCTAGGGCAACACCGTCCGGACACGGCCTTGTTATGGAAGCTTTCAGCTCTATCTTGGAGAGGTAGTTGCAGTTGACCGTCCGGACGCTCGGTCAAGCAGTCCGGACACCCTCGGGTATTTTGGTCATAACTTTTTACTCAAATATCGGATTGGGACGAAATTGGCGTTGTTGGAAAGCTAAGAAAAAGTTCTGTAAATTGAGAGCTTGTTTGGTAACCCATCCAAACAATTTCAATTCCCATTTCACTTCTCCCAAAAAAATCAAATAAAAAACATTCCAACTTTTTTACACTTTTTACATCACATCAATAATTTTTTATTACTATTCAAATAAAAAAACTCACTACAAAACAAAACTTTTTCACTTTTCTATAAAACATTCTCAAATTCTATATCACATCAATCATTTATTACTACTATTCAAATAAAACATTCCATTTTCCACAACTTACCAAACAGCTTCTGAGTGTCTGGAAGGCCATTACTAGCATCCGGACGGCCCTGTAGAAAATTCCAGAATTACTTTCTAGACAAGAAAAACTTTGCCCGTCCAGACGGCCCAAGGCTCCTGTCCGGACGCGCGTGCCTCATAATCCGTTTTTGACTCGATTTTGGGTTTCCTAAGCCTTTAAATAAAAGGCTATAGGTATGCTTTCAACATAGAATTCGGTGGTGAATTCCCTACAGCTTAGAGAGGGTGTTTAGGGAGATATTGAAGATCTGCTAGCTCTCTAGCTTTACCAGTGTGTGATTTGATCAGCTGTGAAGTCTATCTTAGGGGACGTCCCTAATGTAAAGGATTCCATTGAAGACCCCTTCTGGTAGGAGACCTAGTTGGGAGGCGTTCGTGTTGGGTTACACGTCAGGGTTCAAGGTACTACCACTGCATTAGGGGTATGTGAGTGCTATTACTTTCTAACTAGCTTTGTCTTCTGAATAGTGGATATCCTGGGTTTGGCTGCCCCGAAGTGGTTTTTCTCTTAATTGAGTTTCCACTTTGTCAACAAAATATTTGTCTCCTTTAATTCTGCATTTAATATTTTGTTGCACACTGTTCACATGCACTTGTTTAAATTAGAAGTCCATTTAATTTTTCAACATGAGAAAAGTTGGTCCTCCAGGTCTAAAGAAAAGTGTTCTCAAAAGGTGCCTCTACCTTTTCGTCCTTTTCTATATATATATATGCATTTCTCTGCATATTTTATTTTTCATTGTTTTTTCTTCTTCTTCTTTCATTTGGTCCCACGAATTGGCTTTCTTCCGGCATTCTCAATTGCATTTTCCAATTTATTTGCAATTCCACCAAAAGATCATCATTTTTTATCAATCAACTGAAAAAATACTAGAACACCAAAACTAACCAAAAAGATTAGAAATTAACAAAACTAAAGGTTTAGCTCATGCAAATTAAGGGGTCTAAATATACAATATTTGGCACTCATCGGATAGAATGGAAAGATCATACCCGGGAGATGACAAAATTGGTTGGACTAGGTATAGCTTGTAGCATACCCGTAATCTTGAATGCAAAAACACTTGTTCCTGAAAAACAAAACCAAGGGAAGGAAAACTAAAAAATAAAAAAGAATAGAAACTAAAATTAACCACAATAAAACTAAAATTAAACAAAATAAAATAAACTATAATTTAAAAAAAAAAAAAACTAGAATTCTTTAAAGGATATGGATTTTTAATGCATCCAGTGGCTTCAGAACCACTAATCTGGGCATATGTGCTTGAGCTCCTGGACTGCTAGAGCGCTGTTGGTAGTAGCTTTTGAGTTTAAACTTGAAGCACCAATCTTTTCTTCTCTTGGACCATAGAGAATGAATTCTACCTACAAGAAGGTAGTTCCTAATGTTCACAAATTGGGGTAAATTACTCTGAGAATTCTCAACTAGCTTCTCATCCGGAAGGGAATCATGAACTAGAATACTATGAGGAGAATACTTAGAGAGTTTTTCTGCTTTGATGACCACAGTTTGCTCGTCTAATAGCAGTATCAGACTATTCTCATTGCCTCTTGGTAATTTGGGAATAGGAGTCGATGCTGAAGAAGCCTCAGTGCTCACTTCCTTGCCTTTTTCCCGATGTAGATCATGTGTGACCTCAATTTGCTCCTCCTTCCCCTCTTCCTTATGATTTTAGAACACTTCTTCACTCCTCAATGTTGTGATAGCTTGATCATGATACGAAGAACTCCAATCCTCCACGTAATAACCACTAGGATTAGCCACCAACTGACTTTGAAGCTCTCTTTCTCTTTTGATGCGGTTGATTATTTGTTCACAGTGAGCTTCCATTGGGAATTCGCCCCTTTTTCTCTCACTTAACTCTTTGGCCAACTGCCCCACTTGTGTTCCCAATCTTTGATTAGCTTGACTTGTCTGAGCATTGATCTGTTGTTGCTCAGTCAAAAATTCAAGTAGAGCATCTTTGAGGTCATTCTTCTTTCGCTCTAGATTAGGTTGGACCGCTTGCAATGGAGCTTGATAGTTATTTCCCTGTTGGAAATTTCTTTGATGCCTTTGGGGATTTTGTACATTTTGAGTGTTACTCCATGAAAAATTGGGGTGGGTTCGCCACCCTGCATATTAGGTGTCAGAGTATGGATTGTTCTTTGGAGGGTAATTATTCTGGCCCACATAATTTGCTTGCTTTTGATCTGTAAATGAAAACATGGGGCAAGTCTCAGTGTTGTGGTCAGAATGAGAACATATGGCACATACCTCCACTTGAGCAATCTGTTGAATGGGAGAGATGTTATGAGTAGTCATGAATTTCACTACCATATCCAGTTTCCTCTCTGTGGTAGCCATCTGAGTTTGAACTCCATTATTGCCATTCACTTCATAGACTCCATTTTCTTTGAGTCCCTGCCTCGAGAAATTAGACTGTTGGCTCCATGCCGGGTTATAGGAATCATAGTAGAAGTCATAACCCAGTCTAGAGAACAGTGTGTTCATATTCTCATAATGATAGTTAGAAAACTGTCTCATTTCAGGACAATCTCTAACATGATGATAAGGATTAAAACAATATGAACGTGGTCCATGGGGTGTAGGAATATCTCCCCACATGAATAAAATATCAAAAAGAAATTAAAATAACAAAAGGAACACAAAAAAAAATTAAAATTAAAGGAAAAAAATCTTTTTTTTTTTTTTTTTTAGATTATCATAAACAGAAATAACTAAAATAAAAAGGAAAAACTTTAAAACATACAATTTAACTCAATCCCCGGCAACGGAGCCAAAAACTTGTTGTGCAAATATCTACCTAAATAAATAGGCAAGTACTTGTACGTTTTACCCGTAAGTACACTTACGTTTTACTCGCAAGTGCACATACGAGATCATTCCCACGAGTAGTGGTAAATTATGTTTAAAAAGATATTCCTAAAAGAGATATGTTTAATAAGACGGGATAAAAGATTGAATTAAAAATAATAAGAATAAAAGGTAGGGCTTCAATATCCACCGCAAATCATACTCAAATAAGATTCGCAATATACACAACACTACAATCATAACATGATGTTTAATGTTTACCAGCCACAAGGGAATGGTATCTTCTCCTAAAGCTATTGATTTCCCTAAACAACAAGTTAAGCATGGTATCTACTCTAACTCTTTTCTTCCTTGAAGGATTTAGCATGGTATCTGAAAATATTTATTAACTTCTAATTTAAACCTAGTGTGTGTGTGTTTGTGTGCAAACAAATATCTTAAATGTGGAATTTAAATAAGACAAGATATTTGTTACGAAGTGGAAACTCTATGAATAGAAAAAACCAATCCGGGGCAGCCAAACCCAAGAAATCCACTATCCAAAAACAAAGCTAGTTACAAGACACTCGTACTCACATAACCCTATGCAGTAGTCATTAACTCTAACGTGTAACCAACACGAACGCTTCCCAACCAGATCTTTCACCTGAAGGGTTTTTGATGGATTCCTTTACCCTAGGGCTGACCCCCAAGATAGACTTCTCACGAACAACTAAGCACACATCGGCAATGGCTTGAGAGCTAGTGGATCTTCGATTCTCCCTAAACACCCTCTCAAAGCACTATGGAATTCACTATCGAATTCTGTACAAAACAATAGCCTAGCGTCCGGACTTTGGCTGGCAAGCGTCCGAACATAAGTTTGCCACGTCCAGATGGTTTTCTGCGATATCCTTTCAGATACAGCGTAATTCTATCTTTATCAGGTTCACGTCCGGGCAGCTTGACCAAGCATCTGGACGGTCTTCGTTGAAATCCTTTCCGTGTTCGAATGAAACTCTGGAATATTCTGAACTACTGGACATCGTCGGGACATGTTGCCACGTCATCTAGACGTCTTGCAGAGACTTCCCAAACAGTGTCGACTTCTGAAATCAGACTCCTTGTTGAATACTGATTGACCTAGCGTCCGGATGGTGTTCCTCTGATGTCCGGACGTCTTCAATGTTTATCTGTGAGACACCGCGGGGCGTCCGAACGCCTTCAAAGGCCCGTCTGGATAGTTTCACAGGAACCGGTTGTTTTTGTCTTGGATTTTGCAAGGACTCTTCATGGACATCTTTAAGCAGTTTGTGATCAGTTATTGTCTTTGATTTGATCATTGTCTGAATACATGAAGATTCTGAATTGAAAACTGACCACCCTGTTAAAATGTAACCATTACATAAAGTGTTTTTGTTTTATCCATAATGTAGCCAATAAAATACTAACAGTGTCTACTAAGTTGTTCTTCAAGGAAGCATAAATATATGGACATCGGTAAACACACTCAGATTGGAATATGGCATCTATTCCAGTTGTCTTTATGTTGATTAATCCAAGAACCTCTGTCGGGGTTCTTTTGTTACTCTATTATGCCCAGGACTCGGTCATCCAAATTGACATAAATAACAAATCCATACCACATGCATACGATGATCAAGCATAAACATGAGAGGAATTCAAGAAAATAGGAAATAATCAAGTTAAGCATCAATATATAAATTGTAGCAAAGCAAATTGAAAAACTTAAAGAGACATGATTAGGGCTTCAATCGAGCCTTAACTAAAATATTAGTTACAAATTATATAAAATAAAATTATATACATACAGAAAATAAATAAAGGAAGAAAGAAAATAAAAACTAGAAAGAACCTCTTTCTTGATGTAGCCTTTGATTCTTCCTCAAAGCTTGTGTATTTTTCTTCAAAGGTTAAAGGCCTATTTCTTGGGATTAAAGAAGCTCTAGAAGCTCTAGAAATCCTAGAACAATTATAAATAGGTCTTCTAGTCCAATTAGAATAATTACAAGTCTTTTCCTTTTCTGAAATTTCCATCCAAGTAGCAAAAGGATTCCCAAATTCGTACAGATTTACAGTTCTTTATTGAGGGGAGATTTTGGCATGGTAAATTTCCGAATTAGGAAAAACCTATTTCTGATATATTTGTTGAAGTTTTTATTAGCTTTCCAACTCCACCAATTCTGTTGCAATCCGATAGTTGAGCCAAAAGTGATGACTAAATTACTGAGACATACTCATTCTAGATTCTTTCCAAAAATAACAAATTTTTGCCGACTTCTCTTTCCTTAAATTCAAAATTGATTGGAATTGAATCTATCCAAAAGTGAGTTTACCGACTTCGTTATAATCTTGAAATTTGATGCATTTTCTTCCAAAACCTGTAAAATACAAGAAAACAAAAAAACAACACAAAACATCAAACTATAACAAAACTAAGAGCTTAACATATGTAAATTAAGGGGCTTGAATGTGTAACATTCAGCACTTATCACTTAGATCGGTTTCAAACAAACAAATGGTTAATGTACATATATACGGACTTGACCTTATGATCACAAAGATTTATGTTTATGTTTGGCCTTGGATCCAATTGTTCTTTGTGACAGGCGCATGTTTGATTGGTGGTCACCATTACGACTTTGCTAGTAGCATGGGCCACCCAAGGTCGAACTCGATCGGGCTACTAGTATAAGACGGTATGCAACAATATCTGGGGCACCAGAATTGTCCTATGCGTCCCTCGGGACAGCGCCAAATCTACTAAGAAGGGGTTAAGGACTTGGAGACACCCTATGGAGAAAAGCTATGATTAATAATGTAACGATAATGATAAATATATTTACGACAAGATTTCCTTGCATTAAAATAATCAGTGGTTGTTGCTAAAATTATGTCACATCACTTTTAAAGAGAACCTCAATTTTCAATGGTAAAAATACGGAGGCAATACACATTATATTTGTGAAAACTCATGTTTAATATTCCACCGTTTTCAACTGCTACTTAAAGCTCATTGCATGGATCAGTTATTGAGAATTTACTTATTAAGTCGTAGACTTTCACAATTACTTTTCTTCTACTCGTCAGGCACCTTGGTGTCTTACAAAAGAGGTCAGGATATAGAGTGAAAAATTTTCTAGGATGAAGATGCCAAGTGAATTGCTCGTATCATTAGGTTTGATTAGATGTTTTTTTAAGTGTTAAGAAATGTCTGTTTGGAAGCTTTAAGTCCATATTGATGAAACATGATATTGTTTACACATTTATATTAATTTGCCTCAAATCATTTATTTTCACTTCCGCTTATTCTAACTATGATAAGTTACTGTTTAGGGTAATACCACCAATCAGTTACTAGTTAATTGGCCTAGAGCAATTATGAGTGACACTCCAAATTCATTAAATTAATTGACCTAATTAGTCATCATTGGTATGTTTTTATTAGCGACCAAACAAGTGTTGTTGTAACTGTAACACCCAATAAAGTGATTATAAATATTTATAACTATAAAATTAAATGAGTATAACTATTAGGATTGATAAAGTAAAAGAATACTCAGAAAACTTTAACAAAAATTCATTTCCCAAGCCTTTGTTTCAAATTGGGAAATTCCCTGTTCAAACGGGCCTTTGAAATGAAAAATATAAATTGACTTCTAATATAAAGCAAGTGTGTGCACAAAGTGTTAACAAAATAACAATGCGGAAAATAAATAACACACGAATTTTTGTTAATGAAGTGGAAAACTCAATATGAGAAAAACCACTCCGGGGCGGTCAAACCCAGGATATCCACTATTCAAAAGACAAGACTAGATACAAAGTAGGAACACTCACATACCCCTGATGCAGTGGTCGTACCTTGCTCTCTAACGTGTAACCCAACAGGAACACCTCCCAACCAGGTCTCCTACCTGAAGGGGTCTTCAATGGAATCCTTTACCTTAGGGCGAACCCCTAAGATAGACTTCAAGTTAAGCGCAGCAACAACACACACAGCAACGGCTTCAGAGAGATCAACTCAGCTCAATAACCTCACAATATAGCTCTCTAAGCACTAATGGAATTCAATATCGAATTCTTGCTAATCTCAATTTCCATACCGAATTCAATACCGGACGGCTGATCTAATGAACACAATTTCCATATCTGATGCTCGCGTGTCCGAACCATGTTGATTGGCATCCAGACATCTGGATTTGAATTGCGATACTTGCCTTATGGATTAACGCGTCCGGACGGGAATCCACGTCGTCCGGACGGTTGCAACAATCTTCCCATATCTGTGTTTTGGAAAGAAATCTTGAAGCTTGATCGAACACTGAGAGTCGTTCGGACAGGCTGCTGAATCATCAAGACGGATGCAAGCTGGACTAGTTCGAAGCTTCTCGACACAAAGGAAGGTCCTGCCAGGAATCCACGTCGTCCGGACGGATTATGCTTTAGTTTGATGTACGTTCGGATGGTATGACACGTCGTTCGGATGGTTGGTGATTTGGACAACTGGACGTCCGGACGGAATGACACATCGTCCGGACCGCTGGCACAGAACTGAAATTTCTGACTTGCAAACTGTGCAGAATCTTCTAGAAACACTTCTGAATAGCGGAATCCCTATTAAAAAAAATATATTTACAAAGAAGTGATTTTGTCCAACAGAATGTGGCCAATTACAAACTAACTAACTCCCTGAAAAATTGAATTGACTTCTAGAAATAAAGTGTGTGCATAAGTGTCAACAAAAATTAAAGCAAAACGGAAAGTAAATGACACACAGATTTTTGTTGACGAAGTGGAAACTCAGAAGACATAGCTAGGTACAAGACAGTAACACTCACATGTACCGATGCAGTGGTCATACCTTGATCTCTGACATGTAACCCAACACGAATGCTTCCCAACCAGGTTCACCTACTTGAAGGGGTCTTCAATGGAACTCCTTACCTTATAGCCGACCTCTAAGAGAGACTTCGGTTTACAACACAGCACACTTGTAGAACTGCTTCAGAGGAAATATCACGTCTCTTAGCAAGTGAGGAATTCACACCGAATTCTTGCAGTTCACAGTGCCCAGGGGCCTTTATTTATAGGTTGGGGGCTCAAATGATCGTCAGGCAAAATATACCTAGGCACCGTCCGGACGGTGGACATGGGCCGTCCGAACGGACAACTGTGCAAACGGATTTTTCGAAATTCCCGCGGAGAAATCTTTCCTCTTTAAGGACATCATCCGGACGGGATGGCACATCGTCCGGACGGTCGCACGTCCGCTGCAAGTAATTTCCTTCTTTGATGCACGCGCGTCCTGACCACGGTTGTCAGACGTCCGGACGGTCATATTTGAATTGCGAGTCTTGCCTTACAGAGACGCGCGTCCGGATAGGATACCACATCGTCCGGACGGTTGATTGATCTTCCCTTTCTTGGAACTTGGAAGGAAATCAGAAACTGATCGAGTACTGGGAGGCGTCCGGACATGCTGCTGAAACGTCCGGACGGATGCAAACTGGCACAGAAACTTCTCGATACTGTATGGGGTCCGGACGGAAAGAACACTTCGTCCGGATGGATGATGCTGGTCTGTCTAGCGTCCGGACGGATGGATCAGTGGACAGATAGGCGTCCAGACGGGATGGGTCAATCGTCCAGACGGCTGACAGGGAACTTGAATTTCTTTTGACTTGCAGACTCTGAATAGTGGAACCCCTGTTACAGCATCTTTACACTTAAGTGATTTTGTCCAAACACAGAATGAGGCCAAAATACTAACAAACTCCCCCTTTGGCCATTCTGGGACAAAAATCACTTGACCGGTTTGGAAATACATTCCCGGTTGAAAATAAAAATTACTCCCCCTTTCTGTCACAAATGGAGAAAGGGTAAAACAGAGTAATAAAAACTAACTGTCATAAAAATTACTCCCCCTAACGGTCTTAGAAGGACTCTGGAAACAGAGTAATATATATCCAAAAAGTTTTAACAAAGTAGAAATTGTCTCAAAATAACAAAAGATAACAATAAAATAACTATAAACATAAGAGGGAATCAAACATCCTCTGTCCTGGGTAAAATCCCATCTGCAACATCCTCATCATCATTACTGCTAGGATGATGATACTTTAGACAATCCTGATGGTCCAGCTGGTTCTGCTCCATGCACTTGTCCATGGAGTGCACAGCTAGCTGCATAGAACTCATAGACTGCTACATGGAGGACATAGACACCTGCAAGTTGCTCATCCCTCCCTGAAGTGCAGCAAGAGCCTCCATAATCTGAGCATAATTGACCTCTAGCTCATAAGGTGGCACAGTATGTGAGGATGAAGCCATATCCGGAAAGCCGAATGGCATAGCAGCAGATGGAGGATCCTCATCATCAGAGTAATCTCTCTGCAGCTGCACAGTAGACTTCATCAATGTCTGCTTGCAGATGGGCTGCTGGATTTTCATCTTCGGTTCACCATTGACATTGATGCCGGACTGTAGAATAATCTGAGTGAGGAGGCAACCAAAAGGGAGACCAGCAGTACTCTCATCACGGGCCTCTAATATAACCCCCAAAATGTGCTTGCACATGCAGAAAGGCAAGCAGAGGTGGATCACGTAGACAAACTGGGCCCACTTCAGGATCAGATAACTGCGCCGGGCAACAGGCCAGATGTTCTGCTGAATGATCTTCGCCAGCATGCGGTGGGTGGATGACAAGGCACCAATCCAGATGGCAGTAGTGCGCTCCTCACCATGGGGAACGGCACGAAAGAATTCCCTAAGATCATCCAGGATGGAGGAAGCACCACCTCATTGTACGGGCTGGCCGAGATCTCGAGAACTGGGACTCGGATGATGTGGCTAATGACCTGAGGATCAACAGTGATGAGATGGCCTGCGACTGAGGACTGAAGTACCACTCCACGATCATCATTCTGAACCACCTCCAGATTGGCGTAGAACAGCTTGACTAATTTGGTGTATACCTGACAAGCACAGCTGTGGAGATATCCCCAATTATACGTCTGGATGATGCCAAGTATGTTGTCCAACGGTGGCACCATGAGATCAGCCCGAAGAACGTTCCGCTCAGCAATGACGGAGCGGTCCATTATTTTGGCCTGAATTGCAGCCCTATCTTCCACAAGCCTCTGACGGACTTTGCGGGGTGGACTGTCGGCAGACATGATTCTGCAAAAGATTCAACAAGAATTTCCAAAGAAAAATATTCCAAAAATATTCTTGTTAGGATAACACAAATTTGGCAGAATAACAGTAGTAAAAGGACTTGGGAAAATAAATTCAAAATAATATCAACTAAGTCCAAGAAATTTCAACATGGCAGATATATGCATCTCATATTCCAATAAATAGTAATCTAACAATTTTAACAAAAACTGAAGAGATAAAGGCTGAAACACAATACCTGGAATATCAGAAAAATGCAAAAAGCCAAAGAACTCAAAGACAAATAACTCACAAGCAGCCAAAATTTCAGATTTTGAGGGGTATGAGGAAGAATACGGCGATCAGGGGATTTTATAGCCTCTGTGGGGTCCCCGTCCGGATGATGGATTGAATACGTCCAGACGCTCGCTGCCTCGGAAAGGAGCAGACTGGCCGCCCGCGTCCGGACGATATAAAGAGACCGTTCGGACGATGATGATAGCGCTCGTCCGGACTCCGTCAGGTCCTGTCCGGACATGTGGGCTCCATCTCCGTCCGCACGTCAATGTAGACCGTCCAGACGCTCCACACTGAAACACTAGAAAAACTGAGAAAAATTTACAAAGATCAAATTTTCTCAAGTCAGTGTCAAAATATGCATGTATAATCAACTGATAACACAATCAGAGAGCATCTCAAAAATAAGCAGAGATATAAAAGGAAGTTGAGATTTCAATTTGCACAAATAATTTTTCCTGATCATATAAAATTCAAATAGGCAACTCAAGTCAAGCAATGCGTGTGTGTGTGGAGACTCCTTTCCCACAAGGTATGACTTTCCAAGACATGACACAGTGCAATTTGATTTTCTAGATACGAGAGAAAATCAGAGACAGATTAGCCAAAAGTCAAACCTTATAACTTGCTAGGGCCTCGACATCCTCATCTGATACACTCCCCCTAAGATACAACACATATAATTTTTACTTGCTCAAAGAGGGCAAGGTAAGTTTAAGCATATAAGCAGTGATTAAACAAATTTAAAGTACATAACTTTTTATGAATTACTGCTCTAATCTTATGGTACTGTGAACTGTAGGGGAGTGCCAGAGTTTATAGATGCTAGGTTCAACTAGCCTGTGGTCAATTTGGCCATCTTACAAGGACTTCTTCTCTTATCCAAAATTTCCAAAAACAAAGAGTCAGAGAAGAAAAGATGTACCTTTAGGGAGCCCGAGATAGTGCACTTTTTCATCGCATGAGAAAAGAAGCTATCCTACTTTTTGCATAAACAGGAAAAACACTTGGCTAGTATAGTCAAAACTCTCAATTATATCTAAGTGTATTTAATCAATGCAAACCGTATTGAGATATTAGGCAAGAAAGCATGCAATATCTAATAAGCCAAGAGAAATAAAATCCTGCAAATTTTCCCAAAATACCCCCATTTTTTTTTATTATTATTATAAAAAAAACAAAACATGCAAAATGGAAATGATATCATAAGCAAAGGTAAGATCACACCTGTAACTGCTCAAAGATGCCAGTACAGAAAAAAGAGTCGTTTGACCTTCTTTTTCTGTCTTCCCCAATATATACCTGCAAAGTTCTCTCAAGAG
This sequence comes from Alnus glutinosa, assembly GCF_958979055.1. Classification (NCBI taxonomy): domain Eukaryota; kingdom Viridiplantae; phylum Streptophyta; class Magnoliopsida; order Fagales; family Betulaceae; genus Alnus; species Alnus glutinosa. Next base: position 23,574,482 of record NC_084889.1, on the reverse strand, counting down.
AAATAGGGGGCACACCAAGCTAGTTCCTAGATTGCATGACAAGCACATAAAAAAAAGGTGCAAGCAATCAAACCTGATGCCTTAGAATTTGGAACCAAATCCTAGGCATGAACACCTGAACCTGCTAGGTGCGTCTGTTCCCCTTCCTGGGGTAACTACCCTTCTCAGCCCAAGTTTGCCTACCAGAGGGTGGTTGCTGACAAGACTGCATCATCAACTCCATCATGTTTTGCATCCAGACAGGAGGCTCACTGGAGTATTGCTCTTGGGGCCTTCTCAAATGCTTGGGTTTGCTCTTGTAAGTGCCTCTGTAATTGGCTGGTACAAACCACTGCTGAGAAGTATGATGCTGAGAAGTATGAGACCAAGGGGCTTGATACTGATGCCTTGAAGCTTGTCCCCATGGTACTTGATAAGATGCCTGATGCAAGGGAGTCTGATACTGAGCCATAGGTCTAGAGCCATAATGAGCTTGTTTGGATGCTTCCTTTTTGGCTTTGGCCTTTTGTGCTTTCAAGAGGGAGCACTGAGGCCGAACATGCCCACTGAGACCGCAGTGATGGCAAATATGAGGTCTTCTGATGGAATAAGGCTGCTGAGTGCCTGGAACATCATCATTGACCTTTTCCTTCTGTTTATCTTCAATAACTGGAGGAAGCTCTGGGACTGTAGGAGACACAAACACAGTCTTTGAGGAAGAAGGAACATTAGAAGAGGAAGCTACATACCCGAGACCAATCTTGTCATGTGGGCTCTTCTGGATGAACAGCATACGAGTCAACTTTTCATCAGTGACTCTCTCTAGCTGGAGCTGTGTCTCAAGTAGCTTCTCCTCGAGCTCCTGTATCTTGAGCAGCAATGAACTCTTCTCAGTATGCAGACTGTTCAGATCATTAACTTGCTGCTTTCGGCCTTCCCTCAGCTTCTCAAACTCTTTATAGAGTGTCTTGTAGGCCTGCTTGAGCTCTACCTCATTCTCACTATGCTCTGAGTAGTATGAGTCTTCTTCTTCAATATATGGGGCCACAAAGGCCAGAAATTTGTCAGACTCTGGAGCATCTTCTTCGGACTTATCACTTAGAGTCACATTGTAAGCCTTCCCCTTGCCCTTCTTGAGATTTCCACAATCCGCCCGGATATGCCCAAAGCCTGAGCATTCAAATCATCGGGGTCCTCTGGGATCTCTCTTCTCCTCTTCCTCTGGTTCAGCTTCTCTAAGAGGTTTCTTCATTTTGTCAGAAAACTTCTTCTTGAACCGATCATCTTTCATTAGTCTTCTGAAATTTTTGGCTAACATAGCCACAGCTTTGTCTTCATCCTCAAAGTCATCTTCAGAGGAGGTTTCTTCTTTCTTCTTGGAAGCATTTAGAGCAATGGTCTTTAATTTCTTGACCGGGGGCAGAGACAGCTCATATGTTTGAAGAGATCCCACCAGCTCTTCAATCTTCATTTCTTCAAGATCCTTGCTTTCCTTAATAGTCGTTACCTTAATCCTGAAACGCTAGGGCAAAGATCTGAGAATTTTTCGGATGAGTTTTACATCCGAGATAGGTTTCCCAAGACTCACCATGGAGTTCCTTAGGTCACTTATTTTGGAGTAAAACTCTCCAAATGTCTCTTCCTCTAACATCTTAATATCTTCAAATTTTGAAATCAACATTCGAAGTTTGGCAGATTTTACAAGTTTTGTGCCTTCATATGTTGTTTCCAAAATTTGCCATGTTGCCTTGGCTGATTCGCAATTTGAAATTTTGGCGAATTCAGATGGAGAAAGTTCTTGGCATAGAGCATGGAGGGCTTTGTCATTTGAAAGACGAGCGTTCTTTTGAGGGACTAGTTCAAGTGTTGCATCCTCTGGTTTAGTCCAACCAGTTTAAACAATACCCCAACAGTCAATAGATTTCAAAAAGAAACGCATACGTGCCTTCCAATAGCCATAGTTCGTACCATCAAAGGCAGGAACAGAATTAAGAGTTTGAGACATATCAAAATATAGAAGTCAAAAGAAATAAACACTCAAGAAATTAATCTTCTCAGAGTGTACCAAGCTCTGATACCAATTGAAAAATTGAATTGACTTCTAGAAATAAAGTGTGTGCATAAGTGTCAACAAAAATTAAAGCACAAGGGAAAGTAAATGACACACAGATTTTTGTTGACAAAGTGGAAACTCAGTTAAGAGAAAAACCACTCCGGGGCAGCCAAACCCAGGAATTCCACTAATTAGAAGACATAGCTAGATACAACACAGTAACACTCACATGTACAGATGCAGTGGTCGTACCTTGATCTCTGACATGTAACCCAACACGAACGCTTCCCAACCAGGTTCACCTACCTGAAGGGGTCTTCAATGGAACTCCTTACCTTAGAGCCGACCTCTAAGATAGACTTCGGTTTACAGCACAACACACTTGTAGAACGGCTTTAGAGGAAATATCACGTCTCTGAGCAATTGAGGAATTCACACCGAATTCTTGTAGTTCACAGTGCCCAGGGGCCTCTATTTATAGGCTGGGGCCTCAAATGAGCGTCAGGAAAAATATACCTTGGCACCGTCCAGATGGTGGACATGGGCCGTCCGGACGGACAACTATGCGAACAGATTTTCCGAAATTCCCACGGAGAAATCTTTCCTGTTTAAGGACATCGTCCGGACGGTCGCACATCCGCTGCAAGTAATTTCCTTATAAGGCTCTAGAACGTCTGGACCATGGGGGATGGGCGTCCGGATGGCTATTCTTCAACACACAATTTCCATATCAGTAATGCACGCATCCGGACCACGGCTGTCAGACGTCCGGACGATCATATTTGAATTGCGATTCTTGCCTTACGGAGATGCACGCCCGGACGGGATACCACATCGTCCGGACGGTTGATTGATCTTCCCTTTCTTGGAACTTGGAAGGAAATCAGAAACTGATCGAGTACTGGGAGGCGTCCGGACATGCTTCTGAAACGTCCGAACGGATGCAAGCTGGCACAGAAACTTCTCGATACAGTATGGGGTCCGGACGGAAAGAACACTTCGTTCGGACGGATGATACTGGTTTGGCTAGTGTCCGGACGGGATGACACGTCGTCCGGATGAGATGGGTCGATCGTCCGGACGGCTGACAGGGAACTTGAATTTCTTCTGACTTGCAGACTCTAAATAGTGGAACCCCTGTTTACAGCATCTTTACACTTAGGTGATTTTGTCCAAATACAGAATGAGGCTAAAATACTAACACTCCCCCTTTGGCCATTATGGGACAAAAATCACTTAACCGGTTAGAAATACAATCCCGGTCCAAAAATAAAAATTACTCTCCCTTTTTGTCACAAAGGGACAAAGGGTAAAACGAAGTAATAAAAATCAATCATAACAAAAATTACTCCACCTGAAGGTCTTAGAAGGACCAGGGTAAACAGAGTGATATAATCCAGGAGTTTAACAAAAGTAGCAAAATATAACACAAATGTCTCAAAAGAAAATAACACAACTACAAAAAAAAAAAAAAAAAAAAGCTCAAGTATCATTAGCCATTGGCACATCGTCCTCATCGTCAATACTGGACGGGTGGTGGAACTTGAGGCACTCCCAGAGGTCCAACTGGTTTTGCTCTACCCGGAGGTTAATGGAGTGAACCTCCTGCTGCATGGTAGATATGGACTGCTGCATGGATGACATAGACAGCTGTATGGAACTCATGCCCCCCTGGATAGCTGCCAGAACCTCCATAATCTGAGAATAGCTGACATCCGGCTGTGGTGGCGATGTAGTTTGGGAAGAGGAAGCCACATTCGGTATGCCTACAGGAATAGAAGGAGACGAGGGGGCACATAATTGTCATCCGGATCATCTCTTCGCAACAAGGCATTTGACTTCATTAGCGTCTACTTGCTGAGTGGATCCTGGATATTCATCTTTGGCTCACCAGCAATACTGATGCCTGACTGTAGTATAATCTGTGAGCAGGCAGCCGAAAGGAAGACCGATATTGCTCTCATCACGGGCCTCCAGAATAACGCCCAAAATATGCTTGCATAAGCAAAAGGGCAAGCGAAGATGAATGGCATAGACAAACTGAGCCCTTTTCAAAATTAGGTCACTGCGCCTGACAACTGGCCATAGGTTGTGCTGAACAATCTTGGCCAACATGCGATGAGAGGTGGATAAGGCACCGATCCTGATGGTGGTGGCGCGTTCCTCTCCCTGTGGAACTATGTGCAAAAACATTCGGAGATCTTCCATAGAAGGAGGAAGTACCACCTCATTGTAAGGGCTCGCAGACAATTGGAGAACAGGAACTCCAATGAACTGACTGATCATCTGGGGATCAACAGTGATATTATGCCCAACAACAGTGGACTGAAGCACCAACCCGCGGTCATCGTCTTGAACCACCTCGAGGTTGGCATAGAAAAGTCAAACCAGCCTAGTGTACAACACACAAGCGCAGCTGTGAAGATATCCCCAATGATAGGTCTGGATAGTGTCATGGATACTATCCAGAGGAGCCACCATAATTTCAGAATGTACCACATTCCACTCGGCAATGACTGGGCGATCCATAATTTTGGCTCTAAGAGCTGCCCTATCTCCTTCTGTCCACTGGCGAACTCTGCGCTGTGGACTACCTGTTCTGCAAAAGAAACCAACAAGACTTGCCAAAAATAATAATCCAAAAGAAATAATCTTGTTAGTGCACATAGAAAATTCGGCATTATGACAGCAGTAAAAGAGATTTTTCAAAAATAACAGTCCATAATAACAGCTGATATGACAAATATGCATTGGAAAAACTCAACAACATTCCCTAATTAATCAAAATCTAACAATTTAAAAATAAACTGAAGAGAAAAAGGCTAGACAAATACCTGGAATGAGGGAGTAATGCACAAAAAGACAAGAAAGGGAGAGATAATGCCAAAAACTCGCGAGAAATCACTCACTAGAAGCCAAAAGAGAGATTTTTGGTGGGGTAGGGTGAAAATGCGGTGGCCAGGGGCTTTTACAGAGCCTGTGGGGTCCCCATCCGAACGGCTTATTAACACCGTCCGGATGCGCGCTGCCTCGGAAACATGTAGACAGGTCGGCCGTGTTCGGACGTCTAAGCCGCGTGCATCCGGACATACAGGTGTACCGTCCGGCCGTCTAATCTACACCCGTCGGGACGTAAAGAGAAGCCGTTCAGACGCTCCACACTAAAAATGCAGAAAACTGAGGAAAATTTGCAGAAATTAATTTTCCTAAGGTCAGTTGCGGAACACACATGTATAATCAACTAATAACACACTCAAACAGCATCTCAAAACTAAGTAGAGATATAAGAGAGAGTTCAGATTTCAATCAGCACAAAGATTTTCCATAGACAGAAAATTTAAATAGGCAACTCTACTCACGCAATGTATGTGTGTGTGAAGACTTTTCCCATAAGGTATGACTATCATTGATACGACAAAGAGCAACCAGATTTTCTAAACAAGAGAGAAAATTAGTGAAAGATTAGTTAAGAGTCAAACCTTATAAATTACTAGGGCCTAGCCACTCTCATCTGATACGCTCCCCCTAAGATGCAGCATCCAATTGTTTTACTTGTACCATGAAGGACAAGGTAAATATTTTACTTGCCCCACGAAGGGCAAGGCAATTTAGCACATAATCAGAAAATATGCATATATAATACAGAATTCATGATGGTAACTGCTTGATTCTTTTGATTCTGCAAGCTAGAGAGAATGCCAGAATTTTTAGGTTCTAGGTTCAACTAGCATTTGGTCAATTTGGCCATCTTATCAAAAACCTCTTCTCTTGTTAAGAATTTCTAGAAACAAAAAGCCAGAGAAGGAAAGATGTACCTTTAGGGGAGTCTTGGATCGTGTACATTTTCATCGCATGAGGAATGAAACTATCCAACTATTGCATATACAGGAAAATCACTTGGTAGATATATTCATAAACTCTCAATCATATCTAAGTAAAGTAGATTAATGCATAATGAATTGAGATATCAGGTGAAAACACATGCAATACCTGATATGCCAAGAAAACAAAAAGTTTCCTGCAATTGATCCCCTTTTTTATTATTATTAAAAAAAAATGCAATATGAAAATAACATCATATGCAAAGCAAGATCAAACTTGTGTAGGCTCGATGATGCCAATTTAGAAAAACAATCGCTCGACCTGCTTTTTCTGTCTTCTCCAACAAGTGCCTGCAATGCTCTCTCAAGAGAAATAGGGGGCAGAACAAAACTGGTTCCTAGATTGCATAAAATATAACAAGTAAAAGTCAAGCAATCAAACCTGATGCCTTAGGATTAGGAACCAAATCCTAGGCATGAACACCTTCTCCTTCTAGGTGCGTCCATTCCCCCTCATGGGGTTATTCTTCTTCTTGACCCAAGCTTGCCTTCTAGTGGGTGGTTGCTGGCAAGACTTCATTTGCTGACCCATCCACTCCATCATGCTCTGTATCCAAATAGGTGGCTCACTGTGGTATTGATCATCTTCCACCTTTTGTGACCTTTTCAAGTGCTTGGATTTGATCTTGGATTTACCACTGTGATTGCCTGGTACAAATCGCTGCTGAGGTCGCTGATGCTGAGATGCCTGGTGCCAAGGTTCATGAGACCATGGAGCTTGATATTGAGGAGCTTGATACCTTGGTGCTTGTCTCCATGGAGCTTGGTAAGGTGCCTGATACCATGGAGTCTAATGCTGGGTCATAGGTCTAATGTCATGATTAGCCGGTCTGGGAACTTCTTTCTTGGCCTTCGCTTTTTGTTCTTTAAGGAGAGAGCACTGGGGTCGGACATGCCCACTCAGACCGCAGTGGTGGCATATAGGAGATCTTCTGATGGAATGAGGCTTCTGAGTGCCTGGAACATCATCATTAATCTTGTCCTTCCCTTTATCTTCAGCAATGGGGGGAGGCTCTGGGACTGCAGGTTTGACAAATACAATCTTGGAAATAGAGGGAGTGTCAGTGGGAGGAGCTACATACCCGAGACCAGTCTTGTTGGTTTGGGCTCTTCTGTATGGACATCATGCAAGTTAGCTTTTCATCAATGACTCTTTCTAATTGGAGCTGCGTCTTTAGTAGCTTTTCCTCGAGCTCTTGAATTCTGAGCAGTAAAGAACTCTTCTCAGTCTGCAAACTGTTTAGATCATGAAGGTGCTGCTTACGTCCTTCCCTCAGCTTTTCGTATTCTACATAAAGAGTTTTGTATGCATCCTTGAGTTCATCCCCATTATCACTATGCTCTGAGTAATAAAAGTCATTTTCTTCAACAAGTGGAGCCACAAAGGCTAGAAATTTTTCAGACTCAGGAGCTTCTTCTTCTGACTCATCACTGAGAGTCACATTGTAAGCCTTCCCCTTGCTCTTCTTGAGGTTCCCACAATCAGCCCGTATGTGCCCAAATCTGAGCATTCAAAACATCTTAGACCTTTAGGATCCTTCTTTTCTTCTTCCTCAGGTTCAGCTTCTCTGGGAGCTTTCTTCATCTTTTCAGAAAACTTCTTCTTGAATCGGTCATCTCTCATTAGTCTTCTAAAGTTTTTGGCTAACATAGTCACCGCTTTCTCTTCCTCCTCAGTGTCATCTCCAGATGAGGCTTCTACCTTTTTCTTGGAAACCTTCAGGGCAATGGTCTTCAGCTTCTTGACCGGGGGTAGGAACAGCTCATAAGTTTGAAGAGATCCCAGAAACTCTTCAATCTTCATTTCTTTAAGATCTTTGCTCTTTTCAATAGTAGTTACCTTGATCCTGAAACGCTCAGGCAAAGATCTTAGAATCTTTGGATGAGTTTTACATCCGAGACAGGCTTCCCGAGACTCACCATAGAGTTTCTCTGGTCACTCATCTTGGAGTAAAACTCTCCTAATGTCTCTTCTTCCAACATCTTAATTTGTTCAAATTTGGAAATCAACATTTGAAGTTTGGCAGAGTTTACAAGTTTAGTGCCTTCATATGTTGTTTCCAAGATTTGCCACGCTTCTTGAACAGATTCACAGTTTGAAATTTTTGCAAATTCAGACGGTGAAAGTGCTTGACATAGAGCATGGAGGGCTTTGTCATTAGAAAGTCATGCGTTTTTCTGAGGGACTAGTTCAAGGGTTGTATCCTCTGGTTTAGTCCAACCAATTTCAACAATACTCCAATAGTCAATAGATTTTATAAAGAACCACATGCGAGCTTTCTAACAGCCATAGTTCGTGCCGTCGATAGCAAGAACAATATTAAGAATTTGAGACATGTTAATAAGAGAAGTCAAAAATAACACTCAAGAAATTAATCTTCTCAGAGTGTACCAAGCTCTGATACCAATTGAAAAATAGAAATTGACTTCTAATATAAATCAAGTGTGTGCACAAAGTGTTAATAAAATAACAATGCGGAAAATAAATAACACAAGAATTTTTGTTAACGAAGTGAAAAACTAAATATGAGAAAAACCACTCCAGGGCAGTCAAACCCAGGATATCTACTATTCAGAAGACAAGACTAGATACAAAGTACTAACACTCATATACCCCTGATGTAGTGGTTGTACCTTGCTCTCTAACGTGTAACCCAACACGAACGCCTCCCAACTAAGTCTCTTACCTGAAGGGGTCTTCAATGGAATCCTTTACCTTAGGGCCAACCCCTAAGATAGACTTCAAGTTAAGCGCAGCAACAACACACACAACAACGGCTTCAGAGAGATCAACTCAGCTCAATAACCTCACAATATAGCTCTATAAGCACTAATGGAATTCAATACCGAATTCTTGTTGTTCTCAAGCCTAAGGGCCTCTATTTATAGGCTAACTATTCAAATGAGCATTTGGCTTGATAAAACTGGGCGCCGTCTGGACGGTGGTCATAGACTGTCCGGAAGGACAACTGTGCGACTGAAATTCTAAAAATTTCACTGAAGATCTTTCCTGTTTAAGAGCCGCGTCCAGACGTTGATGCCCTGTTGTCCGAACGATCGCACGTCCGCTGCAAGTAATTTCCATATAGAGGCTTCGCGCGTCCGGACCAGGAGAATGGTCATCCGGCCGGTTGATCTGATGCAGGCAATTTCCATATCTAATGATTTCGCGTCCGGACCATGCTGATTGGAGTCCGGATGTCTGGATTTGTATTGCGATACTTGCCTTATGGATGAGCACGTCGTCCAGACGATTGTAGCAATCTTCCCATATCTGTGTTTTGGAAAGAAATCATGAAGCTTGATCGAACATTGAGAGTCGTCCGGACGGGCTGCTGAATCGTCCGGACGGATGCAGGCTGGAGCAGTTCGTAGCTTCTCGACACAGTGGAAGGTCTGGACGGGAATCCAGGTCATCCGAACGGATGATGCTTTAGTCTGATGTGCGTCCAGACGGTATGACATGTCGTCCGAACGGCTGGTACTTTGGACAGTTGGACGTCCGGACGGCATGACACGTCGTCCGGACGGCTGGCAGGGAACTGAAATTTCTGACTTGCAAACTATGCAGAGTCTTTTGGAAACACTTCTGAATAGCGGAATCCCTGTGAAAAAAAAACATCTTTACAAAGAAGTGATTTTGTCCAATAGAATGTGGCCAATTACAAACTAACAAAATGTACTGTAATGTGAGTTCCCAAGATATCCGTTCTGATTACCCTTCCAATTCAGTTCAGACGGCAAGTTTTTGAGGAGCTCTTGAGGCGTTTGTTCTTAGACTCGTCCTAAGTCAAGTTTGAGAGGGTGTTTTGAAACTAGCTGAGAGGTCCATTCTAATTCTTGTTCCAAGTTCAATTCAAATGGGGAACAACCAATTTAATACCATAACCAAAAAAAGAACAAAGGGAAGATAGAGGTTTTAATTTAGTGTGATCATGAGGTTGAAGAAGAACGTAATAGATGCAACCAAAGACTCTAAGGAACTAATAAGCAAGAAATGTGCCAAATAGGAGTTCATAGGGAGGCTTATTGAGTGTAGTGGGAGACGAAACCCGATTGATAGTGTAGATATCGGTGAGGGAAACCTCTCCCCAAAAATGTTAAGGAATAGAAGTAAAAATGATCAATGCCCTAACTGTGTCTAAGATGTGTCTATGTTTGCATTCTGCATGACCATTATGTTGAGAGGTATCAGGACAAGAACGATGGGGGATTATGCCCATTTGTTTGAGTGGTAAGAAAGGTAGATTCACAAAAGGTACATCTCAATTTACTATCACAATATTCATGTTATTACAACACAACATTTAGTAAACATGTACAACTCCCAGCAATACAAAGAAAGACAGAATTAGATCAAGTCAGTGCCTAACCAAACACAATTTAACATAATTCCCAGCAACGACGCCAAAAACTTGTTGTGCAAATATCCACCTAAATAATAGGTTAACAAATGTACGTTTTACTCGCAAGTGCAAAAGATCAAAACTATACTATAGCAGGCAAATACTAGATCATTCCCACGAGGATTGGTATAAACTATGTTCAAAGAGATTTTCGTAAATAGAGATTTTTAAAAAATAAAGAGACTTCTAATTTTAACAAGTGTGTGTGAACAGTGTGAAACAAAATAGTAAATGCGGAATTAAAGGAGACAAATATTTTATTGACGAAGTGGAAACTCAATTAACAGAAAAACCACTCTAGGGTAGCCAAACCCAGGATATCTACTATTCAGAAGACAAAGCTAGTTACAAAGTAGTAGCACTCACATACCTCTGATGTAGTGGTCGTACCTTGAACTCTAACGTGTAACCCAACACGAGTGCCTCCAAACCAGGTCTCCTACCTGAAGGGGTCTTCAATGGAATCCTTTACCTTAAGGCCAATCCCTAAGATAGACTTCAGATTAAGCGCAGTAACAGTACACACAGCAGCAGCTTTAGAGAGAGATCAACTTAGCTTAATAAACTCACAATATTGCTCTCTAAGCACTAATGGAATTCAATACCGAATTCTAGCTATTCTCAAGCCTAGGGACCTATATTTATAGACTGACGATTCAAAAAAGCGTCTGGCTTGATAAAAACTGGGCGCCATCCGGACAATAGTCATGGGCCGTCCGGACGGACAACTGTGCAATCAATTGTCTGAGAATTTCGCTGAAATTCTTTCCGGAAATGAGCCGCGTTTGGATGGTGGTGCCCTGTCGTCCGAACGGTCGCATGTCCGCTGCAAGTAATTTCCATATAGAGGCTTCGCGCGTCCGAGCCAGGAGGATGGTTATCCGGACGGCAGATCTGATGCACGCAATTTCCATATCTGATGCTTGCGCGTCTGGACCATGATGACTGGCGTCCAGACGTCTGGATTTGAATTGCCATACTTGCCTTATGGATGAACGCGTCCGGACAGGAATCCACGTCGTCCGAACGATTGCAGCAGTCTTCCCATATCTGTGTTTTGGAAAGAAATCCTAAAGCTTGATCGAACACTGAGAGTCGTCCGGGCGGGATGCTGAATCGTTCGGATGGATGCAAGTTGGAGCAGTTCGAAGCTTCTCGACGCAGAGGAAGGTCCGGACGAGAATCCACGTTGTCTGTGTGGATGATGCTTTAGTCTAATGGGCATCCGGACGGTATGACACATCATCCGGACGGCTGGTGCTTTGGATAGCTGGGCGTTCGGACGGTATGACACGTCGTCCGGACGGTTGGCAGGGAACCGAATTTTCTGACTTGCAAACTGTGCAGAATCTTCTGGAAACACTTCTGAATAGCGGAATCCCTGTTAAAAAGCATCTTTACAAATAAGTGATTTTGTCCAGTAGAATGTGGCCAATTACAAACTAAAAATTTTGAATGAGATGAGATAAAATATTAAATTGAAGTAATAAGAGGAAAAAGGTAGGGATTCGATATCCACCGCTAATCATACTCAAGTAAGATTCACAATATGCACAATAGTACAATCAAAACATGATGCTTAATGTTTACCAGCCACAAGGGAAAGATATCTTCTCCTAAAGCTATTGATTTGCCTAAGCAACGAGTTTGGTATAGTGTCTACTTTAACTCTTTTCTTCGTTGAAGGATTTAGCATGGTATCTACTAAGTTGTTCTTCAAGAAAGAATAAATCTATGGAAATTGGTAAACACATTCTGATTGGAACATGTATTTATTCTAGTTGTCTTTAGGATGATTAATCCAAGAAGTTGTGATAGACTTCTTTTGTTACTCTATTATGCCAAGGACTCGGTCATCGAAACTGACGTAAATAACAAATTCATACAACAAGCATATGCTGGCCTAACATAAACATGCGAGGAATTTAAGAAACTAGAATTAATCAACTTAAGCATCAATATATGAATTGTAGTAAGGCAAATTGAAAAACTTAAAGAAACATGATTAGGGTTTCAATCGAGCCCTAACTAAAGTATTAGTTACACATAATTTGGATGGAAAACATCTTCATAAGAAAATAATAAAGGAAAAGAAAAACTAGAGAAAACCACCTCTTGAAGTAGCCCTTGATTCTTTCCCAATGCTTGTGTGTCTTTCAACAATATTTATAGGCTTATTTATAAGGATTTTGAGAATCCTAGAAACCCTAACAACCTTAGGAAAATTGGAGGTCAGTCTCCTAGTCCAAGTAGGAGACTGAAAATTCAAACCAAGAAGAAAAAGGATTCCAAATTCGTCCAGATTTGCTGTTTTTTTATTGCGGGGCAATTTTGGAACAGTAAATATCCGAATTAGGAAAAACCTATTTCATAAGTATTTGTTTCTTTTTGTATTATCTTTCCAATGCCGCTAATTTCATCATAATCCAATACTGAGAAGAAAGTTATGATTAAAATACAGAGATGTGCTCATTCTGGATTCTTTTCAAAAATAACAGATTTTGCTGACTTCTCTTTTCTTAAATTCAAAATTGATTTGGAGTTGAATTTTTTCAAAAGTGAGTTTGCTGACTTAGTTATAATCTTGGAATTTGATGGATTTTCTTCTAAAACCTGTAACATACAAGAAAACACAAAAACAATACAAAACATTAAACTATACCAAAACTAAGAGATTAACATATGTGAATTAAGGGGCTTGAATGTGTAACATTCAGTACTTATCAAACCCATGAAGCACAAACCTCCAACAAAACAACATCAATGCGATCGTAGTATTAGCCACATCCGCATAGGTAAAATAATGAGTCCATAGTCTCAGCTGTAAGGGTATACATATGCTCTGTTCCATTCAAACACATATATATATTGATACATCTAGCATTCAAACCATAATAAATCATGTCATACATCATCATCATGTCATGCTTGCCTTTCATTCGTTTTCATCGTTTCATAGTCCCAATGGGACTTGAATCCATAGTCTTACGCTTGGTGCCAATGGGACTTGAACCCATGGTCTTAGTTCAATGTTCATGATTTTGTTCCATGTCCATGCTTTCATGCCATATAATCATCATGTACATGCTTTCACACACTTATGCATCATTTAACATCATATGCTCTTCAAAACATTAAATATCCAATGCAAAACTAAGTCGCCACATTTAAAAAACATAAGTACTAAAGTATTATAATTCTTAAAATAACCTCAAATCATCGATAAGTAAGGAAACTCTAAAAAAAAAAATCCCACATAAATGGCAAATATCAAGGTCGAGCCTTAATAAGATAAATCAAATAAAGAATCTTGATAATCTTCGTTCACGTATCATCACCGCGATCCCACATGCTCTCCAAGCACTCTAAGTTTAGCTCCTCAAATATCATCCTAACTATATCCTTTACAAGTACATATCGTCTCATAAGGCTCACCATTAGTTGTTGACTAACTGCAAAACACAATTTTATTTCACAGGTAGAATGGAAAACCAAGTGTAAGTCCATGACTTATTGAGGTAAAATCACATGTAAGACAATTATCGATTTTCTGAACTGATAGTTTTATAAAGAAAGGTTTTTCCATATTAAAATATATCATGCACTTATATCAATAAGAGGTATACAATGCAATATAGATATAAATGCATGATAAATTCTGATCATACCATCATACATTACTCTTTTCCGATAGGGTTTGCGTGTTCTCAAAATGATCTTTGGTACAACACCAATGCCTTGATGTGTGCAAAGTAGCGGTCATCAGAACACAGTTCAATTGGGTCCGACCTCAGGTGGCCTACCCTACTAACAATGACGTATGGCCATGACCACCATGTGTACATGGCTCTACGGTCACTCATCTGGCCTCTTGGATCCAATGGTAAAAATATAAATAAACTTGACCATAGGGCCTTGCCTTTATAATAGTAGCCCATGACACAAGGTCATGTCATACTATGCAACTTGTCTGAACTTTCATTTTTATGCATGTAGGATAAAATACTTCCAAGAATTCATTATATCTCATTAACTCAATTAGCTCATATGCACAAAGGAAAAAGAGTCCACATGCTCATAAAGTATAGTTCGTGCAAGTAAAAGTCAAGCATGGTTTCATTCATATCAACATAGCATGTTAAAATCATGCCAAACAGATAATAATATCCATGTGAGATTCACTTACCTGAGTCATATGAAAAGTCTTCAAAACTGACTTTGAACTTTTTAATATGGTTCTCTACAAAAACCCTAGTGTGAGACAACTCTCCAGTACCAAAAACACTGGCCTAGGACCTAAAATTTGAAAAAACAGTGTGCTGGAACAACCTGGGATCTATCCTAGAAGGCATAGGATCAATCCTGCTGAGGGAGGATCAATCCTTGCTTGGTAAGGATCGATCCTAGGCAATGGAGGATCGATTTTTGGCTGGCATAAACACTTCCCGATTCATCCAGAACACTCCCGAACCTCAAAATGACTCTGCCAAACCTCGGGATGACTCTTAAGATCCCTAGAATTTATAAGGTTTCAATCAGCTCTACATCAACGGTCTAGAACGATAAAAACAAACACTAACCAACCTGTTACAGTCTTTAAACAACCCAACCAACATCATCAATAATCAAGCAATGCTCAAACGTTCAAAACACATCTAACATAGTATTGAATGGTGGAGAAAAAAATATAATGACGAAGAAACCAATAACAAATCATCTCACTAAACTTGTGGGGGCTTTGAAACTCCCAAATACACTCTCAAGCTGAGGAAAAGACAACTATCTCTTCACTATGGTGCTTCGAGCCTCTCGGTACTTGGGAATTCATGCAAATAGGTTAAGAGAAGGTTAATGATATATGGAGGGTACAGCCGCACTAGGGCTTTAGAAAACCACAAAATCGCATTCAGATAGAAGAGGATCGATCCTCCAGGTTAGAAATTGATATGGAGGTCCTTCTAGGTCCAAAACTTGCCCCCTAACCATCCAAACTTGATTTCAACTAACCATAGGGTCAGAAATACACTGTCTCTTAACAAGGGTTAGGACCAGGGTACTACGCTAAGAGCCCTGTTATTTCCTTGAGAAAGTCATTTTATGCACTTGCTGTACTTATGGCCATATATTTTACAGTCGTGGCAATGGATATTCTGGTTAGAAGGTCTTGTGAAGTAGTAGCAATTTGTTGGGGTTTATGCACTAAATCCCAATCACTGTTGACATATAACTTTGTTATGAATAAATGTTGTTTTTCACTTATCTGTTTTTGAGTATAAGGCATATGATATTTTTCATACTTAATAATGATTATGTATATTTTGCATGTGAAAGGCCCTTAGATTACATTGAATATGGTCTATTGTGTGAGTAATGGGCTTATCACACAAGGTCTTAGTCCATAAACCTTGTAGTCTTAAATTTTGTATAGTTCACAATTGGTAATGGAAATGAGCATTCGATTTACGAAGTCTGTTACACATCGAGTCTTTGTGATTTATCTTAATCAGGCGATGTTGAAGGCTTCAAGTTGATGTGTAGGTGTTATGCACTGAACGGACTATAGGTGTTGTTTTTCCACTAAAATACTGTCAATGGGAAAAATTCATACTCCCAAGACTTCTTATGATATCAATTCTGAATCCTTAGAGGATTGTATACTCAGATGTGAAGTGTAAATCACTTTGATGCATTTATGAGTGAGACCATTACTGTGGTACATTCTTGGTGCATCGAGTGATCGCAATTCATATTGTGAGAAATTTTTTTTCTCAAGAATAAATCCAGGTCCTTTTTTTAATAGGATAATACATTTCACCTTGAGATAGATTTCATGGATAGGATTATTCTCAGTCTCTGGCCGGAGCATTTTGGAATGAGATACCAAAATATAATGTACATGTTGATGAGTACAAGATATTGTATATTTGGACCCCTTAATTTACATTAGCTAAACATTTACTTTTGTTATTTTCTAACGTTTTCTGCTAGTTGTTGTGTTTTAGTAAATTGCAAGTCATTAAGGAAAAATGGTGTTTTTAGAGCCATTCAAGCACGGGTGTTACGGCTAATGTGGCAGCTTTATTGAAGACATAAGGAAAGCTAAAGACTTGGAAGGCATTCAAGTGCAGTGTGTGATTCACTACGATGTCAATCGAGCGCACTTACAAGTCGCTTGAGCACACTGTCGCTTGAGCACAATCGCAGAAGAATTAACAGATGGGAATTTCTTCTCCTGACGGCTGCTGACACCCTAAAACCCTAGCATCCTTTTCTTCTATTAGGTTTTTGAGGGGTAGAGGTGCCATTTTGAAAATATGGCCATAAACCCTAGCCTTCTTTTCTTCTATTAGGGTTTTGAGGGGTGGAGGTGTCATTTTGTAAAATTTGGGTTTTAACCTAATTTTTTGCTATAAATACCCCATGTTATGCATCACTTAGGATATATCCCAACATTGTACATAGCGGCAGCTTGGTTCTTTGGCTTTTATTCTTTTTAAGTCTTTTATTTTTATGTTCTCAATAAAAATTAGTATTTAGTTTTTAGTTATGAGAGGCTAAGTCTTCAACTAAGGTTAAAGATGAAGCCTCGCCATTGATTAGATTTTATGTTTTCATTTTTTAATTCGTATAATCCAAATGTATGTTCATTTCAATTCAATTAAAGGATTAAAACTCTTTTAATTGATTGTTTCGATTAATGTATGTGTAAACGTTGGATATTCAATATGTTTCATCCAACGAATACATTGAATCTTTTGATTTAATTTGGATATCTATTGTGATTTGTTAATCAAACGGATACATTAGATGGTTTTGAATTAAATTGGATATTCATTGTGATTTATGGAAATGATAGATTCATTGAATTTTTCAATAAGTAATTTTATGAAAATTAGAACATGAATAGGATGTATGAACAAACATGAAAATATGTTCTTTGATTTGGCGAGGTAGATTCTAAAACCTTAGTGCATTTTATTAATTTTTTTTATTCTATTTTATTTTAGCTAATTATTTTCCATCAAAATACCAAAAAATTGGAACTAGGTTAAAATAGGATTAGTTTAAATAGAGAATAATTTTCGCAACACAATTCCTTGTGGATTCGACCTTTCACTTACACATACGCTATATTGCAAATGATTCGTGTGCTTGTGAGTAATTAAAATTTGCACAACACATGTGATAAGTCTTTCACGATTACGAGAATAATGGATAAAATTAGTGACTCAAAGATAAAGATGTAGAGAATTAAATAACAGTATCTTGGCTTTAATTCTGTTATGGGGGATTTTATGGAGGAATCAAAAGTCAATATTAAGTAAGTTTAAAGGGTTAATTGTTTTGAAAAAAATTACTAGAGTTCAATTAAATGTAATTAAATAGGAGCCACATGACAATTACGTTAGTTTTTATTTTTTCCTTTTGGGTCCCTCACTAAGCTGACGTAATTTAACCAAGTGAGGCTTTTTATTTATTGGACTGCTTATTTTATTTAATTAAAACATGGGCTAAAGAGAAATTGTGCATGAGATGCATGAGGGTAGATTGGGCCTAGGGATAAAACCCAAACCCAAGGGGATAACAGATGGCGCATGGGCTAGGGAATTATTTCCTGGCCTATGCATCATGTACCAAGTGAGAGTTCTAGTTCGACTAGAACGTTTATTACAACTTGTCCCACATTCCTTATATCTCTCACTCTCCTATTATTTAGAGCATATCAATAGAGATGTCTGAAGCTCTAGTAATTATAATTGTACTATGATCTACATTGTTCTTAAGTTGTTAAGAACTAATATTCTTAAATTAATTCTCAAAGAATAAATTTAAGTTTGAAGAGCAAGTTGAGAGCCAACACTCTCGGTTATTATTAGTCATTGGTGACAGGATTTGAAAGTCTCATTATCTCTGAGATTGCACCTTTTCTTGAGGAGGAAGAAGAAAATTTTTGCCCCAAAAGCCAAGGAGATTGCACGTCATTCTGCTTTGCAGTTTAATTTTAAAATAGCACTATTATTCACGTGTTCTTCATAAAGTTCGATTTTGGCTTGAGAAGTTAATTTTCCGCCGTACAAACATGTTTTTTCAAACCAATTCCCAACATTATGACCATCTCAAAGGATTGCAGCTTCATAGTAGAGATTTGTGTCTCTATTGAAATTATTTTACCACATGCACATTCTAAAGATGGCAATGGTGAGCGATGTAGAAGAGAGCCTAGTTTGGTGAGCTTGGAAAAAAAGGGGTGGGATTAGGTGTGGACGTGCAAACTGGTTCTATGGGCTTGGATTGGGCTATTATCAGGTGCAACTGTGCTTAAATCTTAGACGTGAGCTCAACAAAAATTGTACCTCTAAGTGGGGCATGGGGTCGTGTTCAGCGTCCTGTAGGCTTGCCTTCCACAGACCAATAGATCGCAACCTCCGATTCGGAATCCGAGATTTTTATATATTTTTTTTTGTGAAAATGATTGACGGAATCAACGAATGAGGGTCGGTGGCGGTGCGTGGAGTGCGCTCTTTGTTGGGGATAAATTCCACTCAACCCGATCCAAGGAGGAGATAGACATTTAGCAACTACTCTAGAGAAATCAAGTATCAGGTATCAGTAAATTCGGATTAGTACTCTACTCTAAGTTGAATTGAACTAAGTAGTCATAATCCGATCAGTATATGATCCTATCCCCAAGAGAATTGGGGTAGGACTCTAATTAGTCCAAGTATAGTTTGATCAGTAGTCCTATTCCTGGTGGAATTGGGATAGGACTCATGGTCCAATCAAATAAGAAGAATGATTAGATCAGAAGTCTAATAAAGGATCAAAGTCCAACTAAAACTCTGACAGCAGTTCTAGATCCTAATTCAGGTTTGACTCCACCTCTTTGCCTATAAGTAGGCTCATACCCCAGGTATAAACTAAGACAAAATTTTTGGAGATTAGCAGATTATTTTTAGCAGAAGTTAACTTAGGCATCGGAGAGGACCCCCGAAAGGGTCCCTTCGTTTTTGTTGTTTTACAGAATTATTGAGAAGCGTGAAGAACATCAGAAGAACGTGCAAATTCACCCCATATCGAAAACTGTACCAACAGTTTGGCGCCGTCTGTGGGAATCGATTATTCATTCCTCATAAAAGAAAAAGAAGATCTAGCATGGTGATGAACACACATTTCGGAAGCCAGACCAACCAACAGCCCAGAGCCCCACTGGAACCGGTTATTCAGAATAATCCACAACCTCCACCGCCTGGTGTAGACAAGGATCGCATAGTTGCGTTAGAAGCTCAGATTGAAGCCTTAAACGTAGAATTGTTGTACAGGAGGCCGGGATAGCCCAATCCCGAGATGAACAGGGATGAGTAAAAAAGAAGATCGCAACAGCAACACTAATCCTCAGAGGGAGGATGACCGCCAAGGAGATCTGAGCAAAGTTATTGCCGACTTGGAGAGAAGGTGCACATACATGGATATGGAAAGGAAAGACAAAAGCTGATCCGTAGTTGTGGAAAAGCTCCTAAGGGGTACAAACTCACCCTTCACCAGACGAGTAGCAAACTATCTGCTACCCGAGAAGTTTAAGGTACCCCAAATTCTAAGTTATGCTGGAGACGGAGATCCTTTAGATCACCTAGAGAATTTTCGAGCTCATCTAGACCTTCATGGGACACCTGATGAAGTAGCGTGTCAAGCCTTCCCCCTTACTCTTTCGGGGAATGCTCGGGACTGGTTCAAGAAGCTACGCCCGAATTCTATTGATTAGTTCAAGGAGTTGTCCAAAATATTCCTAACGGAATTTCTAGCTTTCCGGACAAAGAAGAAGCCTTCTAGATATTTACTATCGTTGCACTAGCAA
The DNA here is from genome assembly GCF_958979055.1 of Alnus glutinosa. Classification (NCBI taxonomy): domain Eukaryota; kingdom Viridiplantae; phylum Streptophyta; class Magnoliopsida; order Fagales; family Betulaceae; genus Alnus; species Alnus glutinosa. The sequence continues at coordinate 23,554,310 of NC_084889.1, read as the reverse complement.
AGCAACAAGAGTCTTAAGGAGTTTATGGCCCGGTTCAACTGAGAGAAGGTTACAGTCGAAGATCCGACCGAGGATATGATCTTTGCTGCCATTTATCAGGGAATTTCACCTGAGGAGCCTTTGATGAAGAATTTGGTCCGGAAGCAGCTGAGTACCTTGCAAGGCCTGATGGATAAGGTAGAAGAATTCATCAATTAGGAAGAGTCACTGAAGTCTATGGTCAGTTCTAGGCTACCCCGAGAGACAGCTCCAGAAAAAAAAAGGAAAGAATTCAGAAAAGCTGATGGGGAAGAGCAGAGGCAGGTAAAGAAATTCAAAGATTACAACTTTACACCTCTCAATGCCGAGATATCAGAAGTCCTTATGAAGATCAAAAGAGATCCGGCGTCTCGGGAACCACAAAAGATATTAGGTAATCCTCCATACAGGAATGCAGGCAAGTATTGTGATTTTCATAAACAAGCAGGTCATTACACCAAGGGGTGCGTAACACTAAGGTTGTTAATAGAAGAATTCATAAAGAATGGCAAGCTGGTTCAGTTCTTGGGAGAGCAACGAAACCAGCCAGAAAATAACAGGCCTCGGAATCATCGGAACTATCAGCCTCGAGATCAGCAGCCATGGGATTATTATTCCTCAGACCGTCCTAAGCCAAACAAAAGGGATCAGGAGAATGATCCTCGAGATGACATAGAAAGAAGAGAGGACCAAGAAAGCAGAAGCCCACAACGTTGAGAGTTGAGGCAACAGTAGAATCTGCCCGAGATCATGTAGAAAGGACTCTCGGGAATTTCAGGCTAGACTTTTATTTTTAGCATTTATGTTTACAGAGAACTAGACTTTTGTTTTTAACTCAGACTAGTTATAATAAAAGACAGAAAATTCCCCAGATTTTGGGAATAGGTATTTTCAGAATAAAAGAATAGAGCTGACTTAAGCATCTGAGTGTTCCCGGTCTAAGGACCAGGAACCCATTGATGTCGCTTCTTTCGCTTCTTTTGTAGGTAAAGCCTCTCGGATCAGTCCTAGCCGAGAGTAAGAAGAAAACTCTGTGATCAGTCCTACCCGAGAGAAAGAAGAAGCCTCTCGGATCAGTCCTAGCCGAGAGCAAGAAGAAAACTCTCGGATCAGTCCTAGCCAAGAGCAAGAAGAAAACTCTTGGATCAATCCTAGCCGAGAGAAAGAAGAAGCCTCTCAGATCAGTCCTAGTCGAGAGCAAGAAGGAAACCTCTCGGATTAGTCCTAGCCGAGAGTAAGAAGAAAACCTCTCGGATCAGTTCTAGCCGAGAGCAAGAAGAAACCTCTCGGATCAGTCCTAGCCGAGAGTAACAAGAAAGCCTCTCGGATCAATCCTAGCCGAGAGTAAGAAGAAAACCTCTCAGATTAGTCCTAGCCGAGAGAAAGAAGAAACCTCTCGGATCAGTCCCAGCAGAGAGCAAGAAGAAACCTCTCGGATCAGTCCTAGCAGAGAGTAAGAAGAAAACTCTCGGATCAGTCCTAGCCGAGAGAAAGAAGAAGCCTCTCAGATCAGTCCTAGTCGAGAGCAAGAAGGAAACCTCTCGGATCAGTCCTTGCTGAGAGCAAGAAGAAACCTCGCAGATTAATCCTAGCTGAGAGAAAGAAGAAACCTCTCGGATCAGTCCTAGCCGAGAGCAAGAAAAAGCCTCTCGGATCAGTCCTAGCTGAGATTAAGAAGAAACCCTCTCGGATCAATCCTAGTCGAGAGTAAGAAGAACAACTCTCGGATCAGTCCTAGCCGAGAGCAACGTCTCAGATCAATCCTTGCCGAGAGAAATAAAGAAAGAGAACCAGGGGTCAGATTTAACCCTCGGGTTTTGTAGATTTTTCAGGAGTTAGCCATTCCAAGAGACAGGGAGAAAACCTTAAGGAAAAACAAGAAGGTAATGGGGGGTAAGATTTAACCCTCAAGTTTTGCAGGTTAGCAGGTTTTCAGAAGGAGACAAAGCTTGGGTTTCCTTAGACATAGAATTCCCGTTATTCAAGCAAGCTTCGGATAAGGGAATTGAGGGGTAACTATTGGAGTTAAATTCCACTCAACCCGATCCAAGGAGGAGATAGACATTTAGCAACTACTCTAGAGAAATCGGGTATCAATTATCTCAGTAAATTCGGATTAGTACTCTACTCCAAGTTGAATTGAAGTAAGTAGTCATAATCCGATCAGTATGTGATCCTATCCCCAAGAGAATTCGGATAGGACTCTAATTAGTCCAAGTATAGTTTGATCAGTAGTCCTATTCCTGGTGGAATTGGGATTGGACTCATGGTCCAATCAGATAAGAATAATGATTAGATCAGAAGTCTAATAAAGGATCAAAGTCCAATTAAAACTCTGACAGCTGTTCTAGATCAACAAGGAGCAGGAATCCTAATTCATGTTTGACTCCACCTCTTTGCCTATAAATAAGCCCATACCTCAAGTATAAATTAAGACAAAAATTTTGGAGATTAAGCAGATTATTTTTAGCAGAAGTTAACTTAGCAGCCAGCTCTCGCCTTAGTTTTTGTTGTTTTACAGAATTATTGAGAAGCATGAAGGACATCAGAAGAACATGCAGATTCACACCATACCGAAAAATGTACCAACAGTCTTCACCAAGAGTGCGTGACAACTTGAAATGACTATTGACAACAATCACGATGTAGATCAGAGCTTCTAGAACTTGTTGGTATAATGCATATACCAAAATAAGGTCAAAAAGCCTCCAAATGTTGAGAAAGCCAATTCGGTATCGGTTTCCCAATACTAGACAAGGCGACAAACAAATGGGTTTGATACCATGTTATAATAAATAGAAGAATAAAAAGCTTGAATTGAACTATGTATTTATTTGCATTGTGATTGTTTACATGAAATGACAATTAACAGTTAAATAAGGTGAATTTGAATAGGAAATACAATTAGAGCATTAATGAAAAATTTTACATAATAAAATCAAACTATAAAAGGAAATAAACGAGTGAAGCATATATTCAGGGCTGGTTCTTCCACTAGGCAACCTAGGTGGACGCCTAAGGCGCCCAGTGGAAGTAGGCCCCATAATAACATTGGTGAAACTATAAAAGTATATATTTAAAATAAAAAAGAAAAAAACAAAGGAAAAAAAAAAAAAAAACAAAGTGCATTCTCTTCTTATCAAAGGTCAAGGCCCAGAAGCACATTTATTATCTAGAAAAAAAAGAGAGTGAATTGTCTCTAAGATACTGTTTGCTGGACTCTAGAACTCTCCACATAGAAACATCAACCGTCATGCCAAGAATACAAAGATTTGCTTTTTTCTTTTTTCTTTTTTTTTAAAAAATGCATTATCTCTCTCTTTGGGAGACTTTAGAACTCCTACAGAAAATAACAACTGTCCCAAGCCAGGAAATCAAATCTTTTTCTTTTTCTTTTTTTTTTAAAAAAGAAAAGAAAACAGAAATCTTACTCTTTGAACAATTACTCCAACAAATTACCTAAATCGCTGCAGCAATTTTGCGCTACCAAAGTAGGAAGCGCATGACCACAGCTACAAGTTTGCCTGCTTGCCACTCGTTACTAATTATTAAAATATTTTATTCTTTTCTTGTGCAGATTAAGAGTGTTATAATGTGAGTCTATTTTGAATCAGATTCAAATATTCTATTATGTAACTTTCTTATTTATAAAATATTTTTAATTATAAATTTTTACTAGAGATATGCATTAGATATGAAAAAACTTTTAAAAATAAAAGAATAAGAAATTAATGAATATTAAAATGAATCCGTAGAGGCAAATTTCTTACAAACAATATGACGTTGAATCTCAAAAGGGAAAAAAATAAATTTTAAATAAACTATTTAATATTTAAATATTACAAAAAGGCCTCATCTAAAATATTCACTTAAGGGCTCATCAAACACAGAGCCGGCCCTGCAAATATTAGAATATATTCTAACACCTACAACAAAGTTGGAATATAATTTGAGAATTGTTTTGTGTTTTAATTTTTTGTTAATATATTTATTTTGAGTGGATGAATACATAAAATAAAATAAAATACAAATATATAGGCAAACATAAGGTGGGTGCCTAACTCTTCTCAAACTATTTTTAAAAAGGCAAATAGGATGAGTAATAAGGCGACCACTCTCATGTTGACGTAGTATGGGAATATTCGCTATTTGTCAAAAGTTATGACTAAAAATTTACTCAACGTTGGCTTTTGATTTAGTCAAGTAATGTTAAGCACAAGACAAGGCACGAATATCCATTTTAATGTCTCTGTTGACGGTGACAATCTAATCTAATGAAACATAAGACGTACGAATTAAGAAAAGTTATTATATGCCTCATTCTTTAATGGTTGCGACGCCATGGCCTACTTAATCGAAAAATTGAGCGTTGGCATGGGGAAGTCGGAAATTATTCTTCCGCTGGCTCTTGAAGAATAAGTTTCCAACTTTTATTTTGTAATTGCACTAACATGATGAATTTGTGATGTTGAGTTGGCCATTCTCGTCAAATTACATACTACTTATTTTTAAAAGTTTAAGCTGATAAAAAAAATAGTAAATTTATTTATTTAATTAATATTTTAACACTCTTTTTATATGTGTGGATTCAAACTTTTGCATAATAAGTGAGATTCAACAAGTGAAATATTTAATTGAAATGAAAGATAAACTACGGACATAGGATTTGAACTTGAGAACACTGCTCTAATATCATATTAAATCAATAATTCTCGCAAAAGTTTGAACCGATAAAAAAAAGTGAATTTAATTATTTAAGTAATATTTTAAGAATAAAAAAAAAACAAAAAAAAAAAAAAACAAAAAAACAAAAACAAAAAACGCAAGAAAGAGATGCAACCATTTGAGACGGCATTAATTTTGATGATTCTCTAAGATTGCAAGAGACCTCAACCCTTGCATGTGATATGTTCTCTTTTAAGTTCCTTTTCTAGCAAAAAAAATAAAATAAAATAAAATTTGGAGTACAAAATGATGCGGATCACTTTCTTGCGTAAACTTGTTTTGTGGTAGGCCATACACCCGTGATGGAAGCAACTGATGTAGGGTTTTGTGGTAGACCATACACTGTGTAGGCAGCCTCGGTGATTAGGTTTGGACAATCCTCTAAAGAAGACTTCTTTTAAGTATAACAAAGGTTATTTATGAGTCTTTCAAGGGCAGCTTTGGTGTTAGACGAGTTAGGCAGTCGCATAACACCCACGGTAAAATAAGGCCTCCAAAATTGAAATAGAAGTTGTTGATTGGAAAAATCTAAGCGCCATTCAGCTCGATTCCATTAAAAAAACGATTAAAGAAGTCAAAAATAGATGAGCTAAATCCAGTCATCTTCTATTGACAACACTATGTATGAAGAGCTTTGGAGTAAATCCACTACTACTTCTCCCTCTCTTTCTCTCTCTGTTGCTACTAAAAAAACCGGTGTTGCCGGTGTTCACGTAAAACGTTGTTAAAAGCTGAATTGTTGGCGCTTATCTTGTAGGGAATATATACCATAAGATATAGCTGAAAAATTCTAAGAGAAAGCATCGAGCAAGTATTGCATTAGATCGTGCGAAACAAAAATTACGATGGTGTTTTGGGGGTTTGTTAGTTTAATTGGCTACATTTTGTTGACAAAATCACTGCCATGTAAGTATGCTGCTAAAACAGGGACACCGTTAGGGGCGGAGCCACTAAGGAGCTTGGGGGGGCCCAAGGTTCTCCCCAAAAAAATTAAAATTAAAATTGTACCCTAAATTTTGTTATTTTTTCTAATTTTGGCCCCTCCAAAACCTTTTTTTTTCAATTTGGTCCCCCCAAGCTGGGGGGGCTGGCTCCGCCCCTGGACACCGTAATTATTCAAAGTCTTCAAAATATTCAGAAATTATTTCTCCAATGTGAAAAGGGCCTTAATATGACAAGTATCAATACCACAAGCATCAAGAAGGCAATTTCCAATTTCCATGAAGATTTTGCACACGTCTCAGTATTTTTTATCATAACTTTCTACTCAAGTATCGGATTGAGATGAAATTGGTGTCATTCGAAAGCTAATAAAAAATACCACAACTTCACCACCCGGATGGCTCATATAAATGTCCGGATGGACCATCCAACACGTCCAGACGCCCATCAGTTCGAGAAAATTTTGAACAGCTCATCAGACACATCAGGGAAGACAGCATGCAACCGTCCTAATGTTAGGCAATACCATCCGGATGCTCTTCAGTGTTCGAGAAGATTTTGAATAGCTCAGCACACACTTGGTGAAGACAGCTTGCAACCGTCCGGGTGCTAGGGAAACTCCGTCCGAACGCGGAGACTGAACTTTACACGTGAAGCAAAAATCGGTTGCTGCTTGCCGTCGAGACGCTCTATGCCTACATCCGGACACCGCCCAGAGAACTTCGAATCCATGTTGAAATAGGTTTTCTAAATCCTATAAATAGAGGTCTCTAGGCATGTATTTTTTTATAGAATTCAATATTGAATTCCTTTGTACTTAGACAGGGTGTTTAGGCAGATATTGTGAGATTAGCTAGCTCTTTAAGGGTCGTTGTGTGATTTGATCAATTTTGAAGTCTAGCTTAAGGAAGAGCCATAAACTAAAGGATTCTATTGAAGACCCCTTCAGGTAGGAGACCTGGTTGGGAAGCGTTCACGTATAGGTATGTGTTAGGGTGCAAGGTACAATCGCTACATTAAGGTATGTGAGTGTTACTGCTTTGTTACTAGCATTGTTTTCTGAATAGTAGATATCTTGAGTTTGGTTACCTCGTAGAGTTTTTCTCTTAATTGAGTTTTCACTTTGTTAACAAAATATCAGTCTTCTTTAAATTCAGCATTTAGATATTTTGTTACAAATTGATCATATACAAACGGTAAATTAGGAGTCTTTTATTTTTCAGGGTTGAATTAAATCCTCATGCTCCTCTTAAATTTGGGCGTGTAAGGCAAGGGTTTTGAGACCTCTAAACCTTCGCCTTAATTTTGATTATGAGACCAAGAGTGTGGGCTATATTGCCTACACAAGACCCTTTTATATAGGCTTATGTTTTTCTAAGTGATAGTCGGACTAGGTTTCCTTGCCAATTTGGGACTCGAAAAACCTAGTTTTCTATCACCAATATACACAGTCATAAGGGGGAATTCTCATGCAATTAAGTCAAGCCTCTTAAGGGATAATAATCAGTTTGAGAAGAGACCTACAAAGCAAATAAAACTAGCTCCAATTAGCCTAGGACACTTGTCATCTCATAACTTGTCCTAGGTTGCTATTAATTACAATTTATTCTATTATAAAATTGTAATTGCATTCTAGTATTTAATTTGATTAATCAAAACTCCAGTGACATAGTATAATTGCAATTGACCCCTTTCATGAAATATCCAAAGTAGAATTAAAGTCAGAAATAAAATTGTCACATTAATTCACTATATCTTAATTCTTGAATCTCCGATTTAATTTCGTAATTATTCTTGTACTATTGAAATTATATTTCATCTAGTAATTTAATTTTAGTAACTTCTTAGTAAAATACTTTGGCCAAAGATTCAAAGTAATCAATTGCCTTTAAATTTATTTCAAGTTGATATTTCGTATGTTATGGATTCATCTTGAGGACAATGAGGAGTAGTGTTTTCACAATGCTACATGTGATCATCTAACACATCGAGATTTTGAATATGAAAGATCCCACTCAAAAATGTATCAAAGTGACCTTCACTTAACATTTGAATTCACATTCCTCTCAAGATTGAGAGCCAATGCTATAAGCAATCGTGAGTTCAAGTTATTCAATTGACAACAGTTAATAGAATAACAACTAACGTGGTCTACTTCAATGCATTGTAACCACACCAATATGTCAATGAGAAGTCTCCACTTCCATGATGAAGATAGATCATCATGATTAATATGTTATAGTCTTATCAAATGGAATGCCACATTCTATTACCAACTATGAACTATAGTTTATAAATTACAAGGCTTATGACTTAAATCTTCTATGTGATATTCTCATTAACACACCTAAACCATGGAGGAAATGGGTCATCTGAGGGCTCAACTAACCAAGTCTGAGAAGGCCTGGGACAAGGCACAGGATTCCTTGACGAAAGCCCCAGATTCCTTGACAACCACTAAAGTCTCGCTGCATGAGTCCAAGGGAGCTTGCAACCGCCTTAAGTCGAAGTACAAGTTTTGGAAGGCCAAGGCTCTCTAGGTTATGAAGCAGTTGTCCTTCACTCCCTTCCTCCAGGATCAAACATGGACTCAAGGCTTCCACTGGGGTTTCGAGGCTTTCAAGACCTTGGTTCGATTCCTCCTGGGGAGATGGGAGTTTGATCCGGAAACCATGGATGTCAATTTCCTGCCCGTGCCTCAGGATGCGGTTGATGAGTTGGTGGAGGTGGGGGTAGAACTGTTCCCTGATGTCCCCAAGGACAACATCCACTGGAATTACCCGGAAGATACTGAGAGGCAAAACATTATTCCAAAGGGCTATCAAATTCTAAAGAAGAAAGGGTTGAAGGGATTGATTAGACATCCAAATGATCGAGGAAAGCACTGTAAAATTTCTTTCCATTTCACTTTCCGCACATTTTCTTTCATTCCTTTTTCATTTTATTTCTTGTCATTTTATTTTTTACAGCAATTAACATTTTGATGTTTGTTTCTATGTGAAAATATTATTGTTAATTTTGTTGACATGTGTTTTGCTGTTTAAGTTTGGGGGACGCTCAGGCTTTTTTCTGACCTTGATGTTTCCTTACTTCTGGTAACGTATTTCTATACTTCACATTGAGGGCAATGTGTAATTCAAGTTTGAGGGTATGGAAAAACACTCTGTTTGTTTGTTTCTTTATTTTTCTTTGTCTTTTTGTTATAGAAAATTTTGAAAAACAAATTGTAAAAAAAAAAAAAAAAATTGCTACGTTGTTGATCGAGCATGATTACATCACAACTGTGGTTTGTATGCCATTGGTTGATTTAACATATTGAACACTGCATGTCATTAGAAATCTGAATCTTTTGACTCATGTGTTTATCACAAGCACATTAGCATAGGGTCTTTGAGATATGAGATTTGAATTGAGGAGTGTGTGTCTTGAGATTTGTAAGAATTGTTGGTGAAACCTTGGCTTAAATTCAAGAAAAAAAAAAAGGAACCAAAAATAGAAAGAAAGAAAAGAAAAAAATCATCAGTTTGAGTTGTTATTGAGTAACTGAGCCTCTTGCCTCAATAAGCATTGAGTGTTCACATAAAAAGATGAGAAATTCAATTTGGTTAATTGTATGGCTAGTTTGGCTTCGTAACCTTTTTAACTTGAATAATTAAGCCCTTAGGGATGCTTCTACATCTAGTGCCCTAAAACCATATGGTTTGGGAGTCACTAGCCCAACACTCGTTACATAGGTCAATTAGAAAGCTTAAAGGAGTCAAGCATTGTACAACCTACACAATAAAAATAATAATAATAATAATAATAAAGAAGCTCATTTTGATTTAAGCCTTTGTTGTTTTCATCAGATAGAATTCCTATGAATTTTGGGGTACACAAGCTTTGAGAAAAATTGAAAGTTCATGAGTCTATGTTAATCTCACGTGCACTTATTGGAGCATGTGTTGTCTCATTTTTTCAGCTATGAGTTAAATGATTTTTTTTGTCCTGATGATGTGAGTGTAATGTTCATCTTGTTAAACGTGCTTATGATGTGTGAGACATGTGTTTGTGTGAAAATCTTTGTTTGTCAACAACATAATGCTTTAAAATGTTTGTGGGTATCATTTCTGGCAAACCCTCACGAGACTTCACTTGTCCACTAGGGAGTCCTAGGGGTTTAAAAGGTTTGTTGCATACACTAAATGCAATTGTCTCTCCCACGACAGCGGACTTATATTTCATGCTTTGATTTTGTTTTGTTAAGGGACTAGCAAAATGTAGTGATGAGTGCCAAATATCACTACAAAAAAAAAAGCTTTTTGAGCCGTTTCTGTTAGAGCCGTTTTAAAAAAACGGCTCTAATTTGAGCCATTTTTAACTAAAACGGCTCAATTTAAAGTCGTTTTAAAAAAGCGGCTCTAATTATAGGCGTTTTAGTTAAAACAGCTCTAATTAGAGCCGTTTTAATAAAAAGGGCTCTAATTAGAGTCGCTTTTTTAAAACGACTCTAAATTTTTAGAGCCGTTTTAATAAAAAGGGCTCTAATTAGAGTCGCTTTTTTAAAACGACTCTAAATTTTTAGAGCCGTTTTAATAAAAACAGCTCTAATTAGAGCCGTTTTTTTAAAATGACTCTAAATTTTTAGAGCCCTTTTTACTAAAAGGGCTCTAATTAGAGCCGTTTTAGTTAAAACGACTCTAATTGGAGCCGCTTTTTTAAAACGGCTCTAATTTGAGCTGTTTTTTTGTAAAAACGGCTCAAATTAGTTTGAGTCGTTTTAACAAAAGCGGCTCAAATTAAAGCTGTCTTATCGAAAAACGATTCGAAGTGGAGCCATTTTGATGGCTCTAATTGCAGCAGTTTAAACAAAAAAAATGTCTCAAATTAGTGTCGTTTAAACAAAAAAAAGTCTCACATAAATCATACCACGACCGATCACATTGATCGTACCACAATCAATCACATTGGCCGTACCACGATCGATCACATGATCGTACCACGATCCATCACATTGATCGTACCACCAACCATCACTTAGATCGTACCACGATCGATCACATAAATCATACCACAATCGATCACATTGGCCGTATCAAGATCGATCACATAGATCGTACCATAACCAATCACATTGATCATACCACGATTCATCACATTGATCATACCACGATTCATCACATAGATTATACACGATCGATCACGTCGATCGTACCACGACTGATAACATTGATTGTACCACGACTGATCACCTAGATCGTACCACGATTGATCACATAGACTGTACCACGAACCATCACATTGATCGTATCATGATCAATCACATGAATCATACCATGACCGATCATATAGATCGTACCACGATCGATCACATGATTGTACCACGATCGATCACATAGATCATACCCACCATCACATTGATCATACCACGATCGATCACATGGATTATACCACGATTGATCACATTGGCCGTACCACGATCGATCACTTAGATCGTATCACAATTTATCACAGCCAAAAAGAAAATTCAAGTTTTGAATTTTACTTTACTTTTTCCTTTCACACACATAAAATATCTCCTCACTCTCTATGATCCGTCACTCTCGTCTCCCCGTATTTTCCTTTCTCCCTTTCTTTCTTCTTTCTTGTTCTTCTTCTTCCTTCTTCCTTCCCCCCCTGTCTCTCTCCGACCACCATCTCTGGGTCTCTTGAGACCCATGGAAGCTGTCCGTGGGTCTCTAGAGACCATCGTCTGGGTCTCCAGAGACCCACGGCGTGGGTCTCCAGACACCCACGTCCGTGGGTCTCCAGAGATCCACCCAATCAGAAGTCGATTTTTGGTGATTAGGAGCAATTTCCGGGGACTGGACAAGGGGTCGACGACGGGTGAACCAGGGGAGGCTTCCGGTGTAGAATTGTCATATGGACGGTTGCATTTGTCTTCCCATATCTATGTCTGCGAATGAAATCTTTTTACTTGTCGAACACTGAATGGCATCCGGACGTGTAGCTAAGACTTCCGAACGGATGCAACCTTGAATAGTTCGAAGCTTCTGGACATTGATGAGAGTCCGGATGGAATAACCACGTCGTCCAAACGGATGTTGCTTGGACATCCGGACAATTGACAGGGACGACTGATGGATGCAAGGGATTCAACTTCTCTCTCTTGAAATCCGCACAGAATCTTCTTGAAGCACATAACTGAAATGTAAACTCTGAATATAAACAGCATCCCTGATTAATAAGAAACATTACATAGAAGTGATTTTGTCCAACAAAATGCAGCCAATCCTAAACTAACAGATTGCAACATGCCTTTTAAACCCCTAAGACTCCGAGGAGGACGAGTGAAGTCTCGTGAGAGTTTGCCAGATATGATACCCACAAACATTATGCAAAATCATGGTTTCCATAAGATTGAAGTGTCACAAAAACAATGATTCTCATTCATTAGCAAGCTTAACAAGATAAAGACCATCTTCACAATTTCAAGGAATTAAAAATCAAGCTACTAACATGAAATTATCAGATATCACAAGATTCAACTAGTGTAAAGTAAAGTTAACACATAGTCATGAGGTTTCAAAAAAGTTAATCTCAATCATGAATGGTTCAATACTCAAAATTTGCTGGACTCCCCATTTGGATGAAACAATCAAGGCATTTTACTCTTTTTTTTTTCTTTTTTTTTTTTATTTTTTTTGTGTAAGTTGTGCAGTGCTTAGCTCCTTTAAGCTTTCTAATTGAACCATGCATTGAGCTTTAAGCCAATGACTCCCAAACCAAATGGTTTAAGGGCATTAGATGTAAAGACATCTCAAAGGGCTTACTAACTTGAGTAAAAAAGGTAACAAAGCCAAACAAGCCATGCTATTAATCAAAGAAAACTTCCAATCTTTTGACACGAACACTCAATGTTTAATAAGGCAAGAGGTCCGATTACACAGTGAAAGCTCAAAGTGATCATTATTATTATTATTATTATTATTATTATTATGATATCTATGCTAAGGTTACTCCTCCAATAAGTTGTCCAACTACATTCAAGATATTTACAACAAACATAACTGATTTCAGATTTCATACCCCAAAAACTACGCGCTAGTGTGTTTGTGAGAATCAAATTGAAAAAGGTAATATCTCATGCTACCAAGGAAAGTAACAAAACTTTAAATTCCCTAGTCAAGTGATCATGTGTTCATCATGTTAAACTCACCAATGAAATACAAATCAGAATAACATATGTACCCAAACCCCCAAACTTGAATCACATAGTGTCCTCAATGTGTGGAAAGAGAAAATACAACAATAGAGGAGAGAAAAGTACCTAAACAGTCACTAGGGTGCAGAAGAAGATGCTAAGAAGCTACTTGGCAACTACGGTCTAGCCTACCAAGGCTGAGATCGAACGCAGGCCTGTGGCTGGGATCAAGCGCATTGTGTTTGCGCTCGAGCCTAGGAGTGTTAGTGTCTAATGCAAAAAATAGACGGGATCGGTCGAATCGATGGATTCCACGTCCTAACCTAGCTCAAGGCTTTGCATGTAGGGCTTCAATCTTTGACCGTTGACCTTGAACAAAGAGCCATCCCTTGGGTCTTATAATTCGACAGCACCATGTGGAGACACCGATATGACTATAAAAGGGCCATCCCATCTAGAGCGAAGTTTCCCAGGAAAGAGCCAAAGTTTGGAATTGAAAAGCCATACCTTCTGTTCTAGCACAAAGGACTTGGCTAGAATATGTCGGTGCCTTTGTCTTCTCCATGTAAATGTGGGCACTATTGTATGCATCATTGAGCAACTCCAATTCTGTCAACTGAAGTTCCCGTTGATAGCCGGATTCTTTCATGTCGAAGTTGAATTGCTTGATTGTCCACAGAAACTTGTGCTCTAGTTCCACAGGAAGGTGACACACCCTGCCATAATCAATTCGGTATGGAGACATTCCAATCAATGTCTTGTAAGCTGTGTAATAAGCCCATAGTTCATCATTGAGGCCCAAGGACTAATCCTTGCAGTCTGGCCTAACTATCTTTACTAGAATGTGCTTGATCTCCATGTTGGAAACTTCCACTTGGCCACTGGTATGGAGATGGTAGAGAGTGGCCACTTTGTGAGTGACGAAGTATTTGAGGAGCAAGGGTTTTGAGAAATCGGTTGCAAAAGTGCTTACCTTCGTCAGTAAAGATGGCCCGAGGGGTACTGAATCTGCTAAAATTTTTGGCCTTGATGAATTTGACCACAACCCTGTGATCATTAGCCTTGGTGTCCACAGCTTCTACCCATTTAGAGACATAATCCACCCCTACAAGAATATACTCAAACCCAAAAGATGGTGGGAAGGGTCCCATGAAATCGATACCCCAGACATCAAAGATTTCAACAATTAGAATGGGGTTTAGCGGAATTATGTCCGATCAAGACATAGCTCCAAGGTGTTGGCACCTCTCATAAGCCCGGCAAAACTCATAGGCATCTTTGAACAAGGTAGGACATGTGAATCTGCTCTGTAGAACCTTTTTTGTAGCTTTTGTGGCACTAAAGTGTCCTCCACAAGCTAGTAAATGGTAGAATGTAAGAATGCTATGGAATTCACTCTCAAGGACGCAACGTCGAATTATCCGATCAGCACAATACTTGAATAACTCTAGATCTTCCCAAAAATAGCATCGGACTTGTTTGAAGAAGTGGTCCTTGACTTGTTTGGACCAATGAGAAGGGATCCTGTTAGTATTTTATATTGGCTACATTATGGATGACAAAAACACTTTATGAATTGGTTGCTAGTTAAAGGATTATCGGTCTTACTCCGAATCTTCAAGTTTTATGGACAGTCTTTATTCCAAGCCATGTGCCTTGTCACAAGTTTCTAGAAGATGTTCATGAAGATTCCACGCAAATTCCAAGTCAACTAGCTAGTTCCTGTGCAACCATCTGGACAGACCTTTGAAGGCGTCCGGACATCCCGCAGTGTCTAGAAGCTTCAACATTGAAGACGTCCGGACGTCAGGGTAACACCATCCGGACGCTAGGTCAAGCTTCTGCAATTTCTACTCAGAGTTGGATTTCAGTTGACACTTATTTGGGAAGTTTCTGCAAGACGTCCGGACGTCGTGGCAACTTGTCCGGACGATATCCAGCATTCCAGAATATTCTGGATTTCCTTTACATGCGTGGAAAGGATTTACTGCGAAGACCGTCCGGACGCTTAGCCAAGCCGTCCAGACGTGGTCCTGTTTTGGGAAGAATCACGCTATTTTGGAAAGACAGTTGCAGAAAACCGTCCAGACGAGGCTATCTTCCGTCTGAACGCTCCACAGCCAGAGTTTGAATTTGTCTAGAATTAGGTTTTCTAAAGCACATATAAAAAGGGCTCTAGGCTTGTTATTTGTAAGAATTCAGTATAGAATTCCATAGTGCTTAGAGAGGGTGTTTAGGGAGAATTGAAGATTCGCTAGCTGTGTGCTACCATTGTTCGTGTGAAGTCTATCTTAGGGGTCGGCACTATGGTAAAGGAATTCATCAAAGACCCCTTCAAGTAGGAGACTTGGTTGGGAAGCAATCACAATGGGCTTCGTGTTATAGTTAAAGGTATGACTATTGCAATAGGTTTTGTGAGTACGAGTGCTTTGTAACTTGCTTTGTAACTTGCTTTGTCTTTAGATAGTGAATTTCCTGGGTTTGGCAGCCTTGGAGTGGTTTTTCTCTTCATAGAGTTTCCATTTTGTCAACAAATATCTTATCTCTTTTATTTTCCGTAGTTAAGATATTTTGTTGTACATGAACAGACACTTGGTTGTTTAGAAGTCATATTTTATTTTCAAATCCCTTTAGATAGTGAATTTCCTGGGTTTGGCTGCCCCGGAGTGGTTTTTCTCTTCATAGAGTTTCCACTTTGTCAACAAATATCTTGTCTCTTTTATTTTCCGCATTTAAGATATTTTGTTGTACATGAACAGACACTTGGTTGTTTAGAAGTCATATTTAAATCCGACCTGTGGCTAAATAGTTAGCAATATCACATACCAAGGCAGCTCCCTCGGAGTAATCTCAAATAGTTGCTCATCCAGGAAGGAGTCTTGAACTGGAATAGGTTGAGGTGTCTCAAACAAAATCCGTGACAGGTGGTCGGCGACAACATTCTCAATTCCCTTCTTGTCTCGTATTTCGATGTCGAATTCTTGCAGAAGAAGTATCCATCGAATCAACCAGGACTTAGTTTCTTTCTTGGCCAGCAAATGGCGCAGAGCCGGATGATCAGAGTAGATGATTGCCTTGGATCCCAGAATATATGTGTGGAATTTATCCAAGGAAAAGACAACGGGAAGCAGCTCTTTTTTTGTTGTTGTGTAATTGACTTGAGCGTCAACCATGAAAATTAAAATTGACTTCTAATTTACCGTGTACATGTGTAATGTGTAACAAAATATCAAAAGTGTGGAATTAAAATAGACAGGTATTTTGTTAACGAAGTGGAAACTCAATTAAGAGAAAACCCACTCCGGGGCAGCCAAACCTAAAAACTCCACTATTTTGGTTTGTAATTGGCTACATTCTGTTGGACAAAATCACTTTCTTGTGATGATGCTTTTTATCAGGGGTTCAGTCATTTTCAGAAGTCTTCCTTTCAGAGCTATGCTTCTAGAAGATTTTGTACAGATTCCAAGTTAGAAAAATTGGATCCCTTACATCCGTCCGGACGATGTGATATTCTGTCTGGACGTTCAACTGTCCAAGCATCATCCGTCCGGACGACGAAAACTTTTAGTCCGAACCTTCCTCTGTCTCGAGAACCTTCGAACTACTCCAGCTTGCATCCGTCTGGACGTCTCATCAACACGGCTGGATTTTTTTCAATGTTCAGCAAGTTGAAAGATCTCTTTCCAAAACACAGATATGGAAAGACAGCTACAACCGTCCGGACGATGTGTGTTCCCGTCCGAACGCTCTCCTTCATAAGGCAAGTCGTGCATACAAAGTTCAACCGTCCGGACGTCAGTCTTCATGATTTGGACACTCAAGCTTCATACACGAAAATTGCGTGCAACAGTTCAATCGTCCGAACATCAGCCTTCATGGTCCGGATGCTCAAAGTCTAGATATGGAAATTGCATGCAGCTAAAGTGCAACCGTTCGAACACTGGGGCAACACCGTCTAGACACAGCCCTATTCAGAATATCGTGCGAATTTAGAAAGCCAGTTGCACAGTTGTCCGTCTGGACGCCATCAGCTACTGCCTGGACGCCACCTAGGTAATTCAAGTCAGACATAAATTTGGATTCCTATAGCCTATAAATAGAGGCCCCTAGGCATGTTGTTTGTAAGAATTCAGCAGTGAATTCTGTAGAAGCTTCGAGTGTTTATGTAAGAGTTATTGTGCTGAAGTGTCCTCTCTCAAGCCGTTGCCAAGTGCTTTTGTTGTGCTGAACTGAAGTCTATCTTAGGGTTAGCCCTAAGGTAAAGAATTCCATTGAAGACCCCTTCAAGTAGGTGACTTGGTTGGGAAGCGTTCGTGTTGGGTTACACATCAAAGTGCTAGATACGATCGCTGCATCGGGTATGTGAGTGTTACTGTCTTTGTACTAGCTTTGTCTTCTAAATAGTGGATATCCTAGGTTTGGCTGTCCCTGAGTGGTTTTTCTCTTGATTGAGTTTCCACTTCGTCAACAAAATATCTGTCTCTTTATTTTCCGCATTATGATATTTTGTTGCACACTATTGCACACACTTCATAAATCAGAAGTCCAATAATTTTCAATTGGTACCAGAGCTTGGTACACTCTGTTTAAGATTCAAATCTTGAGTGTTATCTTTCCTTTTGACTTCTAGTTTTATTTCAAATGTCTCAAAATCTTAATAATGTTCCTGCCTTTGATGGTACGAACTATGGCTATTGGAAAACTCATATGCGATTCTTTTTAAAATCCATTGACTGTTGGAAAAGTGTTGAAACTGGTTGGACTAAGCCAGCGGATGCAACTCCCAAATCAGTCACTAATAAAAACTTACGACTTCTCAATGATAAAGCCCTCCATGCTTTATGTCAAGCGCTTTTACCGTCTGAATTCTCTAGAATCACAAACAGTGAATCTGCTAAAGAAGCATGGCAAATCTTAGAAACAATATATGAAGTCACCAAACTTGTTAAATCTGTTAAACTTCAAATGTTGATTTCTAGATTTGAAGAAATTAAGATGTTGGAAGATGAGACATTCGGAGAGTTTTACTCCAAAATGAGTGACCTAAGAAACTCAATGGTGAGTCTTGGGAAACCTGTCTCGGACGTAAAACTCATCCGTAAAATTGCAAGATCTTTGCCTAAGCGTTTCAAAAACAAGGTGACAACAATTGAAGAAAGCAAAGACTTGGAAGAGATGAAGATTGAAGAGCTGGTGGGATCTCTTAAAACCTATGAGATGTCCCTGCCCCCGGTCAAAAAGGTGAAGTCCATTGCCCAGAAAGCTTCGATAAAGAAGGTCAAAGTTTCATCTGGAGATGACTCTGGGGATGAAGAAAAAGTTGTGGCTATGCTGGCCAAAAATTTCAGAAGATTAATGAGGAATGATCGGTTCAAGAAGAAGTTTTCTAAAAACTGAAGAAGGCCCCCAGAGAATCTAAAGCTGAGGAAGCTGAGAAGAAAGATCCCAGAGGCCCAAGATGTTTTGAATGCTCAAGGTTTGGGTATATATGGGCTGACTATGGGAACCTCAAGCAGGGAAAAGGGAAGGCTTACAATGCGACTCTCAGTGATGAGTCCGAAGAAGAAGAAGCTCCTGAGCATGAGAAATATCTAGCCTTTGTGGCTTCACATGTAGAAGATGATAATTTTTATTACTCAAAGCACAGTGATGAAGATGGGGAAGAACTCAAGGAGGCTTATAAAACCCTCTATGTAGAGTTCAAGAACCTGAAGGAAGCACACAAGCAGCATATTCATGAGCTAAACAGTTTACAAACAGAAAAAAGCTCACTACTGCTCAAGATACAGGGACTAGAGGAGAAGCTACTGGAGACACAACTACAGTTGAAGAGGGTCACCGATGAAAAGCTGACGCATATTTTGTCAATCCAGAAGAGCCCAACAGACAAGACTGGACTCAGGTATGTAGCTCCTCCCTCTGACATTCCTTCTACTTCTAGGACTGTCTTTGTTAAACCCATAGTCCCTGAGCCTCCACCCATAGTAGTGGATAAAGGGAAGGACAAAATCAATGGAGATGTTCCTGTCACTCAGAAGCTCCCTACCATCAAAAGATTTCCCATATGCCATCACTGCGGATTAAGCGGGCATGCCCGACCCCAGTGCTCCCTTCTCAAGGCTCAAAAAGTGAAGGTCAAGAAAGAAATGCCCAGACAAGTAAATTTCGATACAAGACCTCTGTCCCAGTATCAGACTCCATGGCATCAATCTCCAAGAAATCAGGCTCCCCATCAGGCTCTATGGTATCAAGCTCCAAGGTATCAGGCCCCATGGCATCATGCCCCACAGCGCCAAGCTCCTCAGCATCAGCGGCCTCAGCAGAGATTTGTTCCTGCAAATCAAAATGGCAAATCTAAGTCAAACAAATCCGTGTACTTTAAAAAGCCGCCAAAGGTAGAGGATGATCAATACTACAGGGAGCTACCTATTTTGATACAGAGCATGATACAATGAATGGATCATCAGATAAAGTCCTGCCAATAACCATCGATAGGAAGACAGGCATGGGTCAGGAAGAAGGAAGACATTCACCCCTTGAGGGGGAATGGACTCACGTAGTTGGTGACGATATTCATGCCTAGGATTTGGTTCCTAATCCTAGAGCATCATGTTTGATTGCATTGCATGATCTTCTACTTGTTATATTTTGTTTTTGCTTTGAAATTTAGGAACCACTAATTTTGCCCCCTATTTCTTTTGAGAGAATCTTGGAGGTACTATTTGTGGAAGACAAAAAAAGCATGTCGGGCGACTATTTTTCTGTATTGGCAATTTTGATCCTTCACAGGTTTGATCTTGCCTTGCATGCTAGTCCTATGATGTTGTTTCCATATAGCATGTTTTTATTGTTTGTTTAAAAATAAAATAAAATAAAAAAATTGGGGGAAAAAATGCAGGGAATTTTATTTTGTCTTTTCTTGACATGTCAGATATTGCTTGTATTTTTGCCTGATATCTCAGTTCATTGTGCACTAATTGCCTATGTTTAGATATGATTGAGAGTTTATGTCTATATATCTGCCAAGTTTTTCCTCTGCATGTAAAAGCTGGATAGTTACTGAAAAATTAAATGGACTTCTAATTTAACAGTGTGTGTGAATAGTATGCAACAAAATATTAAATGCGGAATTAAAGGAGACAAATATTTTGTTGACGAAGTGAAAACTTAGTTAAAAGAAAAACCACTCTAGGGCAGCCAAACCCAGGATATCCACCATTCAGAAGACAAAGCTAGATACAAAGTAGTAACACTCACATACCCCTGATGCAGTGGTCGTACCTTGCTCTCTAATGTGTAACCCAACACGAACGCCTCCCAACCAGGTCTCCTACCTGAAGGGGTCTTCAATGGAATCCTTTACCTTAGGGCCAACCCCTAAGATAGACTTCACAGCTAATCAAATCACACACTGGCAAAGCTAGAGAGCTAGCAGATCTTCAATATCTCCCTAAGCACCCTCTCTAAGCTTTAGAGAATTCACCACCGAATTCTGTATTGAAAGCATGCCTCAAGCATATTATTTATAGGCTTTGGAAACCCAAAATCGAGTCAAAAACAGAGTCTGAGGCACACGCGTCCGAATGGGAGCCTTGGGCCGTCCGGACGGGCCAAGTTTTTCTTGTTCGAAAAGTAATTCTGGAATTTTCTGCAGGGCCGTCTAGATGGGCAAATGTTTCCGTCCGGACGGATGCCGTTCGAAACCTAGTAATGGCCATCTGGATGATAAATTTACATAACTTTTTCTTAGCTTTCCAACGACGCCGATTTCTTCCCAATCCGATATTTGAGTAAAACGTTATGACCAAAATACTCGAGAGTGTCCAGAAGGCTTGACCGAGCGTCCAAACGGTCAACTGCAACCGCCTTTCCAAACTAGCACTGAAAGCTTCCATATAAAGGCTGCGTCTGGATGGTGTTGCCCTAGCGTCCGAACAATTGCACTTTGGCTGCACGTAATTACCATAATAAGGCTTTGGAGCGTCCGGACCAGGAGGATGGTCGTCCGGACGGTTGAACTGGTGCACACAATTTCCATATATGAAGCTTGATCGTCCGGACCATGAAAGCTGACGTCCGGACGGTTGAACTTGGTATGCACGTTCTTGCCTTATAGAGGACATTGTCCGGACGGGATCACACATCGTGCGGACGGTAGCAGCCGTCTTCCCATAACTGTGTCTTGAGGCAGAAACCCTAATGCTTGTCAAACACTGAATGGCGTTTGGACGGTATAGCGACGTCGTCCAAACGGATGCACTGGAACATTGGGATCTTCTCGAACTCTGAAGAGCGTCTGGACGATTTGCCATTACGTCCGGAAGGATGGAATCTTGAACTATTCGAAGCTTCTAGACACTGATGGGCGTTCAGACGGAAAGTTCTCTTCATCCGGACGGATATTGCTGACTGATGAGCGTCCAGACTGAATACCTCGTCGTCCGGAGGCCTGACAGGGAACCGAAATAAACTTGCTTCAAAACTTCACAGAATCTTCTTGAAGAACATAGCTGAAGAGTAGACTCTGGATAAAGCAGCATCCCTGTGAAAACAGCAACATTACATAGCAGTGATTTTGTCCAACAGAATGCAGCCAACACAAAAACTAACAAACTCCCCCTTTGGCCTTTCTGGGACAAAAATCACTTGACCGATGAAAAATACAATGCTGGTCCAATTATTACTCCCCCTTTTTGTCACAAAGGGTCAAAGGGTAAAATAGAGTAATGAGAAAAACTACACAACAATTAATCCTCCTCAAAGTCTCAGAAGTACAAGGGTAAACAGAGTAATAATATCCACAAACAAAAAACGTTCTAAAATCCTAATCGATAGGAAACTAAAGAAAAGTCTGCAAGTGGCCCAAAAGAGAGGAACAGAAATCCTCCAAGTATCAAATTTACCTAATCCACTGAAATTAAGTAACGGCGAGAAATCCGTATAAACGGCTGGATTTGTACTACTTTGGCTTCTAGCTCAGGAAGCCGGGAACCATGGACTGAAAGATCTTCAATCTCTTGATTTTGCAAAGCCTAAACCTGATTATCCGTAGATTGACATCCTCTAAGCAACTGGTTTGCAAGATAACTGAGGAGATTCACCACTGAACCTCTAACTGATGCAAATCTGAGGGAATGCTATGGAAGGCTATGCACGAGCTAGGGGAAAAAGCTTATCTCAAATCCCAAGACCTTTGGAAATTGAACATCCAAATTCAACAACAGTCAGTTTTCCAAAGGATGCATCTGTCAAACACTATGCTGGGAGCCGCTGAATGTCGTATTCCTGAATCAAAACCAATCAGAAATATCTCCAAAAATACCATTAGATCCTGTTAGTTCCAAAAATAATGTGGTATTTAAGACAGCTGTCAAATGGATGCCAAAGAATTACAAAAACAAAGATCGCAATCCAAATGACCAGATATATCAATATCAACCCAACACACAGACAGAATAGGATTTTCATGCACACTATCTCAAGAAAATATCCCAACAAATATTCCAATATTCTAAAAGCACAAAAACTTAAAAGAATAACGGAAGACACATTGAAGGTCATGGGATGAGAAGAGATGTGCAAAGAATGCCAAAATCTCGGGATAAATCCACGAGAAAAACACACAACATGAGATGATAAATCAATAAAAATGCAAAGATGTGTGTATAGCAGAGAAAGAGAAGCAAGTCTTAAACCTATAGAGATCCTGTCCGGATGTGCAACTGCTAGGTCAACATATGGCAAGACTGCTCTCGTCTGGACATAAGAAAAGGTCAGTCCGAACACTTCACATTTGAAAATCTGAAACTTGAGGAAAATATGCAGAAAAATATTTTTCCCAAAAGTTAGCTTCAAAACACGCATGTATAATCAACTGATAAAGCAGTCAAATAGCATTGCAAAAATATGCAAAGATATAAATGAGAGTTAAGTATTCAATAAGCACAAATTTCCCTGCAGATAGAAATTTTAAATAGATTACTCAGCTCATGCAATGCGTGTGTGTGTGAAGACTTTCTCAATAAGGTATGAAATTCATTGATATGACAAAAAGCAACCAGATTTTCCAAACAAGAGATAAAATCAATGAAAGATCAACCAAAAGTCAAACCTTATCTTACTAGGGCCTAGCCACCCTCATCTGATACACTCCCCCTAAGATGCAGCACCTAATTGTTTTACTTGTACCATGAAGGACAAGGTAAAATTTTACTTGCACATAGAGGGCAAGGCATATTGCAAATTCAGCACATAAGCAATGAATATACAATTTAAAGCACATAATTCATATGATTAACTATTTGATTCTTAAGGTGCTGTAAACTATAGGGAATGCCAGAATTTTTAGGTTCTAGGTTCAACTAGCATTTGGTCAATTTGGCCATCTTATCAAAAACCTCTTCTCTTATCTAGAATTTCTAGAAGCAAAAAGTCAGAGAAGGAAAAGATGTACCTTAGGGGAGTCTTAGATAGTGCACATTTTCATCGCATGAGGAAAGTAACTATCTATCATTAAGATGCAACAGGAAAACTTAGCAGATATCATGCATAAACTTTCAATCATATATAAGCATATTTAATCAATGCACAATGAACTAAGATATCAGGCAAAAACACATGCAATATCTGAAAAGCTATCAAAAGAAAAAATAAATAAATAAAATAAAATAAAAATTCCCCATCTTTTCCCCATTTTTTTTTTTTTTTTGTTGAAAACAAAAAAAAAAAACTACAAAGACATGCTTATAGAAAAGGAAATGACATCTAATCCTAGCATGTAAGGTAAAACCAAACCTGTCCTCATGGAGAGAGGTTTAGAAATACCAAGACAGAAAAGCAGCCGCCCGACATGCTTTAACTGTCATTACCAAAAGAATATCTGCAGATGTTTCTCAAGACAACAAGAGAAAATATGGGGGATAAAATAAATGGTTCCTCAAGCAAAATGCAAGGCATGAATAAGAGAAAAATACATGCAATATCTGAAAATCTCTCAAGAGAAAAATAAAATTCCGCATCTTCTCCCAATTTTTTTTTTTTTTTTGTTGAAAACCAATAAACAGAAAAACAACAAAGACATGCTTATGGAAAAGGAAATGACATCTAACCCCAGCATGTAAGGTAAAGCCAAACTTGTCCTCATGGAGAGAGGTTTAGAAATACCAAGATAGAAAAGCAGCCGCCCAACGTGCTTTAACTGTGATCCCCAAAAAAAAATATCTGACAAGCACTAGGATTTAGGAACCACAATCCTAGGCATGGGAGACTTCACCTTTACTAGGTGAGTCCACTCCCCCTCAAGGGGTGAATGGTCTCATCCTTCTTGACCCATACCTGCTTAACCCGTAGAGATGGTTTGTGGGTCATGTCCATATTGGCCATACTCCTTAGCATATATTGCATTAGGCTCAGCAACCCTTCATAGCCATGGTTGCTAGTGGGCTTCTGCGGCTTCCTCTTGTAGCGCCTTGGTTTGTTCTTCTTTGATTTGCCACTATGATAGGCAAGAACAAACTGCTGCTGATGTCGTGAAGCCTGAAGTGCCGTAGGAGGTAGAGTGTCTGATGTAGCTCTTGTTGGCAGCTTCCTCTGAACCTTCAACTTCTAAAGCTGTGGACATTTGAGTCGAATGTGACCGGTGATGCTGCAATGATGGCAGGTGGGCAAGCTTCTTTTGTTTGAATGCTTCTTGACATTCTCTGCAGAATTATAGTTAGCATTCTTATAAATAACATTGTCCTTAACTTTTATATGTCTCCTATGCAGATGGACATATTTTGATGAGGAAGAATCATCAACTTCACTTTTCCTCATAGCATCCTGCTTAATCTAAGGCCTGTGGGATTTCAACAAATAACAATTTGGCCTAATATGACCAATTTTCCCACAATTATGACAAGTAGGAACAAACTTACCTTGTGTTCTTGATTCCTTGGGCTTAGGCATCACACAATTATTCAAGCAAGAATTATCCAAACAAGCAGTGTCTATTATCACAGGCTTAATAATAGTGAAATCTAATTCAGAATCAGAAGCATGTGAAGTATAAACACTCAAATCATCAACAATTAAACCAGGCTTGTTAGGAACATCTGAATGAATACAAAGCATGCTCTTCAAATTATCAGTAGAGAATTTTTTTCAAGAGATCTTCAGATTCTTTTAATTTATTCTCAAGTTTATCAACAATGTCAAATAGCATGGTATTCTCAAATTTCAAAGACTCAATCAAAGCATGTGATTCAGACAACTGAACAATCAAAGACTTTTTTTCTTGCTTCACCTTTTTGAGAAATAAGTTTATCGAATTTTGCAAAAACTTTAGAGAGATCAATATCATAATTTTCTTCAGATGACTGAGAGAAATCCATGATAAAAGGTGTAATAAAAAATAGAAGTCACGAGAGATGAGGATCACACTCAGGAAATAAATCCTAAACAGAGTGTACCTGCTCTGATACCAATTGAAAAATTAAATGGACTTCTAATTTAACAGTGTGTGTGAACAGTGTGCAGCAAAATATTAAATGCAGAATTAAACGAGACAAATTTTGTTGATGAATTGGAAACTCAGTTAAGAGAAAAACCACTCCGGGATAGCCAAACCCAGGATATCCACAATTCAGAAGACAAAGCTAGATACAAAGCAGAAACACTCACATACCCCTGATGCAGTGGTCGTACCTTGCTCTTTAACGTGTAACCCAACACGAACGCCTCCCAACCAGGTCTCCTACCTGAAGGGGTCTTCAATGGAATCCTTTACCTTAGGGCCAACCCCTAAGACAGACTTCACAGCTAATCAAATCACACACTAGCAAAGCTAGAGAGCTAGCAGATCTTCAATATCTCCCTAAACACCCTCTCTAAGCTGTATAGAATTCACCACCGAATTCTGTGTTGAAAGTATGCCTCAAGCCTCTTATTTATAGGCTTTGGAAACCCAAAATCGAGTCAAAAACAGAGTCTGAGACATGCACGTCCGGACGGGAGCCTTGGGCCGTTCGGACGGGCCAAGTTTTTCTTGTCCGAAAAGTAATTCTGGAATTTTCTACAGGGCCCTCCGGACACTAGTAATGGCCTTCTGGAAGCTCAATTTATAGAACTTTTTTTGAGCTTTCCAACGACGCTAATTTTGTCCCAATCCGATATTTGAGTAAAACGTTATGACCAAAATACTCGAGGGTGTCCGGACGGCTTGACCAAGCGTCCAAACGGTCAACTGCAACCGCCTTTCCAAAGTAGCACTGAAAGCTTCCATATAAAGGCCGCGTCCGGATGGTGTTGCCCTAGCGTCCGAACAGTTGCACTTTGGCTGCATGTAATTACCATAATAAGGCTTTGGAGCGTCCGAACCAGGAGGATAGTCGCCCAGACGGTTGAACTGGTGCACGTAATTTCCATATATGTAGCTTGATCGTTCGGACCATGAAGGCTAACGTCCGGACGGTTGAACTTGGTATGCACGTTCTTTCCTTATAGAGGACATCGTCTGAACGAGATCACACATCGTGCGGACGGTAGCAGCCGTCTTCCCATAACTGTCTTGAGGCAGAAACCCTAATGCTTGTCAAACACTGAATGGCGTCCGGACAGTATAGCCACGTCGTCCGGACGGATGCACTGGAACACTGGGATCTTCTCAAACTCTGAAGAGCGTCCGAACGATTTGCCATTACATCCGGACGAATGTAATCTTGAACTGTTCGAAGCTTCTAGCCACTAATGGTCGTCCGAACGGAAAGTTCTCGTCGTCCGGACGAATATTGCTGATTGATGCGCATCCGAACGGATTACCACGTCGTCCGGACGGCTGACAAGGAACCGAAATAAACTTGCTTCAAAACTTCACAGAATCTTCTTGAAGAACATAGCTGAAGAGTAAACTTTGGATAAAGCAGCATCCCTGTGAAAACAGCAACATTACATAGCAGTGATTTTGTCCAACAGAATGCAGCCAACACAAAAACTAATAGTTACTTTCCTCATGCGATGAAAATGTGCACTATCCAAGGCTCCTCTAAGGTGAATTTTTTTTCTCTATGACTTTTTGCTTTTGAAGATTCTTATGAGAGAGATTTTTTTTGTAATGAAAAATTGAATTGACTTCTAATTTAAACAAGAAGTGTGTGTGCACAAAGTGTCAACAAAATAAGCACAGCGGAAAGTAAATGACACAGAGATTTTTATTGACAAAGTGGAAACTCAATCAAGAGAAAAACCACTCCGGGGCAGCCAAACCCAGGAATTCCACTATTCAAAAGACAAAGCTAGATACAAGACAGTAACACTCACATATACCCGATGCAGTTGTCGTATCTTGATCTCTGACGTGTAACCCAACACGAACGCTTCCCAACCAGGTTCTCCTACCTGAAGGGGTCTTCAATGGAACTCCTTACCTTAGAGCCGACCTTTAAGGTAGACTTCAGTTGTAGCACAGCAACAGCACACTTGAAAAGGGCTTCAGAGGAAATGTCACGTCTCTGAGCAGTTGAGGAATTCAATTCTGAATTCTTGCAGTTCTCAGTGCCCAGGGGCCTCTATTTATAGGCTGGGGGCTCAAATGAGCGTCAGGCAAAATATACCCGGGCACCGTCCGGATGGTGGACATGGGCCGTCCGGACGGACAACTATGCGACAAGATTTTCTGAAAAATTTGCAGGGAAATCTTTCCTATTTAAGGGCATCGTCCGGACGGGAGCACGTCCACTGCAAGTAATTTCCTTATAAGGCTCTCGTGCGTCCGGACCATGGGGGATGAGCGTCCGGACAGCTATTCTTCAACATGCAATTTCTATATCGGTAATGCGCGCGCGTCCGGACCATGATAGGCAGTCGTCCGGACGGTTGAAGTCGAATCGGCAATTTCCTTCTTCGATGCACGCGCGTCCGAACCATAGCTGTCAGACGTCCGGACGGTCATATTTGAATTGCGATTCTTGCCTTAAGGAGACGCGCGTTCGGACGGGATACCACATCGTCCGGACGGTTGACTGATCTTCCCTTTCTTGGAACTTGGAAAGAAATCATGAGCTGATCGAGTACTGGGAGGCATCCGGATGTGATGCTGAAACGTCCGGATGGATGCAAGATGGCATAGAAACTTCTCGATACAGTATGGGGTCCGAACGGAATGAAAACTTCGTCCGGACGGATGATGCTGGTATGTCTAGCGTCCGGACGGGATGGCACGTCGTCCAGACGGATGGAACAGTGGACAGATGGGCGTCCGGACAGGATGGCTAGATCGTCTAAACGGCTGAAAAGGAACTTGGATTCTTCTGACTTGCAGACTCTGAATAGTGGAATCCCTGTTTACAGCATCTTTACACTTAAGTGATTTTGTCCAAACACAGAATGGGCCAAAATACTAACAAACTCCCCCTTTGGCCATTCTGGGACAAAAATCACTTGACCAGTTTGGAAATACATTATCGGTCCAAAAATAAAAATTACTCCCCATTTTTGTCTCAAAGGGACAAAGGGTAAAACAAAGTAATATAAACTAACTGTCATAAAAATTACTCCCCCTAACGGTCTCATAAGGACCCGGGAAACAGAGTAATATAAGTTCAACAGTTATCAGAACAAAGACTGAAAAATTGCTGAATAGGGAGAAAGCAGCAAAGTAAGGGCCTTCACAAGTATTGCAGCACACGCATGTATTTCTGTCTGAAAAACTAGTCATAGAGCAGGTCAGAATTATGAGAACATGGAGATGATAGACCAGTATAACAGAAACAAAAGTTACCCTGCCAAAATAATGAAGATAACCTGCTCAACTCATGCAATGCGTGTGTGTGTGTGAAGACTGAACCCACAAGGTTTGAAAAATCATGACAAGAGCAACTGGATTTCCTGAAGAAGAGAGAGAATCCGTGACAGATTAGCCAAAAGTCAAACCTTACTTTTACTAGGGCCTAGCCATCCTCATTTGATACACTCCCCCTGAGATACAGCACCGAATTGTTTTACTTGTACCATGAAGGATAAGATAAATTTTTACTTGCTCATAGAGGGTAATGTATATTGCAAATTCAATACAGAAGCAGTGAATAGACAATTTTAAAGCACAAAATTCATACGAATAACTGCTCAATTCTTATGGTGCTGCAGGCTAGAGGAAATGCCAGAGTTTTGAGATCCTAGGTTCAACTAGCCTGTAGTCAATTTGACCATCTTATCACAAACCTCTTCTCTTTTTCAGAAATTCTAGAAGCAAACAGTCAGAGAAGGAAAAATACACACCTTTGGGGAGTCTAGGATAGTGCATGAGGTCATCACATGAGATAAGCGACTATCAAACAAAACAATGAGCAAGGAAAAACTTTGTACATGTCAGACTAATGTTTCCACCCACATGTAAACATAATATATCATTGCTCAATAGACTAGTAAACTAGAAAGAATACCTGAAATAGCTGACATACCTTGTGAAAGACTTACCCTGCTACGAAGACTCCCCTTTTTTTCTTTTTCTTTTTTTATTATTACAACATCATGCTATCAGAGGACAAAGAATTCATCCTAGCATGGAACATCATTTCTAGGACATGGCACAAACACCAATGGCTTTACGAAGAGACTCAAACCTGCTACCATCTAGAGGTTTGGTAAGTATGTCAGGCAATTGATTTTCAGTGGGAATGAATGAGAGAGAAACCACCTCAAATTCCACAAGTTCACGTAAAAAGTGATGTCTGATGTCGATGTACTTGGTCCGAGAGTGCTGAACGGGATTCTTTGAGATATTAATCGCACTAGTCTTATCACAGTTGATAATCATAGTATCTTGAGAGAATCCGTAGTCTTCCAGCAGCGTCTTCATCCACAATAATTGAGTGCAGTAGCTACCCGCAGCAATATACTCAGTCTTAGCAATGGAGAGAGAAATAGACGCTTGCTTCTTGCTCATCCAAGCTACCAGATTGTTCCCCACATAGAAGCATCCTCCAGAGGTACTTTTTCTATCATCAGCATTTCCAGTCCAATCTGCATCAGAGTATCTTGCAACAACAAGATTTGTTTCTCTAGAATACCATATGCCATAAGAGAAGGTATCATTTACATACCTGATGATACGCTTAACTGCAGTGAGGTGGGATTCCTTTGGATTTGCTTGGAAACGAGCACAAACACCCACACTGAAAGCAATGTCTGGTCGGCTGGCTTTAAGATACAGGAGGCTCCCTATCATACTCCTGTAAAGTGATGGATCAACAGATTTGCCTACAAGATCACTACTGATCTTGACACTGGTGCTCATGGGAGTGCGAGCACTACTTTTTCCATCCAAACCAAAATGTTTGACCAGATCCCTAGCATACTTAGACTAAGAAATGAAGATGCCTTCAGCAGTTTGCTTAACTTGAAGGCCAAGGAATTAGTTCAGCTCACCAATCATGCTCATCTCAAATTCCTGCTTCATTTCCTCAGAGAACTCATGGGCAAGAGAGTCTAAAGTAGCTCCAAAAATAATGTCATCAACATAAATTTTAGCAATGAGTTTGTGAGTACCTTGTTGCCTGATAAACAGAGTTCAATCAGCTTGTCCCATTGTGAATCCCTTGGCCAGGAGATAAGTGGTGAGACGCTCATACCATGCCCGAGGAGCCTGCTTAACCCCATATAGTGCCTTTTTCAGCTTGTACACATGATGGGGATGATGAGGGTCTTGAAAACCCTTTGGCTATTCTACATAAACTTCTTCTTGCAGAACTCCATTTAAGAAGGCACTCTTTACATCCATCTGATATAACTTGAAGTCAAGATGACAAGCAATAGAGAGAAGGATTCTGATAGACTCTAACCTAGCAACAGGGGCAAAGGCTTCATACCTTATCAAGAAAGTCTTCACACACACACACGCATTGCATGAGTTGAGTAATCTATTTGAAATTTCTGTCTACAGGAAATTTTTGTGATAATTGAACTCTGAACTCTCTTTTATATCTTTGAATATTTTTGAGATGCTATCTAACTGCTTTATCAGTTGATTATACATGCGTGTTCTGAAGCTGACATTAGGAAAAATATTTATTCTGC
Organism: Alnus glutinosa; assembly: GCF_958979055.1. Taxonomy (NCBI): domain Eukaryota; kingdom Viridiplantae; phylum Streptophyta; class Magnoliopsida; order Fagales; family Betulaceae; genus Alnus; species Alnus glutinosa. Next base: position 23,523,394 of record NC_084889.1, on the reverse strand, counting down.
AAATTTTCCTTCAGTTTCTGCTTTTTAGTGTGAAGTGTCCGAACAGCTACGACTCAGACGGCCGGACGGTCAGGTGATCCGTCCCGACGAGCGCGACATCGTCGCATGCTTATGTGGCAACGTGCATCCAGAAGAGTTAGTGATCCGTCCGGATGGGGACCCCACAAGGTTAAAGCATCACTTTCTCCCCTAGCCGCAACATCCCTTTTCTTTATCTTTTGTTTTTGTCTCATTTGTGTGCGTTTTTCTCGAGTTTTCTCACGATTTCTCAGATTTTTTGTCCTTTTGTGCATTTTTCTCTCCATTCTAGGTACTTTTCGTGTTCTTTTTATTCTTCTCAGTGTTTTATTAATTGTTAGAATATTGAATCTTTTGGGAATATGTTTGTGATTAAAAATGCATATTTGTGATATCTACTACATTGGGATTATCTGTTTTGGCGTTCCTTTGGACTGTATTGGGTTATTTGTTGTTTGTAAAATTTTGGAAGAGTCCATTTTATTGCAGTTATAATGCCGAATTTTTTTGGAACTAACAAGAATCTAATATTTTTGAAAATATTTTTGGCAGACCTTGTTGGTTATTTTTGCATAATCATGTCTACTAGCAGTCCACAACGTAGAGTCCAATAAAGGATAGAGGAGGATGTGGCAGCTTCCCGAGCCAAGATAATGAACAAGCTAGTAATTGCAGAGCACAATGTTGTTCAAGCGGATGTTATGGCGGCTCCCCTGGATAGTATCGATGAGATTATCCAAACCTATAACTGGGGCTACCTTCACAACTGTGCATGTGTTATTCTCACTAGAATGGTCCGAGAGTTTTATGCTCATCTCGAGGTAGTTCAGGATGATGACCACAAAATTGTCCTACAGTCTACCATTACGGGGCATATTATTATGGTTGATCCTCAGTTTATCAGCTAGATCATTGAAGTGCCAGTTCTTCAAATTTCTACCAGCCTTTACAATGAAGTTGTCTTGCCTCCTTCCTTGGATAAGCTCCGTGTAACGCCCCAAATTTGAGCCTGCAAATTCGTAAGCAGAAACCTCCGGTTTCCACGTGACATTACTACATCAGAGATAAACTCTCGCAGCGGAATATATTTTTTTTTCTTCTAAAGCCTTAGGAATTGATAGCATAACACATTTAGAGCTGACTGAAATACCTCGATACATTTGTTAAAAGTTACTTAGGTTTATCTTTACATCCTATATGCACACTAGGTGCATCAAAATTAGTGCCACAGGCGGCACATAAGCATATAACATAAAACATGTCGAACATGACATTGTTATAAATATTTACATGCCATAAAACAAAACACATACAAGTGCAACTAGTAATTTCTAAGCTAGCACATGATAATTCGTTGATGGTTTCAAAAACCATCGAAACTGGCATATGGGTCCATGCCTTCATTCTCCAGATCTGCATCAGTAACTATGCAAATACGGCGTTATCATATTTGCATAGACAAACAAGTGAGTCATCTATTTTCATATCTACGTTACCATCAATCTAATAACAATTCATATAGAATGCAAATGTAAGGGTTGTATGAATATGCATCGTAGTAACTATTTAGTTTGTGTTTTAGGATCATCTTACTTCAGACCTCTCGTTCTAGGTTATTTGAACCCGTTCACGTCCTTTGCCTCACACTTAAAGTCTTACCTGTTTGTACTGGAATCCTACTGGTCCCAGCATTAGTTATATATTAGGCCTTCGGATACCCCTGGGTCACTCTGAACCCCCTGGATCCACTGACTAGCCTTCCTTCCCCTTGCTACTACATCAGCTTGTTGATGGCTATCTCATCAGCCGTTATATTAATTGGACACAACATGCAATGCATGAACAACCACATGCAATAAACACACACCACACAGTCCTAATGAAACATAGAATCATTCCTCAGTAAGTACATCCATACTTACACTCCTTGGTGTAGTTTCTTAGCTCCTTTTCTGTAACAAAATATATACAAAGAAGATGATATATACATCAGTCCTTTTTCCAATATTAAAAATGTGTATATTTTTACATCACTTTACTCATCGTTTTTAGTTATCAATTAAAAGGTAATTACTTCAACATGAATTCTAACAGGATAATATTTTTATTTAAAGGGATAGGAAAATTAACGGCATAGCCACTTTGTAGGAATACAATAAATGATAAAATAAATATGCAAAGGAATAGAAAATTAGCGGCATAGCCACTTTGTAGTAATACAATAAATTATAAAATAAATACGTAAAGGGATAGAAAATTAGCGGCATAGCCACTTTGTAGGAATACAATAAATTATAAAATAAATACGCAAAGGGATAGAAAATTAGCGGCATAGCCACTTTGTAGTAAGGCAATAAATGATAAAATAAATACGGGGGATTAAACCAACTCCGTAGTAACACAATAAATAAACAAGTAAATAAATACGATCAACTCATGAAAGTCATAAGATCAGTCATGAGGACAATGAAATGTAAAAGCAGTTTATATAAATACGATCAACTCATGAAAGTCATAAGATCAGTCATGAGAACAATGAATTTAAATACGAAATATAAATACGATCAACTGATGAAAGTCATAAGATCAGTCACGAGGACAATGAAATTTAAATACGAAATATAAATACGATCAACTCATGAAAGTCATAAGATCAGTCATGAGGACAATGAATTTAAATATGAAATATAAATACGATCAACTCATGAAAGTCATAAGATCAGTCACGAGAACAATGAAATTTAAATACGAAATATAAATACGATCAACTCATGAAAGTCATAAGATCAGTCATGAGGACAATGAAATGTAAAAGCAATTTATATTACCCCTTTACTTTAATTCTTTTATCTCTTAAGCTTATTGGGTCTTTTAAACAATTTATAAAAAGTAATGAAATCAAATAGTAAGGAAGAAGTGTCAAGATTTACTTACCAATTTGATTTGGAGAGAAAATAACTTCAAGAACACCGAAGTGGTTGTGTGGTAGAAGGAGAGAAAAAGGGAGAGAAAACCAAAGCACAAAGCTTTCAAGGAAGTTGTCTAGGATTTGTGTGGAAAACAACGAGCCTTGCATGCTTATTTATAGGAGGAAGGTAGGGGTATTTAGGTCCAAAATGTAATAAAAGATTTAGCTTATTGGATAATGTCTTGTAAATTTAGAATTTAGAATTTTCGTCCAACTAGAGGGCCTACTCCGAGATTTATTTCGATGGTCAAACGTACTCCGATTGACGTGAAATTTTGAGGGTAGATAGAGGACTTCATGACAAACATTTTCTCTTTTTGGTTCGTCTCATTTTGAGTTCGTTTTGACGTAGTTTCGGTCAAGTCAAAGTTTCTGTCTATAAAGCCAAAATATCTTTTATCCACTTGCAGCGTTCACACTTGCTTTATTGATTTTTCCTCCTTTTCATGATTACTCTATGAGATATCCTATCCTTTCATCATTACTCTTGTTTTTTATACATAAATGTTTCTAGAAGCATGGAGATATTATTCTTGACAGTTTTTCATTTAATATCGACAGTTGGGTTATTTAGGCTCGGGTCAAAAAGTCAACTGGTGGACTTTTTTACTAACTTTTTCCATATGATAGATCTTTCTTTTGTAAGTACAACGGTCTTTGAATTATCTAAATCTGAGTTCGTTTGACTGGTTTTCGGTTCAATCAAAGTTTAAAGCTTAAATGTAACTTTTAAGTTTTTAAGGGTTTTTAGGTTTTGATCTTTTAATTTTTCGAAACAACTTTAGGTTTGCTTATAAAAACATGTGGATATTGTCTCCTCAACAATATCAATGATTTCTTAAGAGCTTGAATTTACTGGGCATTACACTCCGGGAATTCTTTCATGCTGTCCCACAGGGCGAGGAGCGAGCATCTACCATCAGGATCAGTGCTCTGTCCTCCCCGCATCGCATGCTTGCCAAGGTCATCCAGCACAATCTCTGGCCGGTTGTTAGGCGAAATGATTTAATTCTGAAGAGGGCTCAGTTTGTATATGCCATTTGATCGCGCTTTCCTTTCTGTCTATGCAATCATATTATTGGTGTTATGCTAGAGGCTCATGAGAATAATACCGATCTCACCTTCGGCTGCTTGCTTACTGAGATTATTTTACAGACAAGCGTTGGTGTGGCTAGAAAGTCGAAGATGAAAATTCAGGATCCCATCAGCAAGCAGACATTGATGAAGTCAAATGGCGAGATGATCACGATGACTTTCCACAGCCCCCTCCTATTCATGTTGTGGTACCTGATATAGGATCCTCTTCTCAGACTGTTCCAGTGCCTCCACAGCAGGATGCAGGATATGCTCAAATCCTAGAGGCTTTAGCTGCACTTCAGGGGGGTATGAGTTCCATGCAGCTTGTTGTTTCCTCTATGCAATAGGAGGTTCATTCTGTCAACCTCTGTGTGGAGCAGAGCCAGTTGGACATCCAGGAGTGTCTCAAGCACCACCATTCATCCAGCAGTGATGATGAGGATGATGCGCCTATGGCTGAGGCTACTTGATTTTTTTTTTTGTGCTTGGTGTTATTATTTATTTTGAGACATATTATCTTTCTTTCTTTTTTTGGGATAATTTGTTTTTAACATTTTAACTCTTGGATATTTATTACTCTATTTACCCTTGTCTTGCTGAGACATTTAGGGGGAGTAATTTATTTGTGGTTTTTCTTATTACTCTGTTTTACCCTTTGTCATTTTATGACAAAAATGGGGAGTAATTTTTTATTTTGACCGGGAGTTTATTTTTTAACCGGTAAAGTGTTTTTGTCCCAAAATGGCCAAAGGGGGAGTTTGTTGATTTGTAATTGGCTGCATTCTGTTGGACAAAATCACTTTCTTGTGATGATGCTTTTTATCAGGGGTTCAGTCATTTTCAGAAGTCTTCCTTTCAGAGCTATGCTTCTAGAAGATTCTGCACAGATTCCAAGTTAGAAAAATCGGATCCCTTGCATCCGTCCGGACGATGTGATATTCTGTCTGGACGCTCAACTGTCCAAGTATCATTCCTCCGGATGATGAGAACATTCCGTCCGAACTTTCCTATGTGTCGAGAACCTTCAAACTACTCCAGCTTGCATCCATCCGGACGTCTCAGCAACACGGCCGGATGCCTTTCAGTGTTTGACAGGTTGAAAGATATCTTTCCAAAACACAGATATGGGAAGACAGCTGGAACCATCAGGACAATGTGTGTTCCCGTCCGGACACTCTCCTTCATAAGGCAAGTCGTGCATACAAAGTTCAACCGTTCGGACGTTAGTCTTCATGGTTCAAACTCTCAAGCTTCATATATGGAAATTGTGTGCATCAGTTCAACTGTCCGAACATTAGCCTTCATGGTCCGGATGCTCAAAGTCTAGATATGGAAATTGCATGCATCTAAAGTGCAACTGTTCGGACACTAGGGCAACACCGTCTAGATGCAGCCCTATACAGGAAAGAATATCATGCGAATTTAGAAAGCCGGTTGCACAGTTGTCCGTATGGACACCCTCAACTACCGTCCGGACGTCGCCTAGGTAATTCAAGTCAAACACGAATTTGGATTCTTATAGCCTATAAATAGAGGCCCCTAGGCATGTTGTTTGTAAGAATTCAGCAATGAATTCCATAGAAGCTTAGAGAGTTTATTGTAAGAGTTATTGTGGTGAAGCGTCCTCTCTCAAGCCTTTGCAAGTGTTGTTGTTGTGCTGAACTGAAGTCTATCTTAGGGGTTGGCCCTAAGGTAAAGGATTCCATTGAAGACCCCTTCAAGTAGGTGACTTGGTTGGGAAGCGTTTGTGTTGGGTTACACTTTAGAGTGCTAGATACGATCGTTGCATCGGGTATGTGAGTGTTACTGTCTATGTACTAGCTTTGTCTTTTGAATAGTGGATATCCTAGGTTTGGCTGGCCCAAAGTGGTTTTTCTCTTGATTGAGTTTCAACTTCGTCAATAAAATATCTGTCTCTTTATTTTCTCCATTATGATATTTTGTTGCACACTATTGCACACACTTGATAAATTCGAAGTCCAATAATTTTCACACTATCAGAAGACAGAGCTAGTAAAAGACAGTAACACTCACATACCCGATGCAGCGATCTATCTTGCACTGTAACACGTAACCCAACGTGAACGTCTCCCAACCAAGTCTCTTACCTGAAATGGGTCTTCTATGGATTCCTTTACCTTAGGACTCCTCCCTAAGATAGACTTCAATCACAAGCACAGCAACAGCACAACGGCAAAAGCTTGAAAGCTAGCAGATCTTCACAATTTCTCCCTAAACACCCTCTCTAAGCTATAAAGAATTCAATACCAAATTCTGTAAAGAATACATGCCTAGAGGCCTCTATTTATAGGCTAAGAATACCTAAATCGAGTCTGTCTCTGAATTATCTAGGCGGCGTCCTGACAGAAGCATAGAGCATCCAGAAGGTCTTCCATGCAACCAGCTTTCCATAACGCACTCCACGCGTTTTCATATTAAGGCCGCATCCAAACGGAGTTGCCCCAGCTGCGAAACGGTTGCATCTCTGCTGCACGTAACTTCCATAATAAGGACCGCATCTGGAAGGTGTTGCTTTAACATCCGAACGGTTGCAATTCTTCTCCACGTATTGCCTTATTAAGGATCGTGTCCGAACGGTTTTGCTCTGTCATCCGGATGGATGTAGCTGTCTTCCCATATATGTGTCTGCGAAGGAAAACCTAATTCTTCAAACCTCTGAAGTGCATCTGAACGTGTTGCCATGACGTCCGGATCGATGTACGTTGGAGCATTGAGAATCTTCTAGACACTGATGAGCGTCCGGACGAATGACTAGGTCGTCCGGACGGAAACTTAGAATCCAACTTTTTTGAGTTGGAATATGCACAGAATCTTCTTCAAATATCTTGAAGCACTTTTCTGAAATGAAGCCTCTAAATATACGGCATCCTTGATTAAAATAGTAACTTTACAAGAAGTGATTTCGTCAAATAGAATGCAGCCAACACAAACTAATAAACTCCCCCTTTGGCCATTCTAGGACAAAAATCACTTGACCGATTTAAAAATACATTCTTAGTCCAAAACAAAAAATACTCCCTCTTTTTGTCTTAAAAGGACAAAGAGTTAAATAGAGTAGAAAAACCAGCTAAAAAATACTCCCCCTTAATGTCTCAATAAGACAACAGTAAAAAGAGTAAATAAAAACCAGAGTTATAAAAGTTTACAAACATCCAAAACAGGAAAACAATAAAAATTGTCTCAAAATAAACCAACAAAACTCAAAAAATGAGTAAATAATCACTCAATCCTCATCATCACAAGAAGGATGATGGTACTTGAGACAATCCTGGAGATCTAGCTGGCACTGCTCAACTCTAGTATTGATAGAGCTGACCTCCCGCTAAATAGAGCTAACATCCCTCTGAAGAGAGCTCAATGCAGCCATAATATGAGCAAATCCAGCATCATACTATGGAGGAGGAGGAGCAGTCTAAGAAGATGAAGCTCCGGTACGTATCTCAAACTGAACTAGTGGTGGCTGAGGAGCTTCGTCTTAACCTTCATGCTGCAGCTGGGCATTAGACTTCATGAGAGTCTGAATGTCAAGAGAGTCATGTACTCTCATCTTGGGCTCTGTAGATATGTCTGTCACAACCTGGAGATAGAACTTCGTGACCACACAAATAGAAGCCCTGTAGAGTGATCATCTCTCATCTCCAGCATACGGTTGAGGATGTGCTTGCACAAGTAGAAAGGCATCCTCATACATAAGGCATAAAGAAATTGGGCCCTCTTCAAAACGAGCTCACTCCTACGAGTTGTGGGCCATAGATTGTGCAAAACAATCATTGCAAGCAGTTAATGTGGGGGAGAAAAGGCACCGATCTTGATGTGAGCATGAGCATGCTCGTCACCCTGTGGATGAGCATCAAAGAAATACCAGAGCTGCTCTATGCTAGGAGACTTAATGGCCTCTGAGAATAGATTGGTTGAAAGAGGCTGCACCGGAACGCCAATGATGGTACTGATGGCCTGAGGATCAATCTGAATAGTCTGCCCCTGAACAGTGGTCTGAAGTATGATCCCACAATCATCATCCTGAACGACCTCTAGACACCAGTAAAACTCTCGTACAAGCCTGGGATACATAGGACATGCACAGGTGTACAAGTATCCCAAGTGATTTGCCTCGATAATCTCAGCAAGGAAATCCAATGGAGGCCTCATAATATCAACTCTGAGGATGTTCCTCGCTACAAGTGCTTTCCTATTTGCCACTTTAGCCATAGTGGCAACATGTCCTTCCTCTGTCCTCTGTCTCACTCTGCACTGGGAGCTACTAGCAGACATAGTTCTACAAAAAAATATTACCCAAATAGTTTGCCAAAGAAAATTACACCAATGAAATTTTATTAGTTCCAGAAAAATTTTGGCATTATAACGGCAATAAACTGGCTACCCAAAAAATTTACAAATGAAAAATAGCAGTCTAACAACATAAATAAAATTAAACCAACCCCAGCAACAGAAAATATAAGCAAGCCATGCATTATTTATCTCAGCAAAATATTCCAAAAGAGTCTTAAAATTCTAACAGTTCAAATAAACTGAAAAGAATATAAAAGATAGAATAAAATACCTGGAATGGAGATAATATGCAGAAAAAGACAAAAGAGGATGAGAACTCGTGAGAAGGCATGAGAAAAACGCACAAAACCACAAAAAATCGCAAGAGGAAAGAGGGATGCGCGGCATAGGGGGGAAAAGATGCGGTTTTAAAACCTGTAGGGTACTCGTCCGGACGCGCAACTTACTTGTCCAGACAACCACTGCAAAATCAGCACTCAGCAGAACGGTGCGCGTCCAGACGTGTCACTTAACCATCCGAACTACTGAGTTTCACGCATCCGGACCCAAGAGTAGGTCTGTCTAGGCACTTCACACTGAAAATCCGAAACTGAAGGAAAATTTGAAGAAAAATATTTTTCCCTAAAGTTAGTTTCAGAACACCCATGTATAATCAATGATAAAGTACTCAAATGGCATTTCAAATATATACAAAGATATAATTGAGAGTTAAGAACTCAATCAGTACAAATTTCCCTGCAGATAGAAATTTTAAATAGATTATGAAAATTGAAATTGACTTCTAAAAGAAAGTGTGTGCAACAAGTGTCAACAAAAATCAAGCACAGCGGAAAATAAAAGACACATAGTTTTTCTTGACGAAGTGAAAACTCAATTAAGAGAAAAACCACTCCGGGGCAGCCAAACCCAAGAATTTCACTATTCAGAAGACGAAGCTAGATACAAGATAGTAACACTCACATTAACCCGAAGCAGTGGTCGTACCTTGCTCTCTGACGTGTAACCCAACACGAACGCTTCCCAACCAGGTCTCCTACCTAAAGGGGTCTTAAATGGAATTCCTTATCTTAGAGCCGACCACTAAGATAGACTTCAGTTGTAGCACAGCACATTTGAAACGGCTTCAGAGGGATTTTGAACTTCTCTGAGCTCTTGTGGAATTCAATACCAAATTCAATACCGAATTCTTGCAGTTCTCAATGCCTAGGGGCCTCTATTTATAGGCTGAGGTGCAGAATGGGCGACTGCTGTAATCTGTACGGACGCCATGCGGATGGTGCTCTTCGGCCGTCTAGATGGACAACTGTTAGACAGGATTTTCCAAAAATTTTGCTGAAAATCTTTCCTGTTTAAGACCTGCGTCTGGACGGTGAGACACTGTCGTCCGGACGGTCGCACGTCCGCTGCAAGTAATTTCCATATAAGGCTTTGCACGTCCGGACCAAGGGGGATGAACATCCGGACGGCAATTCTTCAACACGCAATTTCCATATCTGCTATGCGTGCGTCCGGACCATGAGAGGCAGACGTCCAGACGGTTGAAGTCAAATCGGCAATTTCCTTAACTGATGAGCGCGCGTCTGGACCAAGGCTGACTGACATCCGGACTGTGACATTTGAATTGCGATTCTTGCCTTAAGGAGACGCGCGTCCGGACGGGATACCACATCGTTCGGACGGTTAATCAATCTTCCCTTTATTGGAACTTGGAAAGAATCTGAGATTGTTCAAGTACTGAGAGGCGTCCGGACGGGCTGCTGAGATGTCCAGACGGATGCAAGCTAGAACAGAAGCTTCTCGATACAGTGTAGGGTCCAGACGGAAAAGATACGTCGTCCGGATGGATGATGCTGGTCTGTCTGGCATCTGGTTGGGATGAACACGTCGTCCGGACGGATGGAACAGTGGACAGATGGGCGTCCGGACGGGAAGACACGTCATCCGAACAGCTGACAGGGAAACTGAAATCTTCTATCTTTTTCGCAGTGCAGAGTCTTCTGAAAATGCTCTGACAAGTGGAATCCCTGTTTACAGCATCTTTACACATAAGTGATTTTGTCCAAAAACAGAATGAGGCCAAAATACTAACAAACTCCCCCTTTCGCCATTCTGGGACAAAAATCACATGACCAGTTTGGAAATACATTCCCGGTCCAAAAGTTGAAAATTGCTCCCCATTTTTGTCACAAAGGGTAAAGGGTAAAACATAGTAATAAAAACCAACTGTTATAAAAATTACTCCCCCTAACGGTCTCAGAAGGACCCGGGTAAACAGAGTAATATAAGTCAACCAGTTTTACAAACAAAAAGGAAGGAAAACATCAAGATGAATGGAAAGAAGAAAAAGCAGCATGAATAGGTCTTTCACAAGTATAAGAGCACGCGCATGTATCCCTGTCTTAAGAAATTAGACACAAAGCATGTCAAAATTATTCAAACATACAGTTGATAGACAAAAGTAAGATAGGCACAGATTCCCTTGCAACTCGAGTACGGAAAGTAGCACTATTTGCTCATGCAATGTGTGGGTGTGTGAAGACCTTTACCCATAAGGTATGACTTTCAATATTTTGACCAATTGCAACTAGATTTTCTTAGACAAGAGAGAAAATAAATGGAAGATAAGCCAAAAGTCAAACCTTACTAGGGCCTAGCCACCCTCATCTGATACACTCCCCCTGCGATACAGCACCTAAGTGATTTACTTGTACCATGAAGGACAACGTAAATGTTTTACTTGCAAGTAAAGGGCAAGGCATAAAGCAAAAGTAGCACAGAAGCAGAGAATATATACTGTAAAGCATAAATTTCATACGATTAACTGCTTGTTTCTTATGGTGCTGCAAACTATAGGGAGTGCCAGAGTTTATAGGCTCTAGGTTCAACTAGCATAAGGTCAATTTGGTCATCGTATCAAAAACTTCTTCTCTTATCCAGAATTTCTAGAAATAGAAAGGTCAGAGAAGGAAAGATGTACCTTATAGGAGGGTCGTAGATAGTGCACATTTTTCATCGCATGAGGAAAAGAAGCTATCAATCAAAGCAAGTGAGCAGGAAACCTTTGCATATGTCAGATTTGTGTTCTCAACCATATGTAAGAAAAATTCATCCATGCATAGTGAACTAATAAACCAAGTAAAATGCATGAGAGAGCTGACATACCTTAGAAGGGACCAACCTGCTAAAATTTTTATTTTTTTTTATTTTTTATTTTTATATAACAACATCATGCGGGCAAGAAGCTTATCCCAGCGTGGAACATCATGTCTAAAACATGGCACACACACCAATGGCTTTTCGAAGGGACTCAAACCTACTACCATCTAGAGGTTTGGTAAGAATATCAGCCAATTGGTTTTTAGTGGGGATGAATGAGAGTGAGACTACCTCGGATTCCACAAGATCACGTAAGAAGTGATGTCTGATGTCGATGTGCTTGGTCCGAGAATGCTGAACAGGGTTCTTGGAAATATTGATGGCACTAGTATTATCACAATTGACAATCATAGTATCTTGAGAGAATCTGTAGTCCCCCAGCAATGTCTTCATCCATAGTAATTGGGTACAACAGCTACCCGCAGCAATATACTCAGCCTCAGTAGTGGAGAGAGATATGGAGGCTTGTTTCTTGCTCATCCATGCAACAAGATTATTCCCCACATAGAAACATCCTCCCGAGGTGCTCTTTCGATCATCAGCATTTCCAGCCCAATCTGCATCAGAGTATCCTGCAACAACAAGGTTTGTTTCCCTAAAATACCAAATGCCATAAGAAAGGGTATCATTGACATACCTGATGATACGTTTTACTGCAGTGAGGTTAGATTCCTTAGGATTTGCCTGAAAACGAGCACATACTCCCACATTGAAAGCAATGTCCGGTCTGCTAGCTGTAAGATACAGAAGACTCCATATCATGCTCCTGTAAAGGGATGGATCAATAGAATTTCCTGCAAGATCACTGCTAATCTTGACAGTGGTGCTCATGGGAGTGCGAGCACGACTTTTTCCATCCAAACCAAATCGTTTGACCAGATCCTTAGCATACTTAGACTGAGAGATAAAGAGATGCCTTTAGCAGTTTGCTTAACTTGAAGGCCAAGGAAGTAGTTCAACTCACCAATCATGCTCATCTCAAATTCCTGCTTCATTTCCTCATAGAACTCATGGGCAAGAGAGTCTAAAGTGGCTCCAAAAATGATGTCATCAACATAAATTTGAGCGATGAGTTTGTGAGTACCTTGTTGCCTGATAAACAGGGTTCGATCAGCTTGTCCCCTTGTGAACCCCTTAGCTAGGAGATAAGTGGTGAGACGCTCATACCTTGCTTGAGGGGCCTGCTTAAGTTCATATAATGCCTTCTTCAATTTGTACACATGATGGGGATGATGAGGGTCTTGAAAGCCCTTTGGTTGTTCTGCATAAACTTCTTCTTGAAGAATACCGTTCAGAAAAGCACTCTTTACGTCCATCTGGTATAGCTTGAACCCAAGATGACAAGCAATGGAGAGAAGAATTCTGATGGATTCTAACTTGGCAACTGGAGCAAAGGTTTCATCGAAGTCTATTCCCTCTATCTGAGTATATCCCTGAGCAGTGAGGCGAGCTTTATTCCTGACCACAGTGCCATGCTCATCTATTTTATTCTTGAAGATCCACTTAAGGCCAATGATGTTATGTTTAGCAGGACGGGGAACCAAGGTCCAAACATCATTTCTGGTGAATTGATGGAGCTCATCATGCATGGCAGACACCCATCCTTCATCTTGTAAAGCTTCATCAACTTTCTTGGGTTATAACTGAGCAAGGTAGCAGCTGTAGGAAACTTGATTGGCTACTTCACTATTGGGCTAAATGACCCTACTTCTTAGCCTACACCCTTCATTTATGGTTCCGAGGAGCTGCTGAGGAGGATGATTGTGCTTTACCCATGCTTGCTTAGGCTGATTAGTAGAAATATCCTCATCTTCAGAAGTACAAGAGGTGGTGTCCGAAGCTGTGGGAGAGGGAGATTTCTCTGGAGACATGTTTGGAGAAGACTTAGTACAATCTGCTTGAGCTGGCTCCACTGTATTGAGCTGACTTTCTTCACTGCTGCTTGGTCTCTCATCTTCTTCATCATCAACAACCACATTTATCCATCACAGTCTCTGTCCTTTTATTGAAGACCCTGTAGGCACGACTGTTTGGGGAGTATCCTAGGAATATACCTTCATCACTCTTGGAATCAAACTTCCCAAGATTCTCCTTGTCACGAAGGATATAGCATTTACTTCCAAAAGTTTTGAAATACTTTACAGTGGGTTTCTTACCTCGCCAAATTTCATAGGGAGTCTTGTTTGTTTCAGGCCTCAGGTATACTCTGTTGATAATGTGGCATGCAGTATTAACTGCTTCTCCCCAGAAATGTTGAGCAAGATTCCTTGAGTGGATCATCACATGAGCCATCTCCTGAATAACCCTGTTCTTTCTTTCAACAACTCTTTTGCTGAGGAGTGATAGGAGAGGAAAATTCTTGCTTGATTCCGTATAAGAGACAGAATTCTTCGAATTTGGAATTTTCAAATTCTCTTCCATGATCACTGCGGATTCTCATAATCTGGCAGTTTTGCTCAACCTGAATCTTCTTGAATAAATGCTGAGCTGCATCAAAAGCATCAGATTTTTCCCGAAGGGGGATAGCCCAAGAATATCGAGAGAAATCATCCACAATAACCAGAATATATCTTTTCCCACCCAGACTAGCAGTTCTAGTGGGACCCATGAGATCCATGTGCAGCAATTCTGAATTTTTTGAAGTATGAATACTTGAGGTCTTTTTATGGGCTGCCCGAATCTGTTTCCCCAGTTGACAAGCACCACAGATTCCTTTCCCAGTCTTCTCTATTTTGGGTAGATCTTTAACAATTTCTCTGCCAGCAATTTTTAACATATCTGAGAAATTTAAATGTCCTAACCTCCGATGCCACAGCTCACTGTCATCTATGGTTGCTTTATTGCAGAAGATCTGAGGATCTGTAGTGAGACCAGGAAGACCATAACAGTTGTCAGTAGTTTTTTCTCCCCCCATAAGCCATCTACCACTGCTGTCAAATATATTTCATTCATTTTTGGAGAATTGCACCACCAAGTCATTATCACAAAATTGGCTGATGCTGAGAAGATTTGCCTTGAGCCCTTCTACGTACAAAGCGTCATGTGATGCCCCGAGACCTGGAATATCAATGATTCCTTTTCCAATAACTTTGGATTGACTCCCATCTCTATAGGTGATCCATCCACCTTTGCCCATCTGAACTTCTTTCAGTAATGTCTTGTCACCTGTCATGTGCTTAGAACAACCACTATCCAAATACCACAAACAAGTATCAAGAATTTTCAGTGCAGTATGAGAAACTAAACACAGATTATCTTCCTTTTGACCCAGACTTGTTTGGAAGTTTTCTTATGATTATTTACCAGGACAGATCTTTGCTCATTAGGGGTGAGGCATGCTAACTTCCCACTAATGAGATTAACTTGATCACCTAACATTTTGACTTGTTCTGTAAAACCTAGTTCATCTTTTCTAGGGGCAAGAGTGTTGTTCCTAGGTTTTTGGGACCTAATCTGGAAACAATTTAGGCGTATATGACCAGTAACACCACAGTGATGACAGGTAGGTATAGACTAATTTACCCCTTTACTCCCACAGATAGATTGAGTATGAGACATAATAGGCTTAACAAACATGGTTCTATGAACAGACATATCATGAGAAACAGAAGCAACTTCATGCATACTCAAATTAGACATTGTAGAAGTCAAATAAATAACACTCAAGAAATTTAATCTTCTCAGAGTGTACCAAGCTCTGATACCAATTGAAAATTGAAATTGACTTCTAAAAGAAAGTGTGTGCAACAAGAGTCAACAAAAATCAAGCACAGCAGAAAATAAAAGACACATAGTTTTTGTTGACGAAGTGGAAACTCAATTAAGAGAAAAACCACTTCGGGGCAGCCAAACCCAGGAATTCCACTATTCAGAAGACAAAGCTAGATACAAGATAGTAACACTCACATTAACCCGATGCAGTGGTCGTACCTTGCTCTCTGACGTGTAACCCAACACGAACGCTTCCCAACCAGGTCTCCTACCTGAAGGGGTCTTCAATGGAATTCCTTATCTTAGAGCCGACCTCTAAGATAGACTTCAGTTGTAGTGCAGCACACTTGAAACGGCTTCAAAGGGATTTTGAACTTCTCTGAGCTCTTGTGGAATTCAATACCGAATTCTTGCAGTTCTCAATGCCCAGGGGCCTCTATTTATAGGCTGAGGTGTAGAATGGGGGACTGCTGTAATCTGTACGGACGCCGTCCGGACGGTGCTCTTGGGCCGTTTGGACGGACAACTGTGCGACAGGATTTTCCAAAAATTTCACTGAAAATCTTTCCTGTTTAAGACCTGCGTCCGGACGGTGAGACACTGTCGTCCGAACGATCGCACGTCCGCTGCAAGTAATTTCCATATAAGGCTTTGCGCGTTCGGACCAAGGGGGATGAACGTCCGGACGGCAATTCTTCAACACGCAATTTCCATATCTGCTATGCGTGCGCCTGGACCATGAGAGGCAGACGTCGGGACGGTTGAAGTCGAATCGACAATTTCCTTAACTGATGAGTGCGCGTCCGGACCAAGGCTGACTGACGTCCGGACGGTGACATTTGAATTGCGATTCTTGCCTTAGGGAGACGCGCGTCCGGACGGGATAGCACATCGTCTGGACGGTTGATCGATCTTCCCTTTATTGGAACTTGGAAAGAATCTGAGACTGTTCGAGTACTGAGAGGCGTCTGGACAGGCTGTTGAGATGTACGAACTGATGCAAGCTGGAACAGAAGCTTCTCGATACAGTGTAGGGTCTAGACGGAAAAGATACGTCGTCCGGACGGATGATGCTGGTCTGTCTGGCGTCCGGTCAAGATGAACACGTCGTCCGGACGGATGGAACAGTGGACAGATGGGCGTCCGGACGAGAAGACACGTCGTCCGAACGGCTGACAGGGAAACTGAAATCTTCTATCTTTTTTGCAGTGCAGAGTCTTCTGAAAATGCTCTAACAAGTGGAATCCTTGTTTACAGCATCTTTACACATAAGTGATTTTGTCCAAACACAGAATGAGGCCAAAATACTAACAGATTACTCAACTCATGCAATACGTGTGTGTGTGTGTGTGAAGGCTTTCTCAATACGATATGAAGTTCACTGATATAATTCAAAGCAACTGGATTTTCTAAACAAGAGAGAAAATCATTGATAGATCAGTCAAAAGTCAAACCTTATTTTACTAGGGCCTAGCCACCGTCATCTGATACACTCTCCCTAAGTTGCAGCACTTTTCTTTTACTTAGTCCTTTAGTGACCGTTTATTTCTGCAGTGATTTGGTCACCAAATGTTTCTTTAGAGACAAGTTTAAGAACCGATTTATAGCACAATAAGCAGTGGTTCGTTTTATTATCCAGATAACTGAAATTTAAATGCTTTTTATCACTTGGTGCTACAATCTAGAAGGAATGCCAAAATTTATAGATTCTAGGTTCAACTAGTGAGTTGGTTAATTTGACCATCTTAGCAAAAAAAATATCTCTCTTAAGAATTTCCAGAAGCTAAAAATCAGAGAGGAAAAAAATGTACCGTAGGGGAGCTATCGATAGTGCATAATTTTTCATCGCATAAGAAAAGTAACTATTTATCATTAAGATGCACGGGGAAACTTAGCAAATATCAGGCATAAACTCTCAATCATATATAAGCATATTCAAGTAATGCACATTGAACTGAGATATCAGGCAAAAACACATGCAATATTTGAAAAGCTATTAAAAGAAAAAATAAAATTCTGCATCTTCTCCCCCAATTTTTTTATTTTCTTATTTTTTTTGTGGAAAACAATAAAAACAGTTAAATCATGCTTCAATGGTAAAGAACCAAAAATAAACCTAGCATTTATGGCAAGATCAAACATGTCCTCAATGAGAGAGGTTCAGAATTACCAGGACAGAAAAGCAGCCGCCCGACGTGCTTTTTCTGTCATCCCCAAATAGTACCTACATAAGTTTCTCAAGACAACACGAGAAAACAAAGGGGATAAAACAATAATGGTTCCTAGATTGCAAGGCAAGCAAAATATGTCATGGAGAAATCAAGGAAACGCAAACAAACCAGATGCTCTAGGATTAGGAACCAAACTCTAGGCATATGTACCCTCACCATCTAGATGAGTCCACCCCCTATCAAGGGGTGAATGGCTTCATCCTTTTTGACCCATACCTGCCTTCCTAGTGGTGGTTGTTGACAGACCTTCATCTGGTGGTTCATCCACCTTATCATGCTCTGCATCAACATAGGCAGCTCCTTATAGAATTGATCACTCTCAAGCTTCTGTGGCTTCTTCATGTAGTGCCTTGATTTTTTTTATCTTAGGTTTACCATTTTGATTGGCAGGAACAAATCGTTGTTGTTGCTACTGATGCTAAGGAGCTTGACGCCATGGGGCTTGATGCCATGGAGCCTGATGTCAAGCCAGAGGTCTAGTGCCGAATGTAGCTTGTCTTGGCTCCTCCTTCTTGACCTTTGATCTCTGAGCTTTGTGAAGTGAGCAATGGGGTTGGATGTGACCACTTAAACCACAATAGTGGCATGTAGGCGGCCTTCTAATGGTAGGAGGTTTCTCAGTGGCCTTAGCACTAGCTGGAACATCCCCAACAATTACTTCCTTTCCTTTATCCAAGCAAACAGATGGAGGCTCGAGGACTGTGGGCTTGACAAATACAGTCTTAGAAGTATATGGGATATCAGAGGAACAAACTACATACCCAAGTCCGATTTTATAAGTTGCGCTCTTCTAGATAGATAGCATGTGGGTAAGCTTTTCATCAGTGACCCTCTCCAACTGTAGCTGTGTCTCCTGAAAAATTGAAATGACTTCTAAAAGTAAAGTGTGTGCATAAGTGTTAACAAAAATTAAAGCACAGTGGAAAGTAAATGACACAGAGATTTCTGTTGACGAAGTGGAAACTCGGTTAAGAGAAAAACCACTCCGGGGCAGCCAAACCCAGGAATTCCACTATTCAGAAGACAAAGCTAGATACAAGATAGTAACACTCACATGTACCGATGCAGTGGTCGTACCTTGATCTCTGACGTGTAACCCAACACAAACGCTTCCCAACCAGGTTCACCTACCTGAAGGGGTCTTCAATGGAACTCCTTACCTTAGAGCCAACCTCTAAGATAGACTTCGGTTTACAGCACAGCACACTTGTAAAACGGCTTTAGAGGGATTGATGACTTCTCTGAGCTCTAATGGAATTCACACCCTTGGCAAGGCTTTAGAGGAAATATCACGTCTCTAAGCTGTAGAGAATTCAACACCGAATTCTGTGTTGAAAGCATGCCTCAAGCCTCTTATTTATAGGCTTTGGAAATCCAAAATCAACTCAAAAATGGAGTCTGAAACACACGCGTCCGGACGGGAGCCAGGGCCGTCCGGACGGGTCAAGTTTTTCTTGTCCGGAAAGTAATTCTGGAATTTTTTGCAGGGCCGTCCGGATGGGTAAATCTTTTCGTCCGGACGGAGTCCGTCCAGACGCTTATAGGGTCCTTCTGGACATTCAAATTACAGCATTTTTTCTAAGCTTTCCAATGAAGCCAATTTCGTCCCAATCCGATTTTTTAGTAAAAAGTTATGACCAAAATACCTGAGGGTGTCCGGACGGCTTGAGCGAGGGTCAACTGCAACCGCCTTTCCAAAATAGCACCGAAATCTTCCATAACAAGGCCACGTCCGGACGATGTTGCCCTAGCGTCCGGACGGTTGCACTTTGGCTGCACGAAATTACCATAATAAGGCCTTGGAGCGTCCAGACCTTGAAGGCTAACGTCCGAACGGTTGAACTGGTGCATGCAATTTCCATATATGAAGCTTGATTGTCCGGACCATGAAGGCTGACGTCCGGAGGGTTGAACTTGGTATGCACGTTCTTGCCTTATAGAGGACATCGTCCAGACGGGATCACACATCTTCCGGACGGTAGCAGCCGTCTTCCCATAACTGTGTCTTGAGGCAGAAACCCTATTTCTTGTCAAACACTAAATGGCGTCCGCACGGTATAACCATGTCGTCCGGACAGATGCGCTGGAACACTGGGATTTTCTCGAACTCTGAAGAGCGTTCGGACGATTTGCCATTACGTCCGGACGGATGCAATCTTGAACTGTTCGAAGCTTCTAGACACTGATGGGGGTCCGGACGAAAAGATCTCGTCGTCCGGACGGATGTTGCTGACTGATGAGCGTCCGGACGGAATACCACGTCGTCCGGACGGCTAACAGGGAACCGAAATAAATCCTTGAAAACTTCACAGAATCTTCTCGAAGAACATAGCTGAAGAGTAGACTCTGGATAAAGCAGCATCCCTGTGAAAGCAGCAACATTACATAGAAGTGATTTTGTCCAATAGAATGTAGCCAACACAAAAAACTAACAAACTCCCCCTTTGGCCATTCTGGGACAAAAATCACTTGACCGGTTAAAAATACAATCCCGGTCCAAATCAACAATTACTCCCCCTTTTTGTCACAAAAGGACAAAGGGTAAAATAGAGTAATGAGAAAAACCACACAACAATTACTTCCCCTTAATGTCTCAAAAGGACAAGGGTAAACGGAGTAATAATATCCATAGACAAAAACGTTCTAAAATCCAAAACAATAGGAAAGTAGAGAAACGTCTGCAAATGGCCCAAAAGAGAGGAACAGAAATCCTCCAAGTATCAAATCCCAAGACCTTTGGAAATTGAACATCCGACTTCAACAATAGTCAGTTTTCCAAAGGATGCATCTGTCAATCACTGTGCTGGAAGCCGCTGGATGTCGTATCCCTGAAAAACCAATCAGAAATATCTCCAAAAATACCATTAGATCCTGTTAGTTCCAAACATAATGTGGTATTTAACACGGCTGTCAAATGGATGCCAAAGAGAAATATAAGCAATGCAGCTACTCATAAGGCATAAATATATCATGATCAGCCCAACACACAGACAAAAAAGGATTATTCATGCACAATATCTCAAGAAAATATCCCAACAAATATTCCAATATTCTAAAAGCACAAAGACTTAAAAGAATAAAGGAAGACACAAAGAAGATCATGGGATGAGAAGAGATGTGCAACAAATGCCAAAATCTCAGGAGAAATCCACGAGAAAAACACACAAGATGCCATGATAAATCAATAAAAATGCAAAGATGTGTGTATGGCAGAGAAAGAGAAGCAAGTCTTAAACCTATAGAGATCCTGACCGGATGAGCAATTGCTAGGTCAGCATATGGTAAGACTGCTCTCGTTTTGGACGTAAGAATAAGTCCGTCCAAACACAACACACTGAAAATTTTGAAACTTGAGGAAAATTTGCAGACAAATAATTTTTTCAAAGGCAGTTTCAGAAACACGCATGTATAATCAACTGATAACACAATCAGAGAGCATCTCAAAACTAAGCAGAGATAAAAAAGAGAGTTGAGATTTCAATAAGCACAAATAACTTTTCCTGATCACAGAAAATTCAAATAGGCAACTCAACTCAAGCAATGCGTGTGTGTGTGGAGACTCTTTTCCCACAAGGTATGACTTTCCAAGACATGACAAAGAGCAACTAGATTTTCTAGGCACGAGAGAAAATAAGAGACAGATAAGCCAAAAGTCAAACCTTATAACTTACTAGGGCCTAGCCACCCTCATCTGATACACTCCCCCAAAGAAACAGCACATATTCTGTTTTACTTGTACCATGTAGGACAAGATAAATTTTTACTTGCTCATAGAGGGCAAGGTAAATTTAAGCACATAAACAGTGATTAAACAAATTTAAAGCACATAACTTTTTATGAATTACTGCTCGAATCTTATGGTACTGCAAACTGAAGGGAGTGCCAGAATTTATAGATGATAGGTTCAACTAGCCTGTGGTCAATTTGGCCATCTAATCAAGGACTTCTACTCATATCCAAAATCTCCAAAAGCAATGAGTCAGAGAAGGAAATAAGTACCTTAGGGGAGTCCGGGATAGTGCACTTTTTCATCGCATGAGGAAAGAAGCTATCCTACTTTTGCATAAACAGGAAAAACACTTGGCTAATATAGTCAAAACTCTCGAATATATCTAAGCATAGTAAATTAATGCTCACAGAAGCGAGATATCAGGTAAGGATACATACAGTACCTAATAAGCCAAGAGAAAGAAAATCCTGCAAATTCTCCCCCCCCCCCCCCCCTTTTTTTTTTTGTTGAAAAACCGATAAACAGAAAAACAACAAACACATGCTCAGAAAAGGAAATGACATCTAATCCCAGCATGTAAGGTAAAACCAAACCTATCCACATGGAGAGAGGTTTAGAAATACCAAGACAGAGAAGCAGCCGCCCGACGTGCTTTAACTGTCATCCCCAAAAATATCTGCAGAAGCTTCTCAAGATAACAAGAGAAAATATGGGGATAAAATAAACAGTTCCTCAAACAGAATGCAACGCATGAATATGACAAGATAGACAATGCACTGTAAACATACCTGACATGCACTAGGATTAAGGAACCACAATCCTAGGCATGGGAGACTTCACCTTTACTAGGTAAGTCCACTCCCCCTCAAGGGGTGAATGGTCACATCCTTCCTGACCCATACCTGCTTAACCCAAGGCGGTAGCTTGCAGGTTTTGCCCATGTTGTCCATTCTCTGTAGCATACCTTGTATTAGGTTCAGCAATCCTTCATGGGCATGGCTGCCATTGGGCTTATGCGGCTTTCTCTTGTAGCGCCTTGATTTACCACTCTGATTAGTAGGAACAAACTTCTGTTGACGCCGTAGAGCTTGAAGAGCCATCGGAGGTGTAGCTCTTATTGGCAGCTTCCTCTGAACCTTCAACTTCTGGAGTTGTGGACATTTGGGTCGGATGTGACCGGTGATGCCGCAATGATGACAGGTGGGCAAGCTTCTTTTGTTTGAATGCTTCTTGACATTCTCTGCAAAATTATGGTTAGCATTCTCACACATAACAGTGCCCTTACCTTCTATATGTCTCCTATGCGGAGGAACATATTTTGATGAGGAAGAATCTTCAACTTTACATTTCCTCATAGCATCTTGCTTGATCCAAGGCCTGTGGGATTTCAACAAACAACAATTTGGCCTAATATGACCAATCTTCCCACAATTATGACAAGTAGGGACAAACTTACCATGAACTTGTGTACTTGTGTCTTTGGATTTTGGCATCACACAATCATTCAAGCAAGAATTATCCAAACAAGCAGTGTCTACTATCACAGGCTCAATAATAAAGGAATCTAATTCAGAATCAGAAACATGTGAAGTAGAAGCACTCAAATCATCAACAACTAAATCAGGCTTGTTGGAAATATCTGAATGAATACACATCATGCTTTTCAAATTATCACTAGAGAAAACAGAATCTTTTAATTTAATCTCTAGTGAATCAATAATGTTAAACAGCATGGTATTCTCAAATCTCAAAGAGTCAATTAAGGCATGTGATTCAGACAATTGAACAATCAAAGACTCTTTTTCTTGCTTCACCTTTTTAAGCTCTTTATGTGAAATTTTAGAATGATGATCATTCTTCAATTTATTAAAAACCTTCAAGAGCTTAATATCAAAATCCTCATTTGATAACTAAGAAGAATTCATGGTAAAAGGTGTAATAAAAAAAATAGAAGTCACAAAGAAATGAGGATCACACTCAGGAATTAAATCCTAAACAGAGTGTGCCGGCTCTAATACCAATTGAAAATTTGAAATGAATTCTAAAAGTAAAGTGTGTGCATAAGTGTCAACAAAAATTAAAGCACAGCGGAAAGTAAATGACACAGAGATTTTTGTTGACGAAGTGGAAACTCGGTTAAGAGAAAAACCACTCAGGGCAGCCAAACCTAGGAATTCCACTATTCAGAAGACAAAGCTAGATACAAGATAGTAACACTCACATGTACCGATGCAGTGGTCGTACCTTGATCTCTGACATGTAACCCAACACAAACGCTTCCCAACCAGGTTCACCTACCTGAAGGGGTCTTCAATGGAACTCCTTACCTTAGATCCGACCTCTAAGATAAACTTCAGTTTACAGCACAGCACACTTGTAAAACAGCTTCAGAGAGATTGATGACTTCTCTGAGCTCTAATGGAATTCACACCCTTGGCAAGGCTTTAGAGAAAATATCACGTCTCTAAGCTGTAGAGAATTCACCACCGAATTCTGTGTTGAAAGCATGCCTCAAGCCTATTATTTATAGGCTTTGAAAATCCAAAATTGACTCAAAAACGGAGTCTGAAACACGCGTGTCCGGACGGGTCAAGTTTTTCTTGTCCGGAAAGTAATTCTGGAATTTTCTGCAGGGCCGTCCGAACGGGCAAATCTTTCCATCCGGACGGAGTCCGTTCGGACGCTTATTGGGTCCTTCCAGACACTCAAATTACATCATTTTTTCTAAGCTTTCCAATGAAGCTGATTTCGTCCCAATCCGATATTTGAGTAAAAAGTTATGACCAAAATACCTGAGGGTGTCCGAACGGCTTGAGCGAGCTTCCGGACGGTCAACTGCAACTGTCTTTCCAAAATAGCACCGAAAGCTTCCATAACAAGGCCGCTTCCGGACGATGTTGCCCTAGCGTCCGGAAGGTTGCACTTTGGCTGCACGAAATTACCATAATAAGGCCTTGGAGCATCCGGACCTTGAAGGCTAACGTCCGGACGGTTGAACTGGTGCACGCAATTTCCATATATGAAGCTCGATTGTCCGGTCCATGAAGGCTGACGTCCGGACGGTTGAACTTGGTATGCACGTTCTTGCCTTATAGAGGACATCGTCCGGACGGGATTACACATCGTCCGGACGGTAGCAGTTGTCTTCCCATAACTGTGTCTTGAGGCAGAAACCCTATTTCTTGTCAAACACTGAATGGCGTCTGGACGGTATAACCACGTCGTCCGGACGGATGCGCTGGAACACTGGGATTTTCTTGAACTCTGAAGAGCGTTCGGACGATTTGCCATTATGTCCGGACGGATGCAATCTTGAACTGTTCGAAGCTTCTAGACACTGATGGGCGTCCGGACGGAAAGATCTCGTCGTCCAGACGGATGTTGCTGACTGATGAGCGTCCGGACGGAATACCACGTTGTCCGGACGACTGACAGGGAACCGAAATAAATCCTTGAAAACTTCATAGAATCTTCTCGAAGAACATAGCTGAAGAGTAGACTCTGGATAAAGCAGCATCCCTGTGAAAGCAGCAACATGACATAGAAGTGATTTTGTCCAACAGAATGTAGCCAACACAAAAAACTAACATCTCCAATAGCTTCTCCTCTAGGTCTTGAATTTTGAGTAGCAAGGAACTCTTCTCAGTTTGCAGATTGTTCAGCTTATGGATGTGCTGCTTGCGAGTCTCCCTCAACTTCAAGACCTCTACATAGAGGACTTTATAGGCCTCTTTGAGTTCTTCCCTGTCTTCATCACTGTGCTCAAAGTAGTAGGATTGAGAATCCTCCTAGTCTTCATGTGGAGCCACAAAGGCTAGAAATTTCTAATCTTGAGCAAGAGTTTCTTCTTCTTTTGACTCATCACTGAGAGTTGCATTGTAGGGCTTCCCTTTACCCCGCTTGAGATTCCCACAATCAGCTCGACTATGCCCAAAGCCTGAACATTCAAAACATCTGGGACCTCTTAGGTCTTTTTTCTCAACTTCTTCAGGCTCAGATTCTCTAAGGGCCTTCTTTAGTCTTTCGGTGAACTTCTTCTTGAATTTGTCGTTCTTCATTAATCTCCCAAAGTTCTTGGCCAGCATTGCCACTGCATCTTCTTCATTATCAGCGACTTCCTCATATGAGACTCTAGCCTTCTTCTTAGATGCCTTAAGGGCAATATTCTTTGCCTTTTTGACTGGAGGTAGGGAATACTCATAGGTTTGAAAAGATCCCACAAACTCTTCAATCTTCATCTCTTCTAGATCCTTGCTTTCTTCAATGGTAGTCACCTTTATTCTGAAACGCTCAAGTAAAGATCTTAGAATTTTTCGAATGAGTTTTACATCCGAGACTGACTTCCTAAGACTCACCATCAAGTTTCTTAGGTCGCTAATCTTAGTGTAAAACTTCTCGAATGTCTCTTCTTCAAGCATCTTAATTTCTTCAAAACTAGAAATCAACATTTGGAGCTTGGTAGATTTAACAAGTTTTGTGCCCTCATATGTTGTTTCTAAGATTTGCCATGCTTCTAGAGTGGCTTCACAATTTAAAATTCTTGCAAATTTAGACGGTGAAAGAGCTTGAAATAGAGCATGCAGGGCTTTATCGTTAGCAAGTCCTGTGTTTCTTTCAGGAATCAGTTCCAGAGTTGTATCCTTTGGCTTAGTCCAACTAGATTCAACAATCTGCCAACAATCAATGCATTTTAAAAAGAAACGCATACGAGCTTTCCAATAGCCATAGTTCGTGCCATCAAAGGCAGGAACAGTATTAAGATTTTGAGACATACCAAAATAAGAAGTCAAAAGAATTACACTCAATAAATAAATCTAAACTAAGTGTACCAAGCTCTGATACCAATTGAAAATTAAAATTGACTTCTAATTTACCATGTGCGTGTGCAACGTGTAACAAAATATCAAAAGTGCAGAATAAAAAGAGATAGATATTTTGTTAACAAAGTGGAAACTCAATGAAGAGAAAAACCACTCCAGGGCAGCCAAACCCAGAAAATTCACTATCAGAAGACAAAGCTACAAAGACAATAACACTCACATACCCGATGCAGCAATCATATCTTGCACTCTGACACGTAACCTAACATGAACGTCTCCCAACCAAGTCTCCTACCTAAAGGGGTATTCTATAGATTCCTTTACCTTATGGCTCCTCCCTAAGATAGACTTCAATCACGAGCATAGCAACAGCACAATGGCAAAAACTTAAGAGCTAGCAGATCTTCATAATTTTTCCGTAAACACCCTCTCTAAGCTATAAAGAATTCAATACTGAATTCTGTAAAGAATACATGCCTAGAGGCCTCTATTTATAGGCTCAGAAGACCTAAATCGAGTCTGTCTCTAAATTCTCTAGGCGGCGTCCGGACAGAAGCATAGAGCATTCAAACGGTCTTCTATGCAACCGGCTTTCCATAACGCGCTCCACGTGTTTCCATATCAGGGCCACGTCCGAATGGTGTTGCCCTAGAGTCTGGACTGTTGCATCTCTGCTGCACATAACTTCCATAATAAGGACCACGTCTAGACGGTGTTGCCCTGACGTTCGGACGGTTGTAATTCTTCTCCACGTATTGCCTTATTAAGGATCGCGTCCGGATGGTGTTGCCCTGTTGTCCGGACGAATGCAGGTGTCTTTCCATATACATGTTTGCGAAGGAAAACCTAATTCTTCAATCCCTTGAAGTCCATCTGGATGTGTTGCCATGACTTCCGGACGAATGTACGTTGGAGCACTGAGAATCTTCTAGACGCTGATGGACGTCCAGATGCATGCTGGGCCATTCGGACGGAAACTTGGAATCTGACTTTTCTGAGTTGGAATCTGCACAGAATCTTCTTTGAACATCTTAAAACACTTTTCTGAAATGAAGACTCTGAATATACGACATCCCTGATTAAAATAGCAACTTTACAAGATAGTGATTTTGTCAAACAGAATGCAGACAACACAAACTAACACATCAGAGTCTTGGTAGCATAGTAGATGTCGTGAGGAAGCTTGCCTTCACTATGTCCCAAGACTGCACTCACAACATAATCATAGGCATCACACATGATTTCAAATGGTAAAGACCAGTCGGGAGGCTTCATGAGATTCCTTAGGATTTGCATGAAATCGAGCAAATACTCCAACACTGAAGGCTGTTAGTTTTTGTGTTGGCTGCATTCTGTTGACAAAATCACTTCTATGTAATGTTGCTGTTTTCATCAGGGAAGCTGCCTTATCCGGAGTCTACTCTTCAGCCATGTCCTTCAAGAAGATTCTGTGAAGTTTGGAAGCAAGTTTATTTCGGTTCCCTGCTAGCCATCCGAACGACGTGGTATTCTGTTCGGACACTCATCAATCAGCAACATCCATCTGGACGACAAGATCTTTTCCATCCAAACATCCATCAGTGTCTAGAAGCTCATCAAAGTTTGAAAAGATCCCAGTGTTCCAGTGCATCTGTCCTGATGACGTGGTTATACTATTCGGACGCCATTCAGGGTTTGACAAGCATTAGAGTTTCTGCCTCAAGACACAGTTATGGGAGGACGGCTGCTACCGTCTGGACGATATGTGTTCCCGTCCGGACGATGTTTTCTATAAGGCAAGATGTGCACCAATTCAACCGTCCGGACATCAGTCTTTAGGGTCTAGACGCTTCAAGCCTTATTATGGTAATTACGTGCAGCCGAGATGCAGTAAACAGGGATTCCACTATTCAGAATGAAGTCAGAAGAAATTCAAGTTCCCTGTCAGCCGTCCAGACGATCGTGCCATCCCGTCCGGACACAGTCAGTCAAGCATCATCTGTCCGGACGATGTGATTCTTCCGTCCAGACACCTACACTGTATCGAGAAGTTTCTGTGCCAGCTTGCTTCCGTCCGGACGTTTCAACAGCACGTCCGGACGCCTATCAGTTCTCGAAACGGTTCACTGATTCTTTCCAAGTTCCAAGAAAGGAAAGATCAATCAATCGTCCGGACGATGTGGTATACCGTCCGGACGCATATCTCCGTAAGGCAAGAATCGCAGTTCAAAATGAACCTTCCGGACATCTGACAGCTGTGGTCCAAACGCTGGTGCATCGTATATGGTAACTGACGATTCGACTTCAACCGTCCGGACGTCTCCCCCTTATGGTCCGGACGCACACGCATAAGATATGGAAATTGCGTGTTGAAAGTTTAGTCGTCCGAACGCTCCTGCCCCTTGGTCCAGACGCGCGAAGCCTGTTATGGAAATTACTTGCAGCGAACGTGCGTCCGTCCGGACGATCGAGCCATCCAGTCAGGACGATGTTCTTATACAGGAAAGATTTCTCCGCGAAAATTTCAGAAAATCCTGTCGCATAGTTGTCCGTCGGGACGGTCATGGTCTACCGTCCGGACGGCTCACAGGCTTATTTTGCCTGACTCCCATTCTGACCCCCAGACTATAAATAGGTGTCCTTGGGCACTTAGAGCTGCAAGAATTCGAAGTGAATTCCTCTAGAGCTCAGAGAAGTTAGAAATTCCTCTGAAGCCATTCAACAGAATTCGGTGGTGAATTCTCTACTACTCAGAGACGTGATATTTCCTCTGAAGCCTTTGCTAAGTGTGCTGTTGCTGTGCTAAAACCGAAGTCTATCTTAGGGGTTGGCCCTAAGGTAAAGGATTCCATTGAAGACCCCTTCAAGTAGGTGAACCCGGTTGGGAAGCGTTCGTGTTGGGTTACACGACAGAGATCAAGGTACGACCACTGCATCGGTACATGTGAGTGTTACTATCTTGTATCTAGCTTTGTCTTCTGAATAGTGAAATTCCTGGGTTTGGCTGCCCCGGAGTGGTTTTTCTCTTAACTGAGTTTCCACGTCGTCAACAAAAATCTCTGTGTCATTTACTTTCCGCTGTGCTTTAATTTTTGTTGACACCTATGCACACACTTTACTTTTAGAAGTCATTTCAATTTTCAAAGGCAATATTTGGTCAACTGGCTATAAAGTAGAGAAGACTCCCGATCATACTTCTGTAGAGAGTAGGATCTACTTTCTTGCCTATAAGATCAGCACTGATCTTGACACTTGTGCTCGTGGGAGTATGAGCATGACTCTTTCCATCTAGGCCAAACCACTTGACCAAATCTTTGGCATACTTGGATTGAGAGATAAAGATCCCTTCAAAAGTTTGCTTATCTTGAAGCCCTAGAAAGTAAGTCAACTCACCAATCATGCTCATCTCAAACTCTTACTTCATCTCCTCAAAAAAATCATGAGCTTGGGAATCTAGAGTTGCTCCAAATATGATATCATCTACATAAATTTGAGCAATGTGCTTATGATTACCTTGCTTCCTGATAAATAGAGTTCGATCAGCCTGTCCTCTTCTGAACCCTTTAGCTAGAAGGTAAGTAGTCAAAAGCTTGTACCATGCCTGGGGAGCTTGCTTGAGGCTGTACAGGGCTTTCTTAAGCTTGTAGACATGTTGAAGATGATGAGGATCTTGGAACCCTTTTGGTTGTTCTACATATACCTCTTCCTGAAGTATGCCATTTAAAAATGCACTTTTAACATCCATCTGATAAAGTTTGAATCCAAGATGACAAGCAATGGAAAGCAAGATTCAGATGGACTCTAAACGAGCAACCAAAGCAAAAGTTTCATCAAAATCTACCCCTTCAATCTGAGTATACCCCTGAGCAACGAGACGAGCCTTGTTTCTGATTATTGTACCATGCTCATCTGATTTGTTCTTGAAGATCCACTTGGTGCCAATGACATTGTGATCGGAAGGTCTGGGAACAAGAGTCCATACATCGTTTCTGGTAAACTGATGCAATTCCTCATGCATTGCAGCGATCCAGCTTTCATCTTGTAGAGCTTCATCTACCTTCTTTGGTTCAACTTGTGCAAGATAATAACTATATGTGACTTGATTGGCTACTACTTCATTTGATGGCTGGATCACTCTGTTTCTCAAACGATGTCCTTCTTCAAGATTCTCAATTAGCTGGCTTGAAGGATAATTAAGCTTGACCCATGACCTTTTAGGAGGATTAGTAGGTTCATCCTCATCTTCAGATGCACTGGCAGTATTCCTAAAAGACACAATTTCTAGAGGATTTGGTAGAGAGTCAGCTGCTGAAGGAATGACAGGAGGATCTGGTAGGGTATCAGCTGCTAAAGGAATGACAGGTGTTTCTTGGGTTAAAGAAGATGGTTTGACCATATCGGCTAAAGGAGTAGGCAACTCTTCCGAGAAGGACTAAGTTTTCTCCCCCTTGCTAGGTGACCCAACTTCTTCATCATCAATTACCACATTAATTGATTCCATTACAGTTTTTGTTCTTTTGTTGAATACCCTATAAGCACGACTGTTGGTGGAGTATCCTAAGAATATTCCTTCATCACTTTTAGGATCAAATTTTTCTAGATTTTCTGTCTCAAAGAATGTAGCACTTACTTTAAAAAATCCAGAAATACTTGACTGTGGGCTTCTTTCCTCGCCATATCTCATGAGTCTTGTTGGTTTCTGGCCGCAGGTAGACTCTATTGATGATGTGGCATGCAGTACTGACAGCTTCTCCCCAAAAGTGTTGAGCTAGATTCTTTGAATGGATCATTACTCAAGCCATCTCTTGTATAACCCTGTTTTTCGCTTTGCAACCCCATTCTGTTGAGGAGTAATGGGGGATGAAAACTCCTGCTGAATGCCATGTGAGTGGCAAAATTCTTCAAATCTGAAATTCTCAAATTCTCTTCCATGATCATTGTGGATTCTCATGATGGGGCAGTTTTTCTCAATCTAAATTTTCTTGAACAATTGTTGAGCTGCATCAAAAGCATCATACTTTTCTCGAAGAAGAAGAGCCCATGTGAACCGGGAATAGTCATCCACAACTACCAATATATACTTTCTTCCACCTAGACTAGCAGTTCTAGTAGGACCCATGAGATCCATATGCAATAATTCTATGTTTCTAGAAGTGAGAATACCTGAAGTTTTCTTATGAGGTGCTCGAGTTTGCTTTCCCAGCTGGCATGGACCACAAACTCATTTCCCAATTTTGTCCATCTTTGGTAGATCTTTGACAATTTCCTTGATGGCAATCTTGAGCATATATGTGAAGTTTAAGTGTCCCAACCTTTAATGCCATAACTCATTGTCATCAATGGTTGCCTTGTTGCAAATTATCTGAGGCACTTCAAGTGAGGCTAGGGAGGCCATACTAGTTGTCAACAGTCTTTTCTCCTCCCATTAGGCACTTGCCACTACTATCAAAGGTATTGCATTCTTTTGGGGAGAGTTGAATTATCAAGTCATTGTCACAAAATTGGCTGATGCTGAGGAGATTCGCCTTGAGTCCTTCCATATATAAGGCTTCTTGAGATGCTCCCAGTCTTGAAATATCAGTAAGTCCTTTTTCTGATTACCTTGGACTAACTTCCATCTCCATAGGTGATTCTTCCTCCTCTGCCCATCTGAACATTCTTTAGAAGTGTCTTGTCACTTGTTATATGTTTAGAGCATCCACTATCCAAATTCCACAAGAAAGTATCAAGTATTTTCAAAGCAATGTGAACAGCCAAAACACAGGTTGTCTTCTTTCTTAATCTAGACTTGTTTATTGGTGGTATTCTTCCTTTTATTAAGCATGACAGATTTCTTCTCATTAGGGGTAAGGCTTCCTAGCTTTTCACTAATAAGTTTGACTTAATCACTTAAGGTCTTGACTTGGTTCTCAATACCAGGTTCATTTTTCCAAGGCACATGTTGTTTATCCCAAGGTTTCTAAGAACGTATCTAAAAGCAATTAGGGTGGAGATGACCACTAACGCCACAGTGATGACATGTAGGAATAGAATTGAAATTTTTATGACCAGTCCCTTTAGTACTTTTACTCTTGTCCCCACAAGTAGAATGAGTATGATGTTTAGACATGCTAGGTTTAACAAACATAGTTCTATATACAGGCATAGCATGTGAAGAAGAAGCAACACTATCAATACTCAAAACAGAATCAAAAGGTTTTTCCAAAGGCAATGTTGATTTCATTAGAGGATCTTCCAAAGACTTAAATTTTTCAATAAGAACATCTCTTTCTATTTCAAAATTTTTAAGTCTTTGTAGATGGTCAATGCCAAAAGTTTTAAAATCTTCAAATCATTTGAACAATTTGACTCACATCCTTTGTAGTTCACCTTTTTCCATCAAATCAACTTTGATAGACATGATAAAATATAATTAGAAGTCAAAAAGAATCACATTCAAGAATTTAATCTAAACTGAGTGTACCATGCTCTGATACCAATTGAAAAATAATAAAAACTTCTAATTTATGGTGTGTGTGTGTGTGTGTGTGTGTGTGTGTGTGTGTGTGTGTGTGTGTGTGTGTGTGTGTGTGTGTGAATAATGTGTAACAAAATATCAAAGTGCGGAATTTAAATGAGACGGATATTTTGTTAAAGAAGTGGAAATTCAATTAAGAAAAAAACCACTCTAGGGCAGCCAAACCCGGGAATTCCACTATTTAGAAGACAAAGCTAGTAATAAAGCAGTAACACTCACATACCCCGATACAGCGATCGTACCTTGCACTCTGACGTGTACCTATACACGAACACTTCCCAACCAGGTCTCCTACTGAAGGAGTCTTCAATGGATTCCTTTAGCTTAGGGCTCCTCCCTAAGCTAAACATCACACGAACAAGAACCACACACCGGGCAACTCTTAGAGAGCTAGCAAATTTACACAATTTCTACCTAAACACGCTCTCTAAGCTCTAGAGAATTCAATACCGAATTCTATAAATAATACATGCCTAAAAGTCTCTATTTATAGGCTTAGAAGACCTAAATTGCCACTGATTCAGATTTCTCTAGGCGGCGTCCGATAGAGGCATAGAGCGTCCAGATGGTGAACTGTGCAACCGCCTTTCCATAATGCGCTTCACACGTTTCCTCATTAAGGTCGCTTCCGGACGATGTTTCCCTAGCGTCCGGACAATTACAAGCTGTCTTTTTCGATCCATGTCTACAAAGAAATTTTGGATTCTTCTTGAACACTGAAGAGTGTCCGGATGGTGTTGCCCTAACGTCTGGACAGATGCACGCTGAGCTGTCAGAATCTTCTCGACACAGGAGGACGTCCAAATGCTTCACTGGACCGTCCGAACGAGAACAAGGGATCCGACTTTTGCTGAGTTGGAAACTTTGCAAAATCTTCCTAGAACTCTGAAATTGCCTTCTTGAAACTTGTGACACAGAAACTTGTCATAATAAGGCCCTTTCGATATTAGAGAAATAAACTCTGAATATATGAATACTTCTGAAATAATACGGTATCCCTGTTAAGACAGCATCATTACATGATAGTGATTTTGTCAACAGAATGAAGCCAATAAAACTAACATGGCGTACGGCTGCGATCATTCATGGTATAGTATGACACACACTCTAAGGGCATGGAATGTACTTTCCAACACACAGTACAACACGTCAACCATTGTTCGTGGTGGGGACCACAATCATTCCTAAGGGAAGAATCGCAAATGTTCCTGGTTCAGGTAACTCAAGAAAAAAGTCAAAAGATCCCAATTTCCTAATTAGGACCTAATTATCCTTTGATAATTATCTGGGGCACTACATGAGATCCACAGTATCGTCGTGAAAGATAGAGGCAGCCCACTGCTAGACATGGTGATTTTCTATTAGACCCTAGCCTATTCCAGGATGGAGGAGGGGCATCATAGTTGGTAGATTTATCTACTTGCTTGCATTTTCTTTTTCCTTGTTTTGTATTGTTCACCTTGCGAAAACAATTTCATTCACTTGATTTATTTCCACCATGGGGTGGCAACTTATGGTGTATGATATTTAATTTCTCATTATGCAATTTGGAATTCTTTGATTTAAGTTATGACTCTTTGCAAATTAAAAACTAAAATTTCAAGGACTAAATTTTTTTATGGGGGGAGAATGTAATACCCCAAAATCGAACCATAATTTTTAATAATAAATTAAATTTACGATAATAATCAGTAACTAAAATCTTTTTACAAAATATACTTGTCTTATTAATTTAGTAAAAATAATTACCTTATACAAACTATGATCGAACGTTCCATCTATCCTTGGAAAGTTCGTCATGGAACCCCCCCCCCCCCCCCCCCACTTGGATGTTTGATGTGGACTGTTATGAGTTTTAAAGTACTCACAAGCGCACGAATCGTTTGCAATATAGTGTGTATGCAAATGTGAGGTCGAATCCACAGAGAATTGCGTTGTGAAAATTGAAAATTGAAATGGACTTCTAATTTAACAGTGTATGTGAACAGTGTGCAACAAAATATTAAATGCGGAATTAAATGAGACAAATATTTTGTTGACGAAGTGAAAACTCAATTAAGAGAAAAACTACTCCAGGGCAGCCAAACCCAGGATATCCACTATTCAGAAGACAAAGCTAGATACAAAGCAGTAACACTCACATACCCCTGATGCAGTGGTCGTACCTTGCTCTCTAACGTGTAACCCAACACGAGCGCCTCCCAACCAGGTCTCCTACCTGAAGGGGTCTTCAATGGAATCCTTTACCTTAGGGCCAACCCCTAAGATAGACTTCACAGCTGATCAAATCACACACAGGCAAAGCTAGAGAGCTAGCAGATTTTCAATATCTCATTAAACACCTTCTCTAAGCTGTGGAGAATTCACCACCGAATTCTGTGTTGAAAGCATGCCTCAAGCCTCTTATTTATAGGCTTTGGAAACCCAAAATTGAGTCAAAAACGGAATCTGAGGCACACGCATCCAGACGGGAGCCAGGTCCATCCGGAAGGGCCAAGTTTTTCTTGTCCAGAAAGTAATTCTGGAATTTTTTGAAGGGCCGTCCGGATGGGCAAA
Source organism: Alnus glutinosa (assembly GCF_958979055.1). Taxonomy (NCBI): domain Eukaryota; kingdom Viridiplantae; phylum Streptophyta; class Magnoliopsida; order Fagales; family Betulaceae; genus Alnus; species Alnus glutinosa. The sequence goes on along the minus strand of NC_084889.1, from coordinate 23,488,320 downwards.
TCTTTCCGTCCGGACGGAGTCCGTTCTAACAAGTATAATGGCCGTCCAGACACTCAATTTACAGAAAATTTCGTTAGCTTTCCAATGACGCTGATTTCGTCCCAATCCGATATTTGAGTAAAAAGTTATTCTCAGAATACCGGAGGGTGTCCAAACGGCTTGACCGAGCGTCCGGACGGTCAACTGCAACTGCCTTTCCAAAGTAGCACTGAAAGCTTCCATAACAAGGCCACGTCTGAACAGTGTTGCCCTAGCGTCCGGACAGTTGCACTTCGGTTGTACGTAATTACCATAATAAGGCTTGGAGCTTCCGGACCTTGAAGGCTGATGTCCGGACAGTTGAACTGGTGCACGTAATTTCCATATTTGAAGCTTGATCGTCCGGACGATTGAACTTAGAGTGCACAACTTGCCTTATGGAGGACATCGTCCAGACAGGATCACACATCGTCCGGACGGTAACGGCCGTCTTCCCATAACTGTGTCTTGAGGCAGAAACCCTAATACTTGTCAAACACTGAATGGCGTCCGGACGGTATAACCACGTCGTTCGGACGGATGTGCTGGAACACTGGGATCTTCTCGAACTCTGAAGAGTGTCCAGAAGATTTGCCATTACGTCCGGACAGATGAAACCTTGCATTGTTCAAAGCTTCTAGACACTGATGGGCGTCCGGACAGAAAGATCTCCTCGTCCGGACAGATGTTGCTGACTGATAAGCGTCCGGACGGAATACCATGTCGTCCAGACGGTTGACAGGGAACCAAAATAAATCCTTGAAAACTTCACAGAATCTTCTCAAAGAACATAGCTGAAGAGTAGACTCTAGATAAAGCAGCATCCCTGTGAAAGCAGCAACATTACATAGAAGTGATTTTGTCCAACAGAATGCAGCCAACACAAAAATTAACAAAAATTAAATTCTATTTAAACTAATTCTATTTGTTAGTATTTTGGCCTCATTCTGGACAAAATCACTTGTGTGTGTAAAGATGTTGTAAATAGGGATTCCACTATTCAGAGCACTCTCAGAAGACTTTGCACTGCTTGAAAGATCAAAGATTTCAGTTCCCTGTCAACCATCCGGACGATCGAGCCATCCCGTCCGGACGCCCATCTAACCACTGTTCCATCCATTCGGACAACGTACCATACCATCCGGACACCAGTCAAACCAAGCATCATCCGTCCGGACGACGTGCATTTCCGTCCGGACCATCCACTCTGTCGAGAAGTTTCTATCCAACTTGCATCCATTCGGACAACTCAGCAGCACGTCCGGACGCCTCTCGGTACTCAACCAGTCTCAGATTCTTTCCAAGTTTCGATAAAGGAAAGATCGATCAACCGTCCGGACGATGTAGTATCCCGTCCGGACGCGCGTCTCCTTAAGGCAAGAATTGGGATTCAAATATTACCGTCCGGACGTCAGTCAGCCTTGGTGCGAACGAGCGTGCAACTAATATGGAAATTGCCAATTCAACATCAACCGTCTGGACAACTGCCTATCATGGTCCAGACGCGCACATAGCAGATATGGAAATTGTGTGTTGAAGTTCAGCCGTCCGAACTCTCATCCCTCATGGTCCGGACGTGCGAAGCCTTATAAAAGGAAATTACTTGCAGCAGACGTACGACCGTCCGGACGATGTGCCATCCCGTCCAGACGCGGCTCTTAAAAAAGAAAGATTTCTCAACGAAATTTTTGGAAAATCCTGTCGTACAGTTGTCCGTCCGGACAGCCATGACCACCGTCCGGACGGCGCCCAGCTATATTTTGCCTGACTCTCATTTGAGCCCCCAGCCTATAAATAGAGGCCCCTGGGCATTGAGAACTGCAAGAATTCGGTATTAAATTCCACAACTGCTTAGAGACGTTATTTTCCTCTGAAGCCATTGCAAGTGTGTTGTTGCAGTGCTACATTTGAAGTCTATCTTAGGGGTTGGCCCTAAGGTTAAGGATTCCATTGAAGACCCCTTCAGGTAGGAGACTTGGTTGGGAAGAGTTCGTGTTGGGTTACACGTTAGAGAGCAAGGTACGACCACTGCATCTGGTATATATGAGTGCTACTATCTTGTATCTAGCTTTGTCTTCTGAATAGTGGAATTCCTGGGTTTGGCTGCCCCGAAGTGGTTTTTCTTTTGATTGAGTTTCCACTTCGTTAACAAAAATCCTTGTGTCATTTATTTTCCGCTGTGCTTATTTTTGTTAACACTTGTGCACACACTTGCCTTTTATTTAGAAGTCAATTTCAATTTTCAATTGGTATCAGAGCTTGGTACACTCTGTGTAGATTTAATTCTTGAGTGTTATTTCTTGACTTCTATATTATGTCTCAAACTCTTAATTATGTTCCTGCCTTTGATGGTACGAACTATGGCTATGGGAAGGCACGTATGCATTTCTTTTTTAAATCTATTGACTATTGGAGTATTGTTGAAACTGGTTGGACTAAACCAGAGGATGCAACACTTGAACTAGTCCCTCAAAAGAATGCACGCCTTTCAAATGATAAAGCCCTCCATGCTCTATGCCAGGCACTTTCTCCATCTGAATTCGTAAAAATTTCAAATTGTGAATCAGCCCAAGAAGCATGTCAAATCTTGGAAACAACATATGAAGGCACGAAACTTGTTAAATCTGCCAAACTTCAAATGTTGATTTCGAGATTTGAAGAAATTAAGATGTTGGAAGAAGAGACTTTTGGAGAGTTTTACTCCAAGATGAGTGACCTGAGGAACTCCATGGTGAGTCTTGGGAAACCTATCTCGGATGTAAAACTCATCCGAAAGATTCTAAGATCTTTATCTGAGCATTTCAGGATCAAGGTGACCACCATTGAGGAAAGCAAGGATCTTGAGGAAATAAAGATTGAGGAGCTGGTAAGATCTCTTCAAACATATGAGCTGTCTCTACCCCCGGTCAAGAAGTTGAAGACCATTGCCCTAAAGGCTTCCAAGAAGAAGGTAGAAGCCTCATTTGAAGATGACTCTAAGGATGAAGAAAAAGCTGTGGCTATGTTAGCAAAGAATTTCAGAAGACTAATGAAAGATGATCGGTTCAAGAAGAAGTTTTCTGAAAGAGTGAAGAAACCTCCCAGAGAAGCTGAACCTGAGGAAGAAGAGAAGAAAGACCCCAAAGGACCTCGATGTTTTGAATGCTCAGGCTTTGGGCATATCTGGGCTGATTGTGGGAATTTTAAGAAGGGCAAGGGGAAGGAATACAACGTGACTCTCAGTGATGAGTCAGAAGAAGATGCTCCAGAGTCTGAAAAATTTCTGGCCTTTGTAGCCCCACATGTTGAAGAAGAAGACTCGTATTACTCGGAGCATAGTGATAATGGGGAAGAGCTCAAGGAAGCCTACAAGACACTCTACTTAGAGTATGAGAAGCTGAGGGAAGGTCGTAAGCAGCACCTCTATGATCTGAATAGCCTGCAAATTGAAAAGAGTTCATTGCTGCTTAGAATACAAGAGCTCGAGGAAAAGCTACTAGAGACACATCTCCAGCTAGAGAGAGTCACTGATGAGAAGCTGACTCGTATGATGTCTATCCAGAAGAGCCCAACTGACAAGACTGGTCTCGGTATGTAGCTTCCTCTTCTGATGCTCCCTCTTCCTCAAAGACTGTGTTTGTGAAGCCTACAATCCCAGAGCCTCCTCTCACTGTTGAAGATAAAGGGAAGGACAAGGTCAACGATGATGTTCCAGGCACTCAGGAGCCTCATTCCATCAGAAGACCTCCTATATGCCATCACTGCGGTCTGAGTGGGCATGTTCGTCCTCAGTGCTCCCTCCTGAAAGCACAAAAGGCCAAAGCCAAGAAAGAAGTGCCCAGACAAGCTCATCATGGCACTAGACCTGCGGACCAGCATCAGACTCCATGGCATCAAGCACCTTATCAAGCACCATGGAGACAAGCACCAAGGCATCAAGCTCATCAATATCAAACACCTTGGTCTCATGCTCCTTGGGTCCAGGCATCTCAGCATCAATGAAACGGTTTGCACCGGCCAAGCACCTTAGAAGGCCACAAAAGGTGGAAGCAGATCAACACCACAATGAGCCACCTATCTGGATGCAGAATATGATGGAGTGGATGATGATGTCATACCAGCAACCACCCACAGGAAGGCAGGCTTGGATCAAGAAGGACCGTCACCCCATGAGGGGGAACAGACGCACCTAGCAGGTTTGGGTGTTCATGCCTAGGATTTGGTTCCTAATCTTGTGGCATCAGGTTTGATTGCTTATTTTGCTGTTATATTTTATTTGCAATCTAGGAACCAGTGGTACTTTATTTTGCCCCCTATATTTTGTTTGAAGATCTTTGCAGGTGTTTATTGGGGAAGACAGAAAAAGCAGGTCGAGCGACTATTTTTCTGTATTGGCATCATCAGGTTTGATCTTGCCTTGCATATGATGTTTTTCCATATTGCATTTTTTTTAATTAAAAAAAAAAAAATTGGGGAGAATTTGCAGTATATTTTTTTCTCTTGGCTTATCAGATAATTGCATGTATTTTCTCATGATATCTCAATTCTTTGGGTATTAATTTACTTTTCTTAAATATAATTGAGAGTTTCTAACTATAATTTGCCAAGTGTTTTCCTGTATATGCAAAAAAAAGTGGATAGCTTCTTTTCTCATGCGATGAAAAATGTGCACTATCCACGACTCCCCTAAAAGGTACATCTTTCCTTCTCTGACTATTTGTTTCTAGAAATTCTGGATAAGAGAAAAAGTTTTTGATAAGATGGCCAAATTGACCACACGCTAGTTGAACCTAGAACCTAAAAACTCTGGCATCCTCTCTAGGTTGCAGCACCATAAGAATCAAGCAGTCAATCATATGAATTCTGTGCTTTAATTGTATGTTCACTGCTTATGTGCTGATTTTGCTATATGCCTTGCCCTTTATGTGCAAGTAAAACATTTACTTTGTCCTTCATGGTACAAGTAAAACATTTTGGTGCTGCATCTTAGGAGGAGTGTATCAGATGAGGGTGACTAGGCCCTAGTAAGATATAAGGTTTGACTTTTGACTAATCTATCACTGATTTTCTCTCTTGTCTAGGAAATCTGGTTACTCTTTGTCATGTCATCGAAAGTTTTACCTTGAGGGTTTTTGTCTTCACACACACACACGCATTGCATGAGTTGAGTTGGCTGGTTGAATTTTGCATGTTTAGGAACTTATTTGTGCTGATTGATTTCTTAACTCTCTTTTATATCTCTGTTAAGTATTAAGATGCTCTCTGATTGTGGTATCAGTGGTTTATACATGTGTGTTCTGAAACTGACTTGGGAAAAATTTGATTTTTGTGAATTTTCCTTAGTTTTCTTATGTTTCAGTGTGGAGCGTCCGGACGGTCTCTCTTGGCGTCCGGACAGATCAGCAGTCCTGACGGTACTCTCTTGGAGCCCGGACGGGAATGGAGCCCAATCGTCCGGACGAGACCTGCTTTCGTCCGGACGCGTGCAGCCAGTATCGGGCAGACGGTTAAAATTAATCGTCCGAACGCGAGTGACCAATCTGCTCCTTTCTGAGGAAGCGCACATCCAGACGACATCAATACACTGTCCGAACGGGGACCCCACAGAGGCTATAAATAGCCCAGCTCGCCGCTCTCTCTCCACCATACCCCACAAAATCCCTCATTTTGGCATTTTGTAGTCCACAGTGCAGGGTCTGCCAGAGGACTGTGGAAGATAGGGTTATACACTCCAGGCCAAGACTATGGACCGCACAGTCATTGCTGAGCGGAATGTCATCCGTTCTGATATCATGGTGCCGCCTCTGGATAGCATCCATGCCATTATTCAGACGTACAATTGGGGATATCTACACAGTTGTGCCTGTGTGGTGTACACCAGACTAGTAAAACTTTTCTACGCCAACCTGGAAGTGGTGCAGAACGATGATCGTGGATTGGTACTTCAGTCCACTGTTGCAGGTCATATCATCACTGTTGATCCTCAGGTCATCAGTCATATCATCCAAGTCCCAGTGCTCAAGATTTCTGCCAGCCCATACAATGAGGTGGTGCTTCCTCCTTCCCTGGATGATCTCAGGGAATTCTTTCATGCTATTCCCCAAGGCGAGGAGCGTCCTACCTCCATCAGGATTGGTGCCTTATCTCCCTCCCACCGCATGCTGGCCAAGATCATTCAGCAAAACATCCTACCTGTTGCTCGGCGCAGTGATCTGATCTTGAAACGGGCCTAGTTTGTCTATGCAGTTCACATTCGCTTGCCTTTCTGCCTGTGCAAGCATATTTTGGGTGTTATGTTGGAGGCCCGTGATGAGGGAAATGCCGGTCTCTCGTTTGGCTGCCTGCTCACTCAGATTATCCTTCAGTCGGGAGTCAATGTCACTGGCGAACCGACGATGAAGATCCAGTAGCCCATCAGCAAGCAGACGTTGATGAAGACCAATGCGCAGCTGCGGAGGGATGACTCCAAGGATGACGTGCCCATAGCTGCTACCATGCCTGTTGGTTTTCCGGATATGGCTTCATCCTCCTAGACCGTCCAGCCATCTGAGCTGGAGGTCAACTATTCACAGATCATGGAGGCCCTTATTACCATTCAGGGGGGATGAGCGCTATACAAGTGACTATGTCCTCCATGCAGCAGGAGATGCACTCCATCAACCTGCGTGTAGAGCAAAACCAGCTGGACCTTCAGGAGTGCTTGAAGTTTCATCATCCTAGCAGTAGTGATGATGAGGATGATGCAGATAGGACTGTACCCCTGCCTGAGGATGTTTGATTTTGATTCCCTCTTGTTTTGTTTTGTTGTCTGTCTGTTTGAGACATCTGACTTATATTACTCTGTTTCCCGGGTCCTTCTGAGACCATTAGGGGGAGTAATTCTTATTACAGTTGGTTCTTATTGCTCTGTTTTACCCTTTGTCCCTTTGTGACAAAAAGGGGGAGTAATTTTTGTGTTTGGACCGGGAATGTATTCCAAACCGGTCAAGTGATTTTTGTCCCAGAATGGCCAAATGGGGAGTTTGTTAGTATTTTGGCCTCATTCTAGACAAAATCACTTGTGTGTGTAAAGATGCTGTAAACAGAGATTCCACTATTCAGAGCACTCTCAGAAGACTTTGTACTGTGTGAAAGATCGAAGATTTCGGTTCCCTGTCAGCCGTCCGGATGATCGAGCCATCCCGTCTGGACGCCCATATGACCACTATTCCATCCGTCCGGACGACGTGTCATTCCGTCCGGACACCAGTCAGACCAAGCATCATCCGTCCGGACGACGTGCATTTCCATCCGGACCATCCACTGTGTCGAGAAGTTTCTATCCAGCTCGCATCCGTCCGGACAACTTAGCAGCACGTCCGGATGCCTCTCGGTACTCAACCAGTCTCAGATTCTTTCCAAGTTCCGATAAAGGAAAGATCGATCAACCGTCCGGACGATGTAGTATCCCGTCCGGACGCGCGTCTCCTTAAGGCAAGAATCGCAATTCAAATATTACCGTCCGGACGTCAATCAGCCTTGGTACGGACGCGCGTACAACTAATATGGAAATTGTCGATTCGACTTCAACCGTCCAGACGACTGCCTATCATGGTCCGGGCGCACGTATAACAGATATGGAAATTGCGTATTGAAGTTCAGCCGTCTGGACGCTCATCCCTCATGGTCCGGACGTGCGAAGCCTTATAAGGAAATTACTTGCAGCGGACGTACGACCGTCCGGACGATGTGCCATCCCGTCCGGACGCGACTCTTAAACAGGAAAGATTTCTCAGCGAAATTTTTGAAAAATCCTGTCGCACAGTTTTCCGTCAAGACGGCCATGACCACCGTACGGACGGCGCCCAGCTATATTTTGCCTGACGCTCATTTGAGCCCCCAGCCTATAAATAGAGGCCCCTGGGCATTGAGAACTGCAAGAATTCGGTATTGAATTCCACAACTGCTCAGAGACGTTATTTTCCTCTGAAGCTATTGCAAGTGTGTTGTTGCTGCGATACATCTGAAGTCTATCTTAGGGGTTGGCCCTAAGGTAAAGGATTCCATTGAAGACCCCTTCAGGTAGGAGACTTGGTTGGGAAGCGTTCGTGTTGGGTTACACGTTAGAGAGCAAGGTACGACCACTGCATCGGGTATAAGTGAGTGCTACTATCTTGTATCTAGCTTTGTCTTCTGAATAGTAGAATTCCTGGGTTTGGCTGCCCCGGAGTGGTTTTTCTCTTGATTGAGTTTCCACTTCGTTAACAAAAATCCTTATGTCATTTATTTTCTGTTGTGCTTATTTTTGTTAACACTTGTGCACACACTTGCCTTTTATTTAGAAGTCAATTTCAATTTTCACTATTTTAACCTAATTCCAAATTTTGGGGCTTTTTAACGAAATAACATATAAACTAAACAAAGTAAAAATAATCAAAAGATAGGGTTCTAAGGTTTTAAAATTCATACCCACCAAATCATAGCAACATATTTTTATGTTCATCAACACATAGTTGAGGTTCTCACCATACAAATCATATGTTTGTTCTACTATGCCTAAAAAATTGATTGAATCATTCAATGAATCCGTTCTTTGCACATATCACAAAATATATCTAGTTTTGACCAAATCATCAAATGTATCCATAAAACGAAATACAATGAATATCTAACGTTTTGATAAATAAAAACCAAGCAAACAATTAAATGAGACTATCTTAAATCATCAAATGTATTCGGAAATCACAATAGATATCCAAGAATCATCTCAATAATTGAATGGAAGTAGAACAATTAGAAATCAAAAACCCATAAAATCAAATGGTATAAACTAGCATGAAAATATAGTTGTTTTTCAAGGGTGAGGCTTCATCCTCAACCTTAGTTGAGATTTTAGCCTCTCATGGAAAAAGGAAACATAAAGAAACTACAAAAAAAAAAAAAAAAAAAAAAAAAAAAAAAAAACCTTGAAATTAAAGAACTTACAAAAGATTTGAGTTCTAAGTGAAAAACATCCCAAAAACCCGAAGAAAACAAAAAAAAAAAAAAAAAAAAAAGTGAGAACGGCGCCCCTAGCACTCTGCCTTCATGTTCTCTCGATTTCTAAAAAAATAATGGTATTTATAGAGCTAACTAGGGTTTCAGCGATGCCAGGTCAGCATAAGTGCGCTCGATCGCACACTAGGTGCACTCGAGCGCACTCGAGATTTCTTCAGGCCTTTCGCGGTGCAGTGTTTGCGCGCTGATGGTTGATGTGGGCGTGTGTGTGCTCGAGCCCAATCCCTTAAATAACAGGTTTTCCAACCTTCTATGCAATTTTACTTAAAAATTGCCATTTTTCTCTCAAGGACCTGCAAAACACTAAAACTAACCAAAAACTTTAGAAAATAACAAAACTAATGGTTTAGCTCATGCCAATTAAGGGGTCGAAATATACAATATTTGGCACTCATCATGGACCACTTTTGCATGTGTTCATAACAGTACAACGAACATTCGAAGAATCTCTTGAACGCTCGATGTGGACCCCTTTCCTTTTTCAGAACTGTACACCAAACGTTTGAGGTCGTACACCGAACATTAGATGCTACCTGAAAAGTAATTTTAACCTACTTTATCTCTTCAAACCTCGCCTATTTAAACCACCATCATGCCCTTTAAGATGCCTCCACACCCCCAATGCATCCTTGATAGGAGTTTTTTTTCTAAGAAAGCTAGGAGTTTACACATATTTTCCATAAACTTTTACGTTGGCATAATTTCACATGTTATATTTGACCTATTTTGAGCCTTGGTTCTAAAGGAAAATGGTTTGAGTTTATCAACCATTCTGGTACCTCCCGAACATTCATTGTACCTGACCGAACGTTCGACCCTTTTGTTGGTCGAACGCTCGACCCCAATATCGAACGTTCAATAGTCGCCAGAAAAGGGTAATGAGAGTTTTAATGATGGGTTAGAATGTTGAGGTCGTATTTAGGGTTTTTACGTGCATAGGTTAGGATTCTCATTATATTATGTTTAATATTAAGATATGTTTCGCAGTAGCAAGAGTTTGAGATTTCTAAGCGGATGGGTGTTTGAGATAAATAAATACTTACAAAACTGGTCTCGTTTAATGTGCAATATGTCAGCTGACTGAGCACATTTTATTCTTCATAATAATATATTGTGAGCCTATTGTTTTTATACTACTTTGTAATGAGTAATACTTTAGAATGTAAATAAATGAACAATATTTGCATTGTATGACATGGTATACCAATACGTGTTGTAGGACGGCCGTGGGCTTACTATACGTACTTGACCCTATGGTCACAGAGGTTACTCGGACGTCATTAGCGGCATGGGCCACCCGAAGTTGAACTCGGTCGACTCCTAATAGTGAATGATAGCGTACAATATTCGGGGCACTGGTGTTGTTTTAAAGATGCCTTGAGATAGTGCCAATCCTGCTAAGAATGGGTTAGTATCCTGGTTAAATCATATGGAGAATAGATATGACTCTATGTAATATGTATTACATGTTTTTCACTTATTAAAATATTGATGTTGTTACCGAAACTTTGCCTCATCGTCTCTTTAAATTTTTTTTTTTTTTTTTCCATTTGGGTGTAATAACGGAAGTAATACACCCTATTTGAGAAAACCCACAATTAAGTTCCACAAATATAAACTGTTACTTAAGACTCATTGAATAATCAATTTTATAAATATTTATTGACTAAGTCGTGGACTTCCGCAGTTATTTCTCTTCCACTGTGAAACACCTCGATGTTTTGCTGGTTAGCAGGTTTCTTGAGAATAGAGTGAGAAATTCATTGGGATGAAGACGTCAAGCGGATGATTCATATTGTCTTATTTGGGTAAATAGAATTTAATTGTTGTAGTAATGTCTATTTGAAAACTTTAAGTCTATAATTGATGATGTAATAATATGCCTTGTGAATTTAAAAGTAAAAGTTTCAAATCATAATTTTCGTTTCCGCATGCCCCTTTTTACTATGATAATGTGTAATGTAATTTCTCCGGTCAGTTACTAGTTAATTGAATTGAGGGGATTGCTAGTAACTCTATAAATTAAATAAATACAATTACCTAATTCTAAGGCATTACAAGTATGCTAACTCCCTGGCATTGAATAGAACTTCTTGGTTAAAAAAAAAAAAGAGCACAAGTGAACTTTTTAGTTAAAAAAATAAATAAATAAATTATTTTAAGAGGAAAAGTACTATAGTACTAAGTGATTACTGGAAATGAATCTACTACGTAAAATCGCAAGTATAATTAAAAGAGGGTTCATTTTTTTCATTGGAAAACGTGATGTGTTTCTATCATAAATCAATTATCAATATAGTAATGAAAATATTAGGGTTGTTCGGTAAGTAATTGTGTTGTAGAATATTTGTGTGTTGTATAGTAAGAAGTAATTGATGGGATATAAAATTTGAGAATATTTAATAGAAAAGTGAAAAAAAAGTTTTGTTTTGTAGTGAGTTTTTTTATTTGAATAGTAATAAAATATGATTGATGTGATATAAAAAGTATAAAAACGTTCAAATGTTTTTTATATAATATTTTTGAAAAAAGTGAAAAAAAGAAAGAAGAAGAGTTGAAAATGATTTATCAAACAAGTCCTTCATGTCCGTGATGAAGCCAACAAAAAGAGAAAACGAATGAGTCTTAGAATTATCCTGCATCTTTTTTTAAAAAAAAAAAAGAAAAAAGAAAAAAGAAATCCGGTTTGTAACACGTATTATCTCAATTTTTTATTTGGAAAAAAGAAAAAAGAAAAGAGACGTGTACCACAGACTTTTTTTCTGAAAAGTAAGAAGAAACAAAAATTATTTCGAACTGATCTAATAAATTAATCGTATAACGTAAAGCATGTGCTAGTGGATTTTATTTTATTTATTTTTTTAATGGGAAGGGATCTGAGTCGTCAGCCGGTGGTTTGAAGAAAAACTGTGACAGGCAGCAAGGCCTGCATGTGACCGGTTCCCTACTGCCCCGCCATACACGTGTCTCTCTCAAAAAATCCCTCGCATCTTACCTGTTCACCGGAAGAACCGATCTCGAAAACAGAGGGGCTGGCTTAGGACTTGAAAATAGAAGATAATGTGCCGGTCCCGTTGGCAACTAAAATATGTTAGGTAGGCCACGTGGCAGGATAAGAGATGAGGTGGCGTCGTGCATGCATGGAAGCCGCAGAGGCTGACTCCCGCTAGAATTTGGCTTCTCGAAGGTCGAGAAAGCCGCGCCATCTTTCGGTTCCCTTTTGTCGGCGCCGCGTCGAGTGAGCGGCTACGAGGGCTTGGTCGGCTTTCAGATTCAACTTTCAAGTGGCTTGTTTTGTGTGAGCGTAAGATGCGGTAGATTGTGGGTCGCACTTTAGAGATAGGGTTGCATCGCAATTACGTAAAAAAGTTGATTTGTTATGTGTGAGTGACGAGGTTTTCGAGGGATTATTTTTTCTCTTTTTCTTTTTTTTTTTTTTTTTAAGAAAAAAGTTTACATATACTTTAAATTACTATTCAATTTATAATGTCTACTTAAACTTTTAAGTAAGACAATATTTTTTAAATTGTCAATATCTCTCAAGTTCAGAAAGGCAAAAATTATCTCAAAATTATTTTCAATAAAACAAAAATATCTTATAATTCAAGAAAAAAGTTTAAAGAAAAAAAAAACAAAAACTTTTTTAATTTTTCTTTTAATTTTTAAATTTTAAATTTTTCAACCCTTGATTTTTATATGTTTCTTTTTTATTGCATTTTTTAGTATTAATTTTTTTTATTTTTAATTTTATTAAAAATATTTTTGTCATTAAGAAAACGTGACAATTTATTATAATTTGAAAGGAAAGATATTCAAATTGAAAGTTTAAAGTAGGAGGTAAGCTTTATCTTTTTCTATTTTTTTTTTTTTGAAATGTTTATCTTTTTCTATTAAAACTTCTATTAAAACAAAAACATGGGCTGTCTAGAAAGAAGCGGGGCCCTTTAATATAAAATCTGGAGTAGTGGGAACCCAGCAACAGCAAGGAAAGGGTGACACGTTATACGTTGAAGATATTCCGAATTATTAGGTGTCCTGCACTGCAGTCGGCTATGATTTTTCTTCTGCAGACCATCTGTCCCAACTTCTGCACAGTTTTAACTTTAAAACACCTTTTGTTTCTTGTTGAAGCAAAAGAAAAAAATCTAATAATAAATTAATGATAGAAACAGTAGAATTAACTATTCAATTTATTCTGAAACTCTGCTTGTCGACGGATATAGGCTTGTGGTAGAATTTATCTTTGAAAATAGATTTTAAAGGAAGGGAACGTTTAAAAATTTATATATATATGATTAATATTGTATTTAAATTATGTAAAATATTTAAAACTATAACAAATTATCATGTTCTGTAGCCAACATTTATAATGGTATGTCTCTAAGAGGTAACTCATTCTGTTGGGAACCACGTCTCATGAAACGGAGGTCATTAGTTCAAATTATCCACCTTCTTATGTGGACATATGAAAAAAAAAACACATTTATAATAGTCTACTTTATCAATACTGACCTAATAATAACTTTTCTTTTTATTTACGGCTTCATTATCTTATTAGTATTTCTTTTGCCTATAAAGTTACAGCCCATTTATTCTTGTACTCGATGTGGTTGGTTGGCTAAAAAAAAGATTACGTAGGACTTACCATTAAAAATTAACTTGGAAGAACAAGAGATACCCAAAAACTTATATTATCATATTTAAGATTTGTAATAAAGCCAGATAGAATATTTAAGATGGTCACATCAATGCGTATATTCAATGTTTTAAAAATCATAAAGGATTGAGAATGACAATGACAATTTATGAATAAAAAAAGGAAGTATATATGAACTTCAAAGGACGAATTCATTATGCATAGACTATTATGTTATTTCTGGAATGTTCGAGAATACCTTAAATGTGTATATTAATAATTTAAACAAGCCCAAAATATCACACCTCTCCATCCTAAGGACAAGGATTCTCTCCTGTTATTACAACGTATTTAAAATTTATTTTTATGAGAGATTGATTCAAAATAAAATATAAAAATATTTATTGATGTGACAAATTCTTGTGAACCCAAGCTTGGGAAACGTGTTATTTGGGAATTAGGATCCTCTCCGGTTCAAGGGAATTAGAGAGTATCCAATCCCTTATAATACATGTATATTTCTATCCAAAAAAATGTGAAAATATAGAAATACATCTGCATTATAAGGGACTGGATGGGAACCGAAGGGGATCCTATTCTGTTATTTGGGACACCAGTCACCAGGCAAGGATGGCCTCATCAATGATGGAAAAGGGTGTTCAACCAAACTAATGAAAATATAATAGAGGGCAAATTGAACAAAACATTAGCCGGTAGGCCAATCATATTATTGGAAAAAAGTTGTTGAAGATAAAAAAGTTAGTGGGCCAATCAAACTATCAGGAAATTAAGAAATATGAGTTATATAGTTAATGTGCTTTGATAGTTGTTGGTACAGTTTCGGTAGGATGAGGTGTTGCCTTGTGATTCGTCATTTTTCTTGATAATCGCTCTCCACGTAATCTGCAAAATAATAAACGACTAGTCGGGGGCACCGACTACGCCCACTCCGATGACTAAGTCAGTACAAACTTTATGACTTTCAGGGAAAATTAGAAATCTCAAAACTTAGAGAATATATGTGTTAAATACCTGACGTTGTAGTCTTACTTATAGGCTCACAGTCTACAGTTATGAAACTGCTGGAGTGTGTGGAGCATAATCTGATTAGGAGTCTTTTGTCTTATCTTCATAAGCCTTATCTTCATAGAATTTGAATTGGATAGTAGAATCCAAACTGAATAAGACACTACCTCTTCATCTGATGCCATATTATTAGATACCATATCCCATATTTGATGGGATATGAATCTATCTCAATATACTCGGGATATGAGTCTTTTTTGAGATAACGACGGGTTCTGTACTTAAGTCTGATCTGGACGGATCGACCCAATGGGTTTGGCCCCGGATACTACTTTAGGCTTATGTGTCTTTGGGGCTGATTATTTCCCCAATAGTTACTCCCCAAATTCTCTTATTTGAGTTTAGAAAGTAAGTGAATTAAATACCTCACTTTTTGAATTTAGATTTTCTGTAATCTGTATCTGACAATTGCCATATCTTTCAACGTTATTCATAAAGAAAATGGCTTAACATACCCAAAGCTTCTGCACCGGTGGCGCTTCGAAGTCCGCTTCCACAAAAATCATTGTTGGCAGGTGCTCAGGCACCGAGGTGATACATAACTCGAGGTGCTCAGGCACCGAGGCGATACATAGCTCGAGGTGCTCGGGCACTAGGGTGATACATAACGCAAGGTGCTCGGGCACCGAGGTCATAGATGTCTCAAGGTGCTCAAACACCGAAATGATACATAACTCGAGGTGCTCAGGCACCAAAGTCATAGTGTCTTGAATCTTCTGATCTGAACACCATGTAACTTGGTTTCACCTATGAATATCTTTCTTTTTTCTTTTTTGAACTTTTTATTTTTTGAATTCTTTGCTATGGAAAAAGATTTTTCATAACAAATCAATTCTAACTTATCCTCTAACAACTTGAACAAACAATTGGTTTGTGTAAGTTATGATCGAGGAAGATGGGAAAAATATTTTGCTTCAACCTCCAAAACTAGGAGAGAAAAATCTTTTGTTTTGACCTCCGTGACTAGGAGGGAAAAATTTTGTTTTGACCTCCGGGACTAGGAGGGAAAAAAATCTTTTGTTTCGACCACCGGGACTAAGAGGGAAAAAAATCTTTTGTTTTGACCTCCAGGACTACGAGGAAAAAATCTTTTGTTTTGACTTCTGGGACTAGGAGGAAAAAATATTTTGTTTTGACTTCCGTATCTAGGAGCAAAAACTCTTTATTATTTTTTTTTTGTCCTCCGAGACTAAGAGGAAAAAAAAAAAAAAAAAACTTTTGTTTTGACCTCCGTGACTAGGAGGAAAAAATCTTTTGTTTTGACCTCCATGACTAGGAGGAAAAAAATCTTTTGTTTCGACCTCCGGGACTAGGAGGGAAAAATCTTTTGTTTTGACCCCCGGGTCTAAGAGAAAAAAAAATCTTTTCTTTTGACCTCCGGGACTAGGAGGGAAAAATCTTGAACTTTCTTTTTGAAATGTATCTTTACTTTTTATACTAGCGTTACCCCCAAAAAACTTGAACAAACAATCTGTTTGTGTAAGTTTTTATCGAGGGATTTGAAACTTGTTCCCCCCGAGAGGTTTTTGAACTTTACCCCCGAGGGTTAAAACTTGTCAAACTTTTTAAACTTGTACCCCCCGAGGGTTTTTGAACTTTACCCCCGAGAGTTAAAACTTGTAAAACTCGTACCCTTTGAAACTTGTACCCCCGAGAGGTTTTTGAACTTTACACCCGAGGGTTAAAACTTGTCAAACTTTTTAAACTTGTACCCCCCAAGGGTATTTGAACTTTACCCCCGAGAGTTAAAACTTGTCAAACTTTTTAAACTTGTACCCCCCAAGGGTTTTTGAACTTTACCCCCGAGGGCTAAAACTTGTCAGACTTTTTAAACTTGTAGAGCTTTACTTGAAACTTATAAAACTTTACTTAAAACTTGTAAAACTTTACTTGAAACTTATAGAACTTTACTTAAAACTTATACCACTCGAGAATTTTTGAACTTTACCCCCATGGGTTTTGAAACTTACTTGATGATTTTTTAAAGAGGTTTTTTTTCTCATATCTTATTTCGAGTTGCTTCCTTTGAGATTTTGTTCCGATAGCTTGACTCAGCCTCGGCAATATCTCCCTTTATAGCACATCGGGATTCTTACTTTGAATTACTTTTTGGTCTTCGTCTTCATTCTTCATCTTTGTTTTTGTCAGATCCTTATCTTTATCCGTATCTTTATCCATATCTTTTGTTGAGCTACCACCTTTAACTTAGGTGGATAGTCAGGTACCTTGGGTATTCCTCCAATACTCGATCGAGGTTTTGGGGAGGAAGTCGGGTAGATAATCCCCTAGGTATCCCTCCAATACTCGATCGAGTTTTTTGGGGAGGGAGTCGGGCAGATAGTCCCCTGGGTATCCCTCCAATACTCGACTGAGTTTTTTGGGGAGGGAGTCAAGTGGATAGTTCCCTGGGTATCCCTCCAATACTCGACCTAGTTTTTTGGGGAGGGAGTAGGGCAGATAGTCCCCTGGGTATCCCTCCAATACTCGATCGAGTTTTTTGGGGAGGGAGTCGGTTGGATGTTGATGCAGCTTTATCATTTTGGAGAAGTTTGATGAAGAGTTGCTTTTGCCTTTTTCCAAACTGCTGCTTTATTCTTAGCTGAGATCATTTAGTACCTAGGAACTGTCTGTTCTTCTTTGCTCTCGGTGTTGGACTAACTGAGAGACTTTCCTCGTACGATTTGTTGTAGGAGTTGTCTCCCCGTATATTTTCCGCGAAAAAGGTTAACAAAGTACTGCATATACTAAAATCAAATAGCAGAATGCATAGTGGCACTATATTCTTTTGTCATCCGCCGGGATGATTTTGTGATCCTTGCACTCATGACAGGAGTGAGGTCTCAACACATAAGTCTATTTTGCCTAATACAACAATCCAATTTTTGATGAAAGATCCGTGATAAAGAGGCAATTTTTGTGGGTTGACTCCCAATAAAAATTTTATGGGCTTTCATCAAGAATCATCAAATATGAACTATTGCAATAGCACAAGAGTTCTATTTTATCAACACATATATTTTCAGCAAAGTGTACATGTGCATGTGAATATATATTTTTTTTCTGGTTGATAAAATAAGAACCAACATTTTTTTTTTTTTTTTACTTACTTCAACATAAATTATATTTGTAAAAGAAGAGTATGAACTTATCTGGTGCATTTGATGAAGATGAACCGTCTTATTTGGAGTTCCTCATCTTGCTCGCCGCTCAATATAGGGCTCTTTGGGAGAGTTCCTCAAACCAGACCATTGGTTAGGATTGGTCCCTTGGCACGTGACTTTGCACTTCGAAGGATGGTAAATCTAGAGGGATCCTCTGAGTGTGCCCTTCGGAACTAGAAACTCGGGCATAGGGTCCTCGGGATAGTACCCTTGGAATAATACTCTCGATATGTGTCATCTCGGTAGAACACTCTCGGATCTAACATTTGTCCTCGGTAACCCTCAGATCTAACTTTTGTCCTCAGTAGAACACCCTTGGATCTAACTTTTTAAAAGGTGGCCACCTTGGTATAAAATTCCTCGGAGTATTCTTTTCGGAGAGTGGTCACCTTGGGATTAAGCTCTTCAGAGTATACACCTCGGAGTATACTTTTTTCTTTCTTTTTTTTTAGCTATGAAGCCTCTCTGGAATTCTCCCTTTTGATTAATTGTTTTGCATTTGCATGAAGCATCAGGCCCATCACAAGAATCTGCCTAAACAAAGCATTTCAGCAAAGCCATACTCGCCATAAGGCCCACCAATGCCACCACCAAACCCAGCAATCTCTCCTTAACTTAGATGGCACGTGGCTGTTAACCACGTGGCCTGACTACCAAATATTAGTGGTCACAGCAACAATGGATTAAGGGGCTTGGACAATCTGGTCCAAAGACACGTAGGCCCAAAGTAGTATCTGGGGCCAAGCCCATCGGGTCGGTCTGTCCAAATCAGACGTAAGTACAGGACCCGTCGTTATCTCCAAAAAGACTCATATCCCGAGTATATTGAGATAGACTCATATCCCATCAAATATGGGATATGGTATCTAATAATATGACATCAGATGAAGAGGTAGTGTCCTATTCAGTTTGGACTCTACTTCCCAATTCAAATTTTATGAAGATAAGACAAAATACTCGTAATCAGATTATGCTCCACACACTCCAACAGTTTCATAATTGTGGACTGTGAGCCTATTAGTAAGACTACAACGTCAGGTATTTGACACATATTCTCTAAGTTATGAGATTTCTAGTTTTCCTTGAAAGTCATAAAGTTTGTACTGACTTAGTCATCGGAGTGGGCGTAGTCGGTGCCTTCGACTAGTCGAGCGATTATCAAGGAAGACGACGAATCACAAGGCAACATATTACCGTACCAGAAACTGTACCAACAATAATGTTATTTTTTTAATTTTAATTTTAATTTTTTTTTTTAAAAAAAAAAACACGTTCACACTTTTGACGATACTTAAATGTGAAATTGGTTGTGTTTCTAGGAATGTAAAAGGCTCGTTTGACAATGCTTTTTAGTACAACTTTATATTTTATAACAAAAATATTAATAAACAATTTAAAATTAAATTATAAAATACTAATAATTAATTTTACTTTTATCTCATATCATAACTAAAAAGTAAAAAGCATCCTTTAAAAAGTTGTACCAAACCAATCCTTTGTATTTAGGTGGTTTGTTATTATTTTTATTTTAAGAAAAGAAAACAGAAATTTTAAACAAATGGAGTCATGATTTTTTTATTTAATTTTTAATTGTTTAATTGCTTTTGTGTTTGGCACTGTGCATGATTACACGTTTTTAAGATTTGCTTTTAGATTTGTAGGGAAAAAAAAAAGAAAAAGAAAAGTAAAAGTAATAACAATTAACTCCAAACACAAAATTTTTAAAAATAATTTTTATTTTTATATCAAATAAAAAAAATTAATTAAAAAAATAATAATATTATCTAATTACCGGGTTTGGTGGTTGTGGGTGAGTTGGACCGTGGGGGAGTGTTTCGGCACAATTGTTTGGTTGGTTTCTATGGTGGGGTTCTTTGGAAATTCATGGGCCAACCATGTTGGATGAAATGGGGGCAGGTAAAAGCTTATGGATTAATAGGCCAAACGTCTAAATTAAACGTTTGATAGGCAATGCTACAAAACATTGATGATTATTTGAAATGATATAATTTAATTTATCCCAAAATTTAATCAGAAAATTAGCCTCTCTGCCTTTTCTTTGATTCTTTCCTGTTGTCCCCTTTCAGAATCCTTAAAAAACGATACAAATTGATCATTAGAATAGACATTTGATATTAAGAAATGAGGCTTTCACGTCATTTGCTATTCGACAGCTGACCCTCTAATCAATAATAACACTGTAAGTTACGATTTTGTTATAGAGGAATTTATTGGTGGATCTCAAAAACTTCTTTAATTTTGTGTACAATCCTTAAAATCTTATACACTTGCAATCTTGTCCACAAGGGTTTAACTAAATTAGTATTCAATAGTTTTAGGACTTTTAGATTAACGGTTAGATTCTTAATAATTGATATTAGAACAAATACTATGTTACAGATTTGAGACGTAAAGATGGCAATTTATAAACTAGATTAAAATATGTATAATATATAGTATTAAATTATTAAATATTGATATTTGAGTGAAATTGTCAAAAGAAAATGATTCTCATCAAGTCAGGGTTGGTAAAATAGGCCGCTATGTACATGGAATTCGAAAAACATGCTAAAATGTAAGTCCAAAAACTTTTACATTTATGATTAGGACCTTAAGAGTATCCACATCAAATCCTTTAAAATCTTCTTCAAATTCTTAAGAATGATGCCATTATTTTTCTAATTCGAAGAACTACTTTAAAAGTTGTTATCTCTGTTATGGAGAAGCCCTTGCCGCCAAGTTAGCAGTCTCTTTGGACATCCCTTCATCTCGATCACTTTATTCTAGAAGGTGATTCACAAGTTGTTATCTTCACTCTCCAAAACCTTATTGTTACTCAAGATTGGAAGATCTCATCCCTCATCTTAAAAACAATTGGATCCATCTCAGCCTCTTCCTCTTGGAAAGCTTCAAAAATTTCAAGAAGTGTAAACTTCTGTGTCCATTATGTGGCATATTGGGCCTCAACTAGATTCTTTTCTGGTAGCATTCCCACTTATCCCCCCTTTTACCTTCAATTTCAATTGTAAGTGGTAAAAAATCCTTCTACTTTAAGAGGTGGTAAGCATCTTTCCACGCAGTTTCCAATTTTTTTCTTGTTTGTTTCTTTCCAAGTATCTATTAAAAAAAAAAAGAAAAAAAAATAAAAATAACTACTTTAAAAGAGGGTTCTATTTTCCATCCTTTATTTCGGGTTTTGTTTTGTTTTGTTTTGTTTTTTTGTTCTTGTTTTTTTTTTTTTTTTGGTTTTAGGTTTAAAAAAGAATAATTGAAGTGAGAAGTAGAGTTTGGAGAGAAAAATTAATAAGATAAGAGATAAAGGATCTACAGTGAGGGGCAGCTTATATGGGTCTTTGGAGAGTCTTCGGCAACCTAATTTTTTTTTTAAAACTCTTCTAAAAACACTATTTTTTTATACAATGGCTCTGTCAAATGTTTGGTTTTTAACCCCATATGGCAAGCTTACTCTTATGTGAAATATTTTTAATTTTAAACTTGAGATGTCTCTCGAACATGCTTTCGGTTTGGAAGCAAAACATCCATATACTTGACTTAAAAACACAAGTATACGATAAATTAATATGAAATTAAATTTAAGACTTGTCTATTTTTATTTTACATAAATGCATGAACACAAATACAAATATAAAGAGACTATATATATATGCTTATTTATTTACGTAGGTTTGAACCCCACACAAACATAGAGAAATTCTATATATCTCATTCAAAAATTGAGATTGTATATATTTATGTGCTTATTTATTTAACCATATTTGGACCTCCTAAATAAAAAAAAATCTTGGTTGTACCTTTGTCTACATTAATCCTTCATACAAATGATTACTTTAACATTTTCTTTAATACCAAGGATGAGCAAAAATTAAATGTAAGATAATTTTTAGGTGTAGATTTGGAAGAAAATAGTTGTTTAATTTATAAAGTAGATTGATAAATTGTCTGTTATTATATAATAGAGAATGCTGTGACAATGAAAATTAATTCATATTCTTTTTTTTTTCTTCATTTTTTTAAAGAAATATTAATCTAAATATTAATTTTTATTATTATATTACTAAAACTATATAACCGTCTACTAAATATAATTAATCTAAATGATAAGATGTGAAACGGAGAAATGCAACCGTAAGAAAGACAGGAGCGGCTAGAGTGAGGTGATGGGATTCACACAAGATTTGTTAACACGTAAAAGCCACGCCTATAATAAAATAAAGAACCCGTCAATAAAAGAAAAAAGAAAAGCAAAAAAGGACAGCAAAGCAAAAACAGCATCAAGGGCGCTCCACCGGTGAGCAGTCCAATTCCAAGCGAAGCCGAGCGAAGCAAAAGGGGGAAAACCGAGAAATCAAAGCCCCAACCACATCCACAAGATACCGCCTATTAATCGGTGGGACCCGAACGGACTTGGACAGTCGGGAATCAAATATAGTTAATTTGACAAAAAAAAAAATCCTCACAGAATAAATAGGGCACGAGACAGAAAAAGAAAAAGTAAAGTGACAGACGTCCGTGATGCGACCGGACCTTCTCCGCTCTACACGCGCCTGTCTTTGTCGCCACCCGCCCTTGTAATTATTTTATGAAATCCCAAATCCCATCCCTCTTTTCCGCCCACTATATATACACTCTCCCATTTCCCTTTCCCTCCCCACTCAAACTTGAAACTCCTCTCTCTCTAAACGGAAGATTTTTTTAGTCTCCATTATTTATTCTTATTCTATAAACTATCTTCGTAATTTTCATTTTCGCCCCCTTCATTTACCTTTATCTCAACTGCTGCATAATCTCTCTCTCCTCAATTCCCCTTGAAATAAGAAGATTCGGAAAACCTTTTTCCGCTCCAACTTTTTATTGGTCCACAATGGAAGAGTGCTCCGACCACAAGAGGAAGCGACTCGAGGATGACTCGCACAGTAACTCGCCCGAGTCGAAGCGTTTTCAGGCCGAGTCGGAGGAATCGCAGTTGAGCTCGCCCGAGGCACAGCGGATCCATGACGACCTACTCAACATCCTAGATGACTCGGACGTGGTCACAGACCGTGACTCTGCTATCCAAGGCCTTGACTCGGTGATTAGAAGCTTCGAGGAAGAGATTCTGATTCCATCTCCGGCGCTGGCGGTTCTGGATCTCCCTTCAGACTCCGGCGAGTCTCAGCCGGAGCTCGGTTACCTTCTTGGAGCGTCCGACGACGAGCTCGGTCTCCCGCCGACAATCACCTCCGGCGAGGAAGCGAGGATCGAAGCCGTAGATTTCGAGACGGGTTCATCAGACGCCATTGGATTGGATGGGATCTTAGGGTTCGAGAACGAGATGCGAAGTTACGACTCGTTCGAGTTCGGACTCGGGGTTGACCCGAACAGCAACGTCAACGACAGTAGTTCCGAGT
This sequence comes from Alnus glutinosa, assembly GCF_958979055.1. Lineage (NCBI taxonomy): Eukaryota > Viridiplantae > Streptophyta > Magnoliopsida > Fagales > Betulaceae > Alnus > Alnus glutinosa. Next base: position 23,464,996 of record NC_084889.1, on the reverse strand, counting down.
TTGTGCCGTTAGGAGGGTTGTTTGATCATTCCGACATGTCGGAGTTTTCGTGGCGACCGGAGTCGCTGCCTGCGTTGTAGAAGCGTTTCGGCGTGCCAGGGTTTTGTTGGGGACCCGGGACGTTTCGTGAAATAGTTGACTGTTAAATAGAATAGGCTGTAAATTTGAAAGAAAAAGTAAAAAGATAACTAAATGGAGGAATGTAGATCTCAAGTTTGAAACAGTTTGTTTTGTTGTAGCCGTGGACTCCCATTATTTTTAGTGTTAGTTTCGGAATATCGTAAGAAAAGGTAGATGCTCCCCTCCCATTCAAAAATCTCCCATTTTCTCCCATTTTTATTTCTGATAAGAGGGCTTATGTCACTCCCAATTGGTTATGCATTTTTATTTTTATATGTAAAATGGTTAACTAAAATTTATTTTATCTATTTTAATTAATGATTTTAAAAAATATCATACATTTGATTATTTATTATTTCACCATATTACTTAAATATTATTCTTTTTATTCTTTCTTTATTTTAATTTTAAAATAATTTTTTAGAGACAAGTCATTTTTTTAAGATAATTTTTTTTTTTAATTATTTACTATAAAGTGAGCAAAATTGTTGTTCTCATTTGTGGTAGCTCGCAGGAGTGATTTTAAAATGATAAATATAGATTTTGTCATATAAATATATTCTAAAATACAATTTCTCAGATTCAGATATATATTACAGTATTGCTATGACGTAAATGAGTTTTGGTGAGAGAGATGAGAAGAGAGAGAGTGAAAGAAAGAGAAACAAATAAAAAAAAGAGATGTATGTGTGAAGGAAAATGATTCTTACACTCTTTGAGTACAATAATGGTAATGGTACAACAACAAGACACATTGTGAGTGTTTTGATCATTTCTCATATGTGAATAATGCAACTTTACATGGGGAGTTGCACCATTCACAAATGCATTGTGCATTTGATTTTCATAATCGGATCGATGGACTTTTTAGTGAATTGGTTAGTCATTTTAGATTAAAGGTAAAAATAGCTAAGCCATTAAGAATGCTCTTAAGAGACGTTTTTAAGAAGGGCAGTGCTACAATTTACCATTTTTTTTTTTTTTATAAAAAAAGAAGAAGTTAATTCTTAAATTAGGTGTTAATCATAGATAAGATCTACTATGTTGGTATAGTTTTCGGTATGGTGACGTGTCACCTTTTGATTCGCTTTCTCTACAATCTTTAAAACAATAAAAGCTTGTCAGGTTTGCCGACGGGTCCCACTCCAATGCCTAAATTAGATTATAATAGACAATTTCAAGGAGTATTAGGAGCATGTGAATATTAGAGAGATCAGAGAGTTTTGATATCTGGGGTCTTGGCTTATTTATAGGCATGTAGTTCTGATAGAGTTGGAGTGCTATGATATAATTCAATTAGGAGTCTAATTCCCAGATTGTGTGGGATCAGATCTTTATCTTTCGGAGAGTCCGATTCGGGTTGGACTACCCTTTAGTTGAATTGGAATACGCATCTTATCCCATATCTTGAGGGGATAAGATTATCCCGGAAGATCTGGGATAGAGTCCCTCCGGTATCTTCTTAGGGAGTTATAGATCAAGTATCTTCCATAAATCTCGGCTGTAATATCGGGATAAGAATACCAGCATACTCTATCCATACCACCTCATGGTAGTCCCGAGAAATCCGTTCTCGGGACCAACTGGAGATGGATACTCCGTATGTTCTTCTCGTATTCCCGAGACAATGATGTCCCAGGACTGTGATGACCGACTGGGTCTTCATGGGCCTTGCTTTAGGCTTGTTGAACTGATTAGGCCCACTAATTTGTTCATGTGCTTGCTCGGGCTTTGGGGAATAATAATTTTCCCAACAGTTACCCCAAAAAAAAAAAAATTCTCTTATTCGAAATATAAGTTTTAGAGAATTTAATAATTGCAATTTTTCAAATCTTTCCTCAAGATGCGTACCTGACATTGTCGTCGCCTTTTAAGAATAATGATCAGTTTGCCTCATTTTTCGGATCCACGCCTGCTCAAGGTATCACTTTGATGACGCCTCGATTCTCAGTTCGGTGCTGACGGTTGGAGACTTAATGGACGACGCCTCAAGTCCCGGACGCATGCTGTCAGTTGGCGATTTGATGGGCGTCAATTAGACTCTTAGGCGTGCGTTGCCAGTTGATACATTAATGATGCCTGCCTTTTAAAAACCTTCTTTGACTATTTTATTTTCACTTCTTACTCTCAAGCCTTGTTGCTCTCAAATCTTCTTGCTCTCGAACCTTCTCGCTCTCGAACCTTTATTTTTCAAGTTTTCACACCCAAGCTTCTCAAAAAAGATCTTTTGATTCCGAATCCGAAAACTCATCCGAGAACAATGCTCACCCTGAGCTCTAAGAGGAGCAGATTCATGCTAAGGGAGCTCCTCTGACTCTCGGGGCTCAGGTTCTAGTTCCCTTGGAGAATTGCCGTCCGGCGAGACTAATCACAAAGGATGAGCACGTCCTTCGCAACAACTACGACATTACCTCCTCCATCCGGCTCCACTTCCAAGATCTAGGCACCCAGACTATCAATGGCGGGGAGTGACTATTTGCCGGATGGTGCTGATGGTTGGACTCCGGTTTCCCTTTTCGGCCATCGCTTTGGAACTTCTGTTGTTTTTTATGGTGGCTTTGAGCCAAATCGTGTTGAACGGATGGAGGTATCTCTTTGCCTCCTACATTTTGTGCCGGATGGTGCTTAAGAGCTAGATGACCATCCCCCAGTATTTCAGCATTTACCAGCCGTCCGCCGGATGCAACAGGACGGTAGAGTTTCAAGTTCGCTAGAACCCGATTTTTATCTGGCCAAAGAAAAACTACTCCAACAATAAATACTGGGAGCAGCAGTTCTTCTGGGTCTCTGGAGAGTGGGAGTGCCTCGCTACTGAGCTGCTTTCCGAGGATCAAAGAATTCCTCGAGAATGGAGGCCTCTTGTTGATGACTTAAGGGAGCCCCCACATTTGAACATTGTCGATCGGGCCCAGGTTGCCAATATGATCTCAATCTCGCGATAGGCAGTGAACATCATGGATGGAATTGATTTCGACAAGATCATCACGAATGTCGCTATGAGGGAGCATTTCGGGTACTACATTCCTAAAGACAAAGTCTTACTCGACAAAAAGGGCAAGGCAAAGAAGAAAAGGACTGACGAACCCGAGGCCACTGCACCAGGAGGTGTTTTGGAGAAAGCCTCCAAAAAGAAAAAGACTCAACAACATCCTATGGCTGCCTCCTGACCGAGGCATATGCCTCCGATGAGGACAGCCAAGCAACCTATTACGGCCATCGCTCGGGAAGCAGTCCCCGAATTTCAAATTGAGGCCACTCCCGAGGCCACAAAAAGTTTCACCCTAGCAGCTTCAATAGATCGGGAGGTTGCCGGAACGGAGAGGGTCGCGTCGCCCATCTTCCGCCTGGTGGAAGAACCTATTCCCGAGGGGGGAAGGAGTTCGACCCCTCCTCTGGAAATCATAGAAGATGCTGCCGGGGCCAGTTAGCAGCGAGGCCCTTGTTGGGCGAAGATATGCGCCGAAAAGCGCAAGGATGCTGATAAAGGCAAGGGAAGAGCTAGTGAAGCTTCCAAGAGTCCAAAACTTGCCTCGGATTCGACCATGTATCTGTTTGGTCGAATTAGTGAAGCTAAGGTTATTTTTCGTTGTCCGGCATACACACCGTCAGAGGGGCCCTTCCTTCAAGCTGGTTTGTCGGATGATGATCATGTAACGGATGGCTTAGAGGCAGAGTTGGAGGAAGAGCATCAAACCATCTCTTCGCCTCTGAATCCCGTTCTGAATCCTATTGACAGTCCAATCAGCGCTTCCGGGTCCAAGAACAGCGAAGAGCCGAGATCTCATGTGCCCTCAGAAGATTAGCTAGAACCTTCTCGAGTCGAGGATCATCAGCATCTATCCAGGATGGGTCCTTTGGGTTTTGAGTCGGTCAACTTCGAGACTAATGTTCGAGCCGAGGCCAGCAGCAAACCGGAGCGGTTCCTTCCGATTCCATGTCAACCACCAACGATGCGGGTTCTTCCAGGAGAAGGGCCCCTATCAAGTCCCTCAGGGATGGGTTGCTCGGATGCCCACTAGAGGCTATCTTTTCAATTCTTCTAGAGGACTTTTTGTCAGATATTGGGAGGACTACACCCGAGCGGTTTGTCAAGATCCTTGTGCATTCTTAATTCTAGGTAAGGTTTCCCTTTTCCTCTCAGTCAATATTTTTGTACTTAGTCATTTTCTAACTAACCCTTTGTTGAATCTTTCAATTCATAGTCAAACTGGCCACACTGTGGTGGAACTTTCAGAGGCACTAGAGTACCAATCTGCCGAAAGTTTTCAAGATGCGGGCTAGGATCGTGAGCCTCGAGAATGAGGTTTCAAAGTTAAAGGTGCTTGAATCCGAAGTCGAGTGGTTGAAAAACTTGATCGAGACCCAAGACTAGGAAATTGAGGCTCGAAACTGAGAGATCATTGAGGGTTGGATTCAGCTGGAGGCTTTACGCAAGTGGACTTCCAAGGTTGAAAATCAAAGGGTCGAGGCACTTGTTTAGCTTGCCGATGAAGAGGAGGCCATGGACAACTTGGCTGTGGAACTCGGTTCCTCTCGAGCTTGGGTAGCCATGTTGGAATCGGATCTAATGGCTACTAATACTACAAATGAGAAAGGCGAGGCATATAAGAAGCTTTCATCCGAGCTGTAGAAGGATGCCGAGAGCCGCTTCAAGAGACTTCGAAAGAAGTACCATCACTACAAGGCCAAAGCAAAGTAGTGCTTAAAGCAGCTCACACTTGTGCCCTGGCTCTGGGATCTAGGTTGGGCCCGGGACTTCAACTGGGGTTTTGAGAACTATAGAACTTTAGTTCTGAAAAATTAAATGACTTCTAATTTAACTGTGTGTGTGTGCAACGTGTAAAAAAATAATGTAAATGTGGAATTTAAAGAACACAATTATTTTGTTAACGAAGTGGAAACTCAATTAAGAGAAAAACCACTTTGAGGCAGCCAAACCCAGGAAATCCACTATCAGAAGACAAAGCTAGTACATATATAGTAACACTCACATATCCGATGTAGCGATCGTATCTAGCATTCTGACACGTAACCCAACGTGAATGCCTTTCAATAATGAGCACAACAACAGCACACAACGACAACTGCTTGAGAGCTAGCGGATCTTCACAAATTCTCCCTAAAATATACTCTCTAAGCTATGAAGAATTCAATACCGAATACTATAAATTGTACATGCCTAGATGCCTCTATTTATAGGGTACATAAGACCTAAATCGACACTGATTCAGTTTTCTTTAGGCGGGGTCCGGAGGTAAGCTGAGATCGTCCTGACGGACAACTGTCCAACCGATTTTCCATAACGGTGTTGCCCTAGCGTCCAGATGGTTGCACTTCTGCTGCACGTAAATACCATAATAAGGACCGCGTCCAGACGGTGTTGCCTTGACGTTTAGACGGTTACAATTCTTCTCCACGTCTAGCCTTATCAAGGATAGCGTTCGGACGGTGTTGTCCTGTTGTCCGAACGGTTGCAACTGTCTTCCCATATCTGTGTCTGAGAAAGGAAATTTGATTTCTTGTCGAACTCTGATAAGTGTCCGGACGCATTGCCGCGACGTCCGGACGGATGTAACCTTGAACTGTTTGAAACTTTTGGAAACTGATGGGCGTTTAGACGCATGACTGGGCCGTCCAGACGGAAGATTGGGATCCGACTTCTTTGACTTGGAATCTGCATAGAATCTTCTTTGAGCATTTTGAAACACTTTTCTGAAATGAAGACTCTAAAATAAACGACATCCCTAATAAAGTAGCAACATTACATAAAAGTGATTTTGTCAAATAGAATACAGCTAATAAAACTAATAAACTTCCCCTTTGGCCATTCTGGGACAAAAATCACTTGACCGATTAAAAATACAAATCTGGTCCAAAAACAATACTCCCCCTTTTTGTCTCAAAAGGACAAAAGGGTAAACAAAGTAGTAAAAACCACAGACAAAAAGTACTAAAATCCAAAACAACAAAGATAATAGTAAAGTGTCTCAACAGAAGCTCAAAAACCATAAGAGGAAAGTAAAAACCTCAGGGCTCTAAATCTCATTGGTCCTCTGGCATTAAGTGGCAGAGAGTGTTTTGCACATTGATATGAATTTGAACCACTTCGGTTTCATGCTCCTAAAGCCGGAAATCCTTAAACTGAAAACCTTTAGTCACTTGAGTCTGCAAAGCTTGAAACTGATCATCCTCAGATTGAAATCCTCTAGTCAACTGGTTTGCAAGACTGGTGTAGATCTGAAGAAGGGGCGCTGCATGAGCTGGGGGAAAAGCTCATCTAAATCCTCAAACCTTTGGATTTTGAACATATGACTTCAACAATAGTCTCTTTTGCAAAGGATCCATCTGTCTGACACTTTGCTGGGAGACGCTAGATGACATATTCCTGAAAAGATTTAAGCAGAAATATTTCCAAAAATATCAATACCAAGAAAGATTAGATCCTGTTAGTTCTAAAAACAATGTGGTATTATGAGGGTTGTCAATTGGATGCCAGAAATACATAAGCAAATATAGTAATCCAAACAGCATGGATATTCACCCAACACATAGAAATAATAGGATTTTCATGGACAATATCTCAAGAAAATATTCCAATCAACAAATATTCCAATATTCTAAAAAGTATAAAAACTTAAAAGAACAAGGGAAGACACAGAGAATATCATGAAATGAGAAGATATGTGCAGAGAATGCCAAAATATCGGGAGAAATATGCGAGAAAAACACACAATATGACATGATAAATAAATAAAAATTGCAGTGGTGTGTGAATGGCAGAGAAAGCAAGCGACAGATAAAAACCTGTAAGGATCGCGTCCGGACGTGTTACCAACTCGTCCGGACGGTCTACTTGCCAGACTAGCAATTGACAGGACCGCATGTGTCTGGATTGTAAGCCAAGCCTGTCTGGGCGCTTCACACTGAAATGCTGAAAACAGAGGAAAATTTGCAGAAATAATAATTTTTCCTAAAGTTAGCTTCAGAACATGCATGTATAAATAACTGATAAGACAGTCAAATAGCAAATCAAAAATATGCAAAGATATAATTGAGAGTTAAGTATTCAATTAGTACAAATTTCCTTGCAGATAGAATTTTTAAATAGATTACTCGACTCATGCAATGTGTGTGTGTGAAAGCTTTCTCAATAAGGTATGAAGTTTGCTGATATGATTCAAAGCAATTGAATTTTCTAAACAAGAGAGAAAATTAATGTAAAATCAAGCAAAAGTCCAGCCTTATTTTACTAGGGCCTAGCCACAGTCATTTGATACACTCCCTCTAAGATGCAACACTTTTATTTTACTTAATCCTTTAGTGATCGTTTATTTTCCAAATGATTTGATCACTGACTGTTTTTATAGGGACAAGTTCAAGAACAGATTTATAGTACAATAAGCAGTGGATCTTTTTATTTATCCATATTTGAATGCTGTTTATCATTTGGTGCTGCAACCTAGAGAGAATGCCAGAATTTTTAGGTTCTAGGTTCAACTAGCGAGTTGGTCAATTTGACCATCTAAGCAAAAAAAATCTCTCCCTTATCAGAATTTCTAGAGGCTAAAAATCAAAGAGAAAAAAATGTACCTTAGGGGATTGTGCACAATTTTTCATCGCATGAGAAAACCAACTATGTATCATTAAGATGTAACAGAAAAACTTAGCAGATATCAGGCATAAACTCTCAATCATATATAAGCATATTTAATCAATACACAATGAACTGAGATATCAGGCAAAAACATATGCAATATTTGAAAAGCTACGAAAAGAAAAAAAAAAAATTCTGCATCTTCTCCCCCAATTTGTTTTTTTTTTAATAAAATAATAGACAAAAAAAAAAAAAACATGCTAGAAGAAAATAAACACAAAAACACCTCCTAGCATGTGTGATAAAATCAAACTTGTTAGTATTTTTATTGGCTACATTCTGGATAATGGTTGCTTTTTAACAGGATAGTCGGTTTTCAATTCAGAATCTTCATGTACCCAGACAATGATCAAATCAAAGACAGACTATAACTGATCACAAGCTTCTACAAAATGTCCATGAAAAGTCCTTGCAAAATCCAAGACAAAACAACCTGTTCCTGCGCAACTATCTGGACAGGCCTTTGAAGACGTCCGGACGCCCCGCAGTGTCTTATAGATAAACATTGAAGATGTCCGGACGTCAGAGCAACACCTTCCGGACGATAGGTCAATTAGTATTCAACAAGGAGTTTGATTTCAGAAGAAGACGTGGCAACACGTCCAGACGATGTCCAGTATTTCAGAATATTTCAGAGTTCCGTTTGAACGCGGAAAGGATTTTAGCGAAGACCGTTCGGACGCTCGGTCAATCCGTCCGGACATGAACCTGATAAAGATAGAATTACGCTGTTTCTAAAAGGATATCGCAGAAAACCGTCTGGATGTGGCTAACTTCTGTCCGGACGCTCGCCAGCCAGAGTCCGAATCTCAGTAGTTTTTGAGGTCTCTTGAAGCCTATAAATAGGGGGCTCTAGGCTAGTGTTTTGTACAGAATTCTACAGTGAATTCCATAGTGCTTTGAGAGGGTGTTTACGGAGAATCGAAGATCTGCTAGCTCTCAAGCCAGTGCCAGTGTGTGCTCAGTTGTTCATGTGAAGTCTATCTTAGGAGTCAACCCTAGGGTAAAGGAATCCATCAAAAACCCATTCAGGTGGAAGATCTGGTTGGGAAGCGTTCGTGTTGGGTTACACGTCAGAGTTAAAGGTATGACTACTGCATAGGGTATGTGAGTACGAGTGTCTTGTAACTAGCTTTTTTTTTTGGATGGTGGATTTCTTGAGTTTGGCTGCCCCGGAGTGGTTTTTTCTCTTCATAGAGCTTCCACTTCGTAACAAATATCTTGTCTCATTTAAATTCCGCATTTAAGATATTTGTTTGCACACAAACACACACACACTTGGTTTAAATTAGAAGTCAATAAATATTTTCAATTGGTATCAGAGCAGGTTACACTTGTGTTTTAGATTTATTTCTTGAGTGTGATCCATGACTTCTTCTAACATAAATCTTCCTGAGTTCTCTGAAAATGATTCTTATGATTTCTCTAAAGATACCTTGTTGATAAGTAAACACTTTAAGAAATCCAATAAAGAACTCAAGAAGATTAAGCAAGAAAAAGAGTCTTTGATTTTACAATTATTTGAATCACATGTTTTGATTGACTCTTTGAAATCTGAGAATTCCATGCTTTTTGATACTGTTGATGCACTAGAGAATAAATTAAAAGAATCAGAGGATCTCTTGGAAAAATTCTCTAGTAATAATTTGAAAAGCATGCTTTGTATTCATACAGATATTTCTAACAAGCCTCATTTAATTGTTAATGATTTAAGTACTTCTACTTCACATGCTTTTGATTCTAAATTAGATTCTGTTGATATTAAGCCTGTGATAGTAGATGTAGCTTGTTCTGAAAATTCTTGCTTAAATAACTGTGTGAAGCCTAACTCCAAGGATTCAGGAACACAAGGTAAGTTTGTTCCTATTTGTCATCATTGTGGGAAGGTTGGTCACATTAGACCAAAGTGTTATCTATTTTAAAATCCCATAAACCTTGGAAGAAGCAGGAGGATTCCAAAAAGGACTTTATTGAGAAAACCTCTTAGACAAATATGTCCCGCCCTATAGGAGGCATATATCTCAAAGAGGTAAGGACTTTGTTATTTGTGAAAATGCTAATCTTAAATTTGCAAAATCTTTCAAGAAGCATTTCAGCAAAAGAAGTTAGCCTACATGCTATCAATGTGGAGTCTCTGGACACTTCAGGCCACACTGTCCTCAGATCCAACATTAGCAGCCTCGGATCAGGAAAACAGAGCAAAAGACCGGTACGTCTAGCTCTAAACCTTCCAAGCCTCATCATGCTTTTCGCCAACAACGACATTATCCACAAAGGGGTTCTCCCTCATGCCGTCTATGTGGTAAGTATGGCCACACCAAGGCCGAATGCTTCAGAATGAAGCCTCACAAGTCCAAGAAGAAACAGACCAATGAAGGGCTTGTCAACATGATGAAGAGTGTCCTAGTCAGATTGATCAATTTGGACATGGCTCACACCCCTTCCTCACAGGTAGAGAAGGTATGGGTAAGGAAGGATGAGATCATTCACCCCTTGAGGGGGAGTGGACTCACCTAGTAGGTGAGGTCTCCTATGCCTAGGATTTTGGTTCCTAAATCCTAGTGCATACTAGGTATGTTTGCATTGCATTGATTGTCATATCTTATATCCTATATTTCCCTTGCATTCTGTTTGAGGAACCACCTTTTCTATCCCTAGATTTTCTCTTGGTTGCTTTGAGAATTTTCTGCAGGTACATTCTAAGGATGATAGAGAAAGCATGTCACTGCTTTTTATGTCTTGGTATCGTCAAACCTCTCTCCCTGAGGACAGGTTTGCTCTTACGTACATGCTTTGTCTAGACATATGTTCTTTTCCTTTTAAGCATGTTGAAAATAATTTATTGACTTCTTAAACAAACCAAGTGTGTGTGTTTGTGTGCAAACAAATATCTTAAATGCGGAATTTAAAAGAGACAAGATATTTGTTATGTAGTGGAAACTCTATGAAGAGAAAAAACCACTTCGGGGTAGCCAAACCCAGGAAATCCACTATCCAAAAACAAAGCTAGTTACAAGACACTCGTACTCACATAACCCTATGTAGTAGTCATACCTTTAACTTTGATGTGTAGCCCAACACGAACGCTTCCCAACCAGATCTTCCATCTGAAGGGGTTTTTGATGGATTCGTTTACCTTAGGGCTAACCCCTAAGATAGACTTCACACGAACAGTTGAGCACACACTAGCACCGGCTTGAGAGCTAGCAGATCTTCGATTCTCCCTAAACACCCTCTCGAAGCACTATGGAATTCACCACCGAATTCTGTACAAAACACAGACCTAGAGCCCCCTATTTATAGGCTTTAAGAGACCTCAAAAACTGCTGAAAATCGGACTATGTCTGTTGAGCGTCCGGATGGAAGTTTGCCACATCCGGACGGATTTTTGCGATATCCTTTAGAAACAGCGCAATTCTATCCTTATCAGGTTTGTGTCCGGATGGCTTGACCGAGCGTCTGGACGGTCTTTGCAAAAACCTTTCCGCGTACAGACGGAATTATGGAGTTATCTGAAATACTGTATATCGTTCGGACATATTGTTGAATCGTCCGGACGGTCTGCAAATATAGGACATCGTCCGGACGTGATGCCGAGTCGTCCGGAAGGATTGCAGAGACTTCTAAAAATAGACTCCTTGTAGAATATTGATTGACCGTGCGTCCGTACGGTGTTGCCCTGACGTCCAGACATCTTCAATGTTTATCTGTAGGACACTGAGGGGTGTCCAGACGCCTTCAAAGACCCATCCAGACGGTTGCACAGGCACCGGCTGATTTGTCTTGGTTTTTGCAAAGGACTCTTCATGGATAACTTCTAGAAGCTTGTGAACAATAGATGTCTGAATATATGAAGATTTCGATTTAAAAACCGTTGTCCGAATACATGAAGATTGAAAAACTGACTGTCCTGTTAAAACGCAACCATTACATAAAGTGTTTTTGTTTTATCCAGAATGTAGCCAATAAAAATACTAACACATGTCTTTGTTGTTTTTCCACTTTTATTTTATTTTATTTTTTTTTAAAAAAAAAAAATTGGGGGAGAAGATGCAGAATTTTTATTTTTTATTTTATATATAGCTTTTCAGATATTGTATGTATTTTTGCCTGATATCTCAGTTCATTGTGCATTAATTGAATTTGCCTTTATATAACAAAGATTTTTTTTTGATATCTGCGAAGTTTCCAGTGGCATCCATACTAGATAGTTGCTTTTCTCTTGCGATGAAAAATGTGCACTATCCAAGGCTCCCCTAAGGTATTTGTGTCTCTCCTCTGACTTTTAGCTTATGGATTTTTTTAAATGAGAGAGATTTTTTTTTGCCAAGATGGTCAAATTGACCAACTCGCTAGTTGAACCTAGAACTCATAAATTCTGGCATTCTTTCTAGGTTGCAGCACCAAGTGATAAAAGGCATTCAACTGAATAAAAATGGATAAATAAAAAGATCCACTGCTTATGCTAAATCTGTTCTTGATCTTGTCCCTAAAGAAACAATCAGTGACCACATCATTGCGGAAATAGACGGTCACTAAAGGACATAGTAAAAGAAAAGTGCTACAGCTTAGGGGGAGTGTATCAGATGAAGGTAACTAGGCCCTAGAATAATAAGGTTTGACTTTTAACTAATCTAACATTGATTTTCTCTCTTCTTTGAAAAATCCGGGAGTTTTAAGTCATATTAGCATACTTCATACCTTATTGAGAAAGCCTTCACACACACACGCATTGCATGAGTTAAGTTTTCTATTGAAAAATGTCCTGCAGGGAAATTCTTGTGATGATTAAAACATAATCTCAATTATCTCTTGGATTTTTTTTTTTTAAAATGCTAATTGAACTAAGATATCAGTGTTATATACATGCGTGCTCTGGAAATTATTTGGGAAATATTTCTCTGCTCTTTTTCCTCTATTTTTCAGATTATTTTGTGTGAAGCGTCAGGACGGTGATCCTGTATGTTCAGACAATTTTTCTGGTTGTCCGAACGATACGGTTGATTCGTCCGGACGTTCATTCTTCTTGTCCAGACGAGCGTGTTTTTGCAACCTCTACGTGGCCCTACGTCCGGACGTCACTTAAGTTCCGTCCGGACGGTGAACCCTGTAGGGTTAAATCGCGTTCTCCCTGCGCCGCAGCCCATCTTTTCGCCCTTTTTGGTTTGTTTTTGTCATCTTATGCATTGTCTCTGTGCTTTTTATGCGTAACTCTTTAGTGCACGTGTCATTTTTGCAGTTTATCTCCTCCCCATGTATTTTTTATACTCTTTTACTACTTTATTTTAAGTTTCTATGCTTAAAATAGGTTGTTTTTGGGTTTTTATTATTTTGGGTTTAATATGTACTATTCCTCAAAATATGTAAATATTTGAGTTGAGATTCTGCATTTTTGGTTCTCAATATTGTTTGGGTTGTGTTTTGTTGATGTTGTAATTTTTGGATAGTCCATTTTACAGCAGTTATAATGCCCAATTTTTTTGGACTAACAGGAATTAATGCTTTCATGATTTTTTTTAGTCCAGAAACTATGTCTTCCGACGACTCACCTCCTCGTGTCAAGCAAAGAATTGAAGAATTAGTTACTGACCGGTTGCATCGTAAGCAATCACGACAGGTCCTATCTGAGTAGAATCTTCTCCGCGCAGATCTGCGAGACCCAGTTTTGCTTCCCATCGCTCAGATGCTCCTGGAGAACAACTGGGAGTACCTATATAATTGTGCTTGCCAGGCCTTTCCCAAACTGGTGCGGGAATTTTATGGCCATATGATCGTCATCTAGGATGATGATAGAGGATTGATCATGCAGACTATGGTCAGGGGCCGGACAATTTTGATAGACCCCCAGCTTATCATTTCTGTGATCGGGGTCCCTGTTCTACCAGTCTCCGGAGTTCCTTTTCCTAATGAGGCTCCCAGCATTGAGTTTTTACATGACTTCTTTGGGATGAGACCACAGCGTGAGGACAAGTCCCACTCCCAGATCAACATCGGTGCCTTTGTTCCTATGCACCGATTCTTAGCAAAGGTTGTTGTCACAAACCTTTGGCCTTAAGCTCGGCAGAGTGAGCTTACCCTAAAGAAGGCCACCCTTCTATATGCCATCGTGATGCAAACTCCTTTTTTCCTGTGTAAGCACATCTTGCACACTATGCTCGAGATCGAGATGAGAAGAACACGAGTCTGTCTTTTGGGTGTCTGATCACTCAAATCTTCCTTCAGGTCATGCCAGATATTTCAGACCTGGAGCCCCGCTCACGAATTCCAGATCCCTTTGGCATACAGACTCTCATGAAGTCTAATGCCCAGTTGCGGCATGAGGCTCAGGGCGGTGTTCCTCAGCCTTCATTAGTCCCACCACCAGCAGCTGCATCATCATCATCCCAGGCTGTGCCTCCTACTTTTGATATAGAGGCTGCATTTTCTCAGCTGATGTCATCCATGGGAGCTCTCCAGCGTGAAGTTACTCTTATTGGAGAGCGTGTGGAACAATGTTAGATTGACATCTGCGAGTGCCTGCAGTACCATCACCCCACGGCTGATGATGAGGACTGATTTTTTTTTATTATTGTTCTTTTTGTTGTTTGCTTGTATGTAGATAATTTTAAAATTGTGTTGACATTTTGTTTAAACACTTAAGGTTAAAGGTTTTTAATTAATACTCTGTTTACCCTTTGTCATTGTGTGACAAAAAGGGGGAGTATTTTTTGGTTTTTAGACCGGGAATGTGTTTCCAAACTGGTCAAGTGCTTTTGTCCCAGAATGGCCAAAGGGGGAGTTTGTTAGTATTTTTATTGGCTGAAAAACGAAATTGACTTATAAAAATAAAGTGTGTGCATAGGTGTCAACAAAAATTAAAGTATAGCGAAAAGTAAATGACACATAGATTTGTGTTGACGAAGTGGAAACTAGTGAAGAAAAAAACCACTCCGGGGCAGCCAAACCCAGGAATTCCACTATTCAGAAGACATAGCTAGATACAAGACAGTAACACTCACATGTACCGATGCAGTGGTCGTACTTTGATCTTTGACGTGTAACCCAACACGAACGCTTCCCAACTAGGTTCTCCTACCTGAAGAGGTCTTCAATGGAACTCCTTACCTTAGAGCCGACCTCTAAGATAAACTTCGGTTTATAGTACATCACACTTGTAAAACGGCTTCAGAGGGATTGATGACTTCTCTGAGCTCTAATGGAATTGACACCGAATTCTTGCAGTTCTCAGTGCCCAGGGGCCTCTATTTATAGGCTGGGGGCTCAAATGAGCGTTAGGCAAAATATACCTGGGCACCCCGTCCGAACGGTGGACATGGGCCATCCGGATGGACAACTGTGCGACAAGATTTTTTGAAAAATTCGAGGGGAAATCTTTCCTGTTTAAGGGCATCGTCCGGACGATATGGCACATCGTCCGGACGGTCACACGTCCGCTGCAAATAATTTCCCTATAAGGCTCTCGAGCGTCCGGACCATGGGGGATGAGCGTCCGGACGGCTATTCTTCAACACGCAATTTCCATATCGGCAATTTCCTTCTTTGATGCATGCGCGTCCGGACCATAGCTGTCAGACGTTCGGACGGTCATATTTGAATTGCGATTCTTGCCTTAAGGAGACGCGCATCCGGACGGGATACCACATCGTCCGGACAGTTGACTGATCTTCCCTTTCTTGGAACTTGGAAAGAAATCAGAAGCTGATCGAGTATTGGGAGGCGTCCGGACGTGATGCTAAAACATCCGGACGGATGCAAGCTGGCACAGAAACTTCTCGATATAGTATGGGGTCCGGACGGAATGAACACTTCATCCGGACGGATGATGCTGATCTGTCTTGGAGGTCCGGACGGTAGACACGTCGTCCGAATGGATGGCACAGTGGACAGATGGGCGTCTGGACGGGATGGCTCGATCGTCCAGACGGCTGACAGGGAACTTGAAATTCTTCTGACTTGCAGGCAGAATCGTCTGACATCACTCTGAATAGTGGAATCCTTGTTTACAGCATCTTTACACTTAAGTGATTTCGTCCAAACACAGAATGAGGCCAAAATACTAACATTGGCTATATTTTGGATAAAACAAAAACACTTTGTGTAATGGTTGCTTTTTAACATGATAGTCGGTTTTCAATTTAGAATCTTCATGTATCCAGACAATGATCAAATCAAAGACTATAACTGATCACAAGCTTCTACAAAATGTCCATGAAAAGTCCTTGCAAAATCCAAGACAAAACAACCTGTTCTGATGCAACCGTTCGGACGGGCCTTTGAAGACGTTCGGACGCCCTGCAGTGTCTTACAGATAAACATTGAAGACCTCCGGATGTCAGAGCAACACCGTCCGGATGATAGGTCAGTCAGTATTCAACAAGAAGTTTGATTTCAGAAGTCAATATTGTTTGGGAAGTCTCTGCAAGCTGTCCGGACGACGTGGCAACACGTCCGGACGATGTCCAGTATTTCAAAATATTCCAGAGTTCCGTTTGAACGTGGAAAGGATTTTAACGACGATTGTTCGGACGCTCGGTCAAGCCGTCTGGACGTGAACCTGATAAAGATAGAATTACGCTGTTTTTGAAAGGATATCACAGAAAACCGTCCGGACGTGGCTAACTTCTGTCCGGATGCTCGCCAGCCAGAGTCTGAATCTCTGAGTTTTTGAAGTCTCTTGAAACCTATAAATAGGGGGCTCTAGGCTAGTGTTTTGTACAGAATTCGACAGTGAATTTCATAGTTCTTTGAGAGGGTGTTTAGGGAGAATCGAAGATCCTCTAGCTCTCAAGCCGGTGCCAGTATGTGCTCAGTTGTTCGTGTGAAGTCTATCTTAGGGGTCGGCCCTAGGGTAAAGGAATCCATCAAAAACCCCTTCAGGTGGAAGATCTGGTTGGGAAGCGTTCGTGTTGGGTTACACGTTAGAGTTAAAGGTATGGCTACTGCATAGGGTTATGTGAGTACGAGTGTCTTGTAACTAGCTTTGTTTTTGTATAGTGGATTTCCTGGGTTTGGCTGCCCCGAAGTAGTTTTTTTCTCTTCATAGAGTTTTCACTTCGTAACAAATATCTTGTCTCATTTAAATTCTGCATTTAAGATATTTGTTTGCACACAAACACACACACTTGGTTTAAATTAGAAGTCAATAAATATTTTCAAAACTTGTTCACACGAAAGGTTGAGAATTTACCAAGACAGAGAAACAGCAACCTGATGTGCTTTTTCTGTCATCCCCAAATAGTACCTGCAGAAATTTCTCAAGACAACAGGAGAAAATATGAGAGATAAAATAAATGGTTCCTCTAACAGAATGCAAGGCATGAATAAGATGTGATATGATAAACAATGCAATGCAAACATACCTGACATGCACTAGGATTAGGAACCCAAATCCTAGGCATGTGTACCCTCACCATCTAGGTGAGTCCACTCCTCTTTAAGGGGTGAACATCTTCATTCTTTCTAACCCATGCCTACTTGACCCATGGAGGTGGTTTGTGGGTCTTGTCCATGTTGGCCATTCTCATTAGCATACCTTGCATCAGGCTCAGCAACCCTTCATAGCCATGGTTGCTATTGGGCTTCTGCGGATTTTTCTTGTAGCGCCTTGATTTGTTCTTCTTTGGTTTGCCACTCTGATTGGCAGGAACAAATTTCTGCTAATGCTGTGGAGCTTGATGTGCTATCGGACGTAGAGTGCCAGATGTAGTTCTTGTTGGCAGCTCCCTCTGAACCTTCAACTTTTGAGCCTAGAGCTGTGGACATTTGGGTCGGATGTAACCAGTGATGCTGCAGTGATGATTGGTGAGCAAGCTTCTTTTGTTTGAATGCTTCTTGACAGTCTCTGCAGATTTTAGTTTAGGATTCTTACAAATAACACTGTCCTTACCTTTTATATGTCTCCTATGTGGAGGGACATATTTGGATGAGGAAGATTTTTCAACTTTACCTTTCCTCGGAGCATCCTACTTAATCCAAGATCTGTGGGTTTTTAACAGAAAGTAATTTGGTCTAATGCGACAAACCTTCCCACAATTATGACATGTAGGGACAAACTTACCATGAGCTTGTGTACCTGTATCTTTGGATTTAGGCTTCACACAATTATTTAAGCAAGAATTTTCAGAATTATCCAAACAAGCAGTATTTACTATCATAGGCTTAATAACAATAAAATCTAATTTAGAATTAAAAGCATGTGAAGTAGAAGCACTAAAATCATTAACAATTAAGTTAGGCTTGTTAGAAATATCTGAATGAATATAAAGCATGCTCTTTAAATTATCACAAGAGAATTTTTTCAAAAGATCTTCAGATTCTTTTAATTTATTCTCAAGTGTATCAATAATGTCAAATAGCATGGTATTCTTAGATTTCAAAGAGTCAATCAAAGCATGTGATTCAGACAATTTAATGATTAAAGACACTTTTTCTTGCTTAAACTTTTTGAACTCTTTATTGGAAATTTTAGAACTTTTTCTCAGTTTAAGAAAATTCTTAAAGAGCTCAGTATCAAAATTCTCTTAGATAACATAGAAGAATTCATGATAAAAGAAGTCAACAAAAATATGGATCATACTCAGGAGATTAGTCCAAAAAGATTGTACCTGCTCTGATACCAATTGAAAAATTGAATGACTTCTAATTTAATCATGTGTGTGTGCAACGCGTAACAAAATAATGTAAATGTAGAATTTAAAGAACACAATTATTTTGTTAACGAAGTGGAAACTCAATTAAAAGAAAAACTACTCTGGGGCAGACAAACCCAGGAAATCCACTATCAGAAGACAAAGCTAGTACATAGACAATAACACTCACATACCCGATGCATCGATCGTATCTAGCATTCTGACACGTAACCTAACGTGAATGCCTCCCAACCAAGTCTCCTATTTGAATGGGTCTTCTATGGATTTCTTTACCTTAGAGCTCCTCCCTAAGATAGACTTCAATAATGAGCACACAACGGCAATGGCTTGAGAGCTAGCGGATCTTCACAAATTCTCCCTAAAATATACTCTCTAAGCTATGAAGAATTCAATACCAAATTCTGTAAATTGTACATGCCTAGATGCCTCTATTTATATGCTACAGAAGACCTAAATTGACACTGATTCAGTTTTCTCTAGGCGATGTCCAGACGCAAGCTGAGGCCGTCAGGATGGACAACTGTGCAACCGATTTTCCATAATGTGCTTCATGCAATACCATATCAAGGCCGCGTCCGGACGGTGTTGCCCTAACGTCCGGACGGTTGCACTTCTGCTACACATAAATACCATAATAAGGACCGCATCCGGACGGTGTTTCCTTGACGTCTGGACTGTTGCAATTCTTCTCCACGTCTTGCCTTATCAAGGATAGCGTCTGGATGGTGTGGCCTTGTCGTTCGGACGAATGCAACTGTCTTCCCATATCTGTGTCTAAGAAAGAAATTCAATTTCTTGTCGAACTCTGATGAGCGTCCGGACGGATGTAACCTTGAACTGTTTGAAACTTTTGCACACTAATGGGCATCCGGACGCATGATTAGGCCGTCTAGACAGAAGCTTGGGATCTGACTTCTCTGATTGGGAATCTGCACAGAATCTTCTTTGAGCATTTTTAAACACTTTTCTAAAATGAAGACTCTGAAATAAATGGCATCCCTGATAAAGTAGCAACATTATATAAAAGTGATTTTGTCAAACAGAATGCTGCCAATAAAACTAACAAGTTCTCAACCCTTTAAGTTACACCTACCTTGAGCTCCTTCCTTGTCGGCATGTCGGATGAGGCGATTTTTGAACTTGCGGAGATGGGGGTAGAGTTCTTCCCGGATGTTCCGGATTGGGGCAAGAATGCTCTTAACCTCCAATAGGCTAATCTTGCTCCCGAGCCCGCGACTTCCGAGCCCATATCAGACAGGAGTGCCGAGGATGACCCGGAAGACATATAAATTTTGTAGAAATTTTTGGAACTTGTATTTTGAACTTATGTAATTGAAATTGATGTAATCAAATTCTTTTCAATGAAATCTCTATTTTATGAATCCATGCTTCAAATTGATACTTGCATCGTAGTTATAGTTATTACTGAGCCACCCCCCGATAACTTAGACAAATAATTCTTTTTTGTCTGATTTATTTCCGAGAATATTGAACCGAGTAATTTATAACCTAGAAGATCATAACCGAGCTACCCTCTAAAATACTTAGGCAAATAATCTCTTTTGTCTGAGTTCTTTCCGAGGAATGTAACTTTTCAAAATTTCCGAGCCACCACCCTAATAACTTAGACAAATATTCAAGTTTGTCTGAGTTATTACTGAGGAAGGTGTCTGAGCTACCCCCCTTATAACTTAGACAAATATTCAGGTTTGTCTGAGTTATTTCCGAGGGAGATAACTAATCAAAATTTTCGAGCTACCCCCCTTATAACTTAGACAAATATTCAGGTTTGTCTGAGTTATGTCCAAGGGAGGAGCTACTCAAAATTTTGAGCTACCCCCTTATAACTTATACAAATATTTAGGTTTGTCTGAGTTATGTCTGAGGGAAGAGCTACTAAAATTTTTTGAGCTACCCCCCTTATAACTTAGACAAATATCCAGGCTTGTCTCAGTTATGTCCAAGGAAAGACCTACTCAGTTTTTTCAAGCTACCCCCCTTATAACTTAGACGAATATTCAGGTTTGCCTGAGTTATTTATGAGGGAGATAACTAATCAAAATTTCTGAGCTACCCCCCCTTATAACTTAGATAAATATTCAGGTTTGTCTGAGTTATGTCCGAGGGAGGAGCTACTCAAAATTTTCGAGCTTCCCCCCTTATAACTTAGACAAATATTCAAGTTTGTCTGAGTTATGTCTGAGGGAGAAGCTACTCAAAAATTTCGAGCTACCCCCCTTATAACTTAGACAAATATTCAGGTTTGTTTGAGTTTTGTCCGAGGTAGGAGCTACTCAGTTTTTCCGAGCTACCCCCTTTATAACTTAGACAAATATTCAAGTTTGTTTGAGTTATGTTCAAAGGAGGCAACCGAATCAGGTTTTTTTGAGCTACCCCTCTTATAACTTAGACAAATATTCAGATCTGTCTGAGTTATGTCAGAGAGAGGTAACCAAATCAAAATTTTTGAGCTACCCCTATTATAACTTAGACAAAGATTTTGGTTTGTCTGAGGGAAGTAACTCTTCCAATTTTCCGAAATCAACAATCATATGCCGGGCTGCTCATTTATTTCAGAGAGAAAGATGCTCACAAAAACAATGAATCAATGAAATTTTGACTTCATATATCATGTAATCAAATAATAAGGTTTGAAATACATGAAAATTAGAGATAATATTTCTTGAGATGCTTGACATTCCATGCTCTTGGTAATGGCTTGCCCGTGACCGTCACTAGTCAGTAAGCTCCCTTCGGGTGAGTCTTGACCACTAGGTAAGGTTCCTCCCACTTGGGTGCGAGATTGCCTTCTGTTGGGTCTTTCGTTGCCAATATCACTTTTCTCAGAACCCAATCTCCAACTTTGAAATTTCTGGGGTTTACCTTTTTGTTGAAATAGTGAGTTGCTCGCTGCTGATAGATCGCTCGGGTGACTTGTGCTGCTTCTCTTTTCTCTTGCAAAAGATTCAAGTGCAAGTTGATTCCCTCATCATTGAGTCCGGATTCTAGTGGGAGACCCTGAAGCTCGGAGAACCCACTTTGGCAGGAATTATAGCCTCGGTCCCAAAAGTCAGGGAGAAAGGTGTTTCCCCGATCGGGGTTCTAATCGTAGTTCGATAGGACCACAACACTTCCGGGATGAATTCCACCCATGCTCCTTTCTTTTGGTCGAGCTATTTCTTCAGAGTCCTTCCCAAGGTCTTGTTAGTTGCTTCTACCTGCCCATTTGCTTGAGGATATACCGGAGTCGAGTAGTAGTTCCGAATGTGAAGCTCGGCACACCATTTTTGGAAGGGACTACAGTCAAACTGTTTCCCGTTATCAGTGACAAACGTATAGGGTATTTTGTACCGGCACACAATTGATTTCCATAGGAACTTTGTTATAGCCTCAGTGGTAATGGTGGGTAATCCTTCAGATTTTGCCCATTTAGTGAAATAATCCACAACAACTACGAGGAACTTCCGACTTCCTTTTCCCGGGGGCATTGGTTGGACGATATCAACGCCCCATTTGGCAAATGTCCATGGTGAAGAGATGGAACTAAGCTTCTCTGGGAGATTCTTCATAACTTTAGCAAACCTTTGACACTTATCACAATGCTTTACCAGCTCGGCCAAATTTGTATTCATTGTTGGCCAATAATAGCCAGAGTGATTCCCTTATACTCCTTCATGTATCTCTTTCAGCACATAGTCACCTTTGGATCTCGGGAGATGTTGTGCAAATATCTACCTAAATAAATAGATAAATATTTGTACATTTTACTCGCAAGTGCACAAGATCAAAACGATAGTATAGTAGGCAAATACGAGATCATTCCCACGAGGATTGGTATAAATTTTATTTAAAGAGAAATTCCTAAAAGAGATATGATGAATAAGACGAGATAAAATATTGAATTAAAAATAATAAGAAGAAAATGTAGGGCTTCGATATCCACTGCTAATCATACTCAATTAAGATTCATAATGTGCACAATACTACAATCATAATATGATGCTTAATGTTTACCAGCCACAAGGGAATGGTATCTTCTCCTAAAGCTATTGATTTCCCTAAGCAATGAGTTAGGCATGGTATCTACTCTAACTCTTTTCTTCCTTGAAGGATTTAGCATGGTATCTACTAAGTTATTCTTCAAGGAAGCATAAATCTATGAAAATCGGTAAACACACTCAGATTGGAATATGGTATCTATTCCAGTTGTCTTTATGTTGATTAATCCAAGAACCTATGTCGGGGTTCTTTCGTTACTCTATTATGCCCAGGACTCGGTCATCCAAATTGATATAAATAATAAATCCATACCACATGCATATGATGGCCAAACATAAACATGAGGGGAATTCAAGAAATTAGAATTAATCATGTTAAGCATCAATATATAAATTGTAGCAAAGCAAATTGAAAAACTTAAAGAGACATGATTAGGGCTTCAATCGAGCCCTAACTAAACTATTAGTTACAACTAATATAGAATAAAATTATATACATATAGAAAATAAATAAAGGAAGAAAGAAAAACAGAAATTCTTCTTGAAGTAGCCTCCAATTCTTCTTCCCAAGCTTGTGTGTCTTTTCTTCAAAGGTTAGAGTCCTATTTGTAGGAATTAGAGAAGCTCTAGAAGCCCTAGGAATCCTAGAAAAATTGTAAATAGGTCTTCTAGTCCAAATAGAATAAGTACAAGTCTTTTCCTTTTCTGAAATTTCAATCAAAGTAGGAAAATGATTTCAAATTCGTACAGATTTGCGGTCCTTTATTGCAGGGCGCTTTTGACAAAGTAAACTTCAGAATTAGGAAAAACCTATTTTAGAGATATTTGTTCCATTTTGTAATAGTGTTCCATAGCCATCAATTTTGTTGTAATCCAGAACTTGAGTCAAAAGGTATGATTAAATTATTGAGATGTGCTCATTCTGGATTCTTTCCAAAAATAACGAATTTTTGCCAACTTATCTTTTCTTAAATTCAAAATTGATTTGGGGTTGAATCTTGCCAAAAGTGAGTTTTCCGACTTCGTTATAATCTTGGAATTTGATAGATTTTCTTCCAAAACCTGTAAAATACAAGAAAACACAAAAACAATACAAAACATCAAACTATTATAAAATTAAGAGCTTAACATATGTAAATTAAGGGGCTTGAATGTGTAACACTCAACACTTATTAAGAGACACTTGAGAAGAGGCAAAGTGTACCCCTTTCTATATAGTGCTTCTCTAATCGTGTACCGGGTTGAGTGCAGTTTCACTTTTTGGTATTGCGCTTTATCCTCTGGCAGCAATCCATTCTTCAAATATTGGATGATTTTGGTGGCCCATTCTGGCTTTGTTGTCTCATCATCCATTGTGTTGGTGTATAATTGGCTAGATTCTGTTGGACAAAATCACTTTTATGTAATGATGCTTTTTATACAGGGATGCTGTTTTATTTAGAGTCTACTCTTCAGTTGCTAGCTTCAAGAAAACTCTGTGTAGAAAACATTTTGATCAGTTCCCTTGCAACCTTCCGGACTACGTGTTATACCGTCTTGATTCTCAACTGTCCAAAGCATTATCCATCTGGATGACGAGAACTTTCCTTTCGGACCTTCCTCTATGTCGAGAAGCTTCAAGCTGTTCCAGCTTGCATCCGTCCTGACGTCTCAGCAGTACGTCCGGACGTCGTTTAGTGTTCAATCAGCAATGGGATTTCTTTTCAAAACATAGATATGGGAAGACAGAGGTAACCGTCCGGACAATGTGTGTTCCCGTCCCGATGCGCTCATTCATAAAGCAAGTCGTGCATTCAAAATCCAGATGTCTGGACGTTAGTCATCATGGACCGGACAATCAAGCTTTATATATGGAAATTGCGTGCATCAGATCAACCGTCCGGATAACAGATGCTTTGGTCCTGACGAGCCAAGCCTTGATATGAAAATTGCGTGCAGTTATAGTGCGACCGTTTGGACGCTAGGGCAACACCGTCCCAACACGGCTCAATTTAGGAAAGAATTTCAGTGAAATTTGGAAAGTCGATCGCACAGTTGTCCGTCTAGAGGGCGCCTAGGTATTTCAAGCCAGATGCTCATTTGAACCTGTAGCCTATAAATAGAGGTCCCTAGGCTTGAGAATTGTAAGAATTCGGTATTGAATTCCGTAGTACTTAGAGAGTTATATTTTAGAGTTATTGTACTAAGTTAGTCTCTCACAAGCTGTTGCCAAGTGCTGTTGCTGTGCTGAACTGAAGTCTATCTTAGGGGTTGGCCTTAAGGTAAAGGATTCCATTGAAGACCCCTTTAAGTAGGTGACTTGGTTGGGAGGCATTCGTGTTGGGTTACATGTTAGAGTTCAAGGTACGATCACTGCATAAGGTTATGTGAGTGCTACTGCTTTGTAACTAGTCTTGTCTTCTGAATAGTAGATATCCTGGGTTTGGCTGCCCTAGAGTGGTTTTTCTCTTAATTGAGTTTCCACTTCGCCAACAAAATATCTGTCTCTTTATTTTCCGCATTTTGATATTTTGTTGCACATTATCGGACACACTTGTTAAATTAGAAGTCCTTTAATTTTCAATTGGTATCAGAGCTTGGTACACTCTGTTAAGATTCAATTCTTGAGTGTTATCTTTCCTTTTGACTACTCCACCGCCTCCACAGCAGGATGCAAGTTATGCTTAGATCCTAGAGGTTTTAGTTGCACTTCAGGGGGGGTATGAGTTCCATGCAGCTGGCTGTTTCTTCTATGCAGCAGTCTATTTCTACTATGCAGCAGGAGGTTCACTCTGTCAACCTCTGTGTGGAGCAGAGCCAGTTAGACATCCAGGAGTGTCTCAAGCACCACCATCCGTCCAACAGTGATGATGAGGATGATGCGCCAATGGCTGAGGTTGCTTGATTTTTTTTGCTTGGTTTTTATTTATTTTGAGACATTTTATCTTTCCATTGTTTTTGGGATAATTTGTTAAACTTTATAACTCTTGGATATTATTACTCTGTTTACCCTTGTCCTACTAAGACATTTAGGGGGAGTAATTGTTTTGTGGTTTTTCTTATTACTTTTTTTTACCCTTTGTCATTTTGTGACAAAAAGAAGGAGTAATTTTTGATTTGGACCGGGAATTTTCTTTTTTAATCGGTCAAGTGTTTTTGTCCCAGAATGGCCAAAGGGGGAGTTTGTTGGTTTGTAATTGGCTGCATTCTGTTGGACAAAATCACTTTCATGTAATGATGCTTTTTATCAGGGGTTCAGTATTTTCAGAGTCTTCATATTCAGAGAAATGGTTCTAGAAGATTCTGCTTAGATTCCATGTCAGAGAAATTGGATCCTTTGCGTCCGTCCGGACGAAGTGATATTCCGTTCGGACACTCGACTGTCCAAGCATCATCCGTCCAGACGATGAGAACTTTCCGTTCGGACCTTCCTCTGTGTCGAAAACCTTCGAACTGTTCTAACTTGCATCCGTTCAGACGTCTCAGCAACACGGCCGGATGCCTCTCAGTGTTCGACAAGGAAAAAGGCTTCGTTCCAAAACATAGATATGGGAAGACATCTGCAACTATCTGGATGATGTGTGTTCCCGTCTGGATGCTATCCTTGATCAGGCAACTCGTGCATACAAAGTTCAAGTGTTAGAATGTCAAACTTCATGGTTTGGACGCTCAAGCCTCATATATGGAAATTGCGTGTATCAGTTCAACCGTCCGGACGTCAGACTTCATGGTTCGGACGCTCATAGCCTTGATATGGAAATTGCGTGTAGCTAAAGTGCAACCGTCCGGTCGCGGTCCTATTTAGGAAAGAATATCGTGCGAACTTGGAAAGCCGGTTGCCAAGTTGTTCGTCCGGACACCCTCAGCTAATGTCCAGACGCAACCTAGGAAAATCAAACCAAACTCGATTTTGGATTTCTGTAGCTTATAAACAGAGGCCTCTAGGCATGTTGTTTGTAAGAATTCGATAGTGAATTCTGTAGAAGCTTAGAGAGTTTATTGTAAGAGTTATTGTGCTTAAGCGTCCTCTCTCAAGCCGTTGCCAAGTGCTGTTGCTGTGCTGAACTGAAGTCTATCTTAGGGGTTGGTTTTAAGGGAAAGGATTCCATTGAAGACCCCTTCAAGTAGGTGACTTGGTTGAGAATCGTTCGTGTTGGGTTACACGTCAGAGTGCTAGATACAATTTCTACATCGGGTATGTGAGTGCTACTGCTTTGTAACTAGTCTTGTCTTCTGAATAGTGGATATCCTGTGTTTGTCTGCCCCGGAGTGATTTTTCTCTTAATTGAGTTTCCATTTCGTCAACAAAATATCTGTCTCTTTATTTTCTGCATTTTGATATTTTGTTGAACACTATCGCACACACTTGTTAAATTAGAAGTCCTTTAATTTTCAATTGGTATCAGAGCTTGGTACACTATCGCACACACTTGATAAATTAGAAGTCCAATAATTTTCAATTCCTAAGTGGCTCATTACTTAGAGATGATTGGACTAAGAAATTAATTTCCTATGGGCTTAAGCAATTAAAGAGCTATGGGTTTAGGAATTAATTTCTATGAGCTTAAGCAATTAAAGAGCTATGGGCTCTTGGAATTAATTCCAAATGGCTTAAATAGAGATAAATGAGCATTAAGCCTAAGAGATAAAACCCAAGCCCATGTTGAAAAATTGGTAGCAATGGGATAGGGTTAAAACCCTAGTCCTAGAAGCATGGGGAGAAAATTATCTCCCCATTGCCATATGGTGCATGGCCAATGGGAGTGTTTCATGATGAGTGCTAAATATTGTATATTTGGACCCCTTAATTTGCACTTGCTAAACCTTTAGTTTTGTTATTTTTTTTAATGTTTTTGGGTAGTTTTGGTGTTTTAGTATTTTGCAGGTCATTGAGAAAAAAATAACGGTTTTTATGTGGAATTGCAAATAAGCAGGAAAAATCCTTTCTTCAATTTTTATTTTACACTTTTTTTCTCTCTCTCTCTCTCTCTCTCTCTCTCTCTCTAAGATTGGAGGCGCCATAGAGAATTTGTTGTCTAATTAGAAATCGAGATTCTGCAATGCAAGGAGCTAGGACCAAAAGAAGAAACACCTGTAGCCATGCATCATTGTTTAATAAGGAAGTGGTAGCATCATGAAAGGAATTATGTGAAAGCCCTTGAGGAGACGTGGCGTGGTGTGCATCAAATTCATTATTTTAGAGCCATGCCTGTGTTATAAATTAAGTCTCTGCAGTTTTAAGGGAAGAACAAAAAGGAAAGCCCGTCAAATTCATTCCAGAACAGGGCAACACCGAAAAGAAGAACTGTACACACGTTATTCCTTAACAAGCAGCGCATTGACCCATGCAAAGCTGAAGCACTGAAATAAGGCACAGTCACTTTCCAAGTTAGGCAGCATAGACGCGGGTTTTTCTTTTGGGAAGCAGCTGCAGCACCGAATAAGAGAACACATGGACGACTATTTTCCAAGCTACCTAGCATGCATCGAACACACACAAGGGACCGAACCACATTCACGCCATTCTCTTGAGACATAAGGTGGAAAAGACAAAAGACAAAGGAGACACATGCACGCCATTAATTCTCTTGAGTTGGCAGCAAAAGGAGAAAATTAAACCAAGGTCTTTCCATGGTAAAAAGGCAGCACACTGTTAAAAATTGCAGGACTGGCCGAACAGATTCTTCTCTTGTGAATCAGAGGTGTGCGCCGCAAGTGGTAGAGAAATCGCAGGGGCAGAAGCGTCATTTATAGAATATTTTTTTGTCCTAATTAGCAGCCCCCAAAAAACCCTATTATCTTAGTATATATATTTAGTCTTTCTCTTGAAAAAACAAAACACGGAGAGTAGGAAGCGGCGGTGGATTATTAGTCCTTTTCTTTTCGTCCTAGCAGCACCATGTAGCCGATCACGTGTTCTTCAATTTTTGTTAGACAAACGGCTGGTTTCTCTTGTAAGTGATTAATAGATATTATGATTTCAATTAAAGTTTGCATGATTCTTTTAGTTATGAGATGCTAAATCTTCGACTAAAGTTGAAGATGAAACCTCGCAATTGATAACACCCACATTCTCGTTATATTACTTATACAATTCCGATATTTATTAAAATATTGTTCAAGTCCAATATTCAATTAATTGATTTATGTCTTTTAGTTGAATGATTATTTAAACGCGCAATGTTTCAACCAATGGATACATCGAATTATTTAATTTGAAAGAGGATATCCATTGTGATTTGTTTATCAAACGGATATATTGGATGATTTAATTTCAATTGGATATTCGTTGTGATTTGTTATTGAGTTAGATTCATTGAATGATTTAATATGCATTTTTATGGAATCTTGAAAAATGAATATGGCTTAATTGTTTATCGTGTGTATAAATGAAATACAAGAATGTGGTGTTTGATTTGGCGAGGTGGATTCTAAAACCTTAGTGCCTTTTATTAATTGTTCGTATTTAGTTTTAATTTAGTTTATGATTTTGCCTGATGAAAATCTCAAAAATTCGGAACTAGGTTAAAATAGGATTAATTTAAATAGAAATTATTTTCGCAACGTAATTCCCTATAGATTTGACCTCACACTTGCACACACACTATATTGCAAACGATTTGTGCACTTGCGAGTATTTTAAAACTCACAACATTTCACTCCCCTTGGCCACGTACCCTATAGTGTAGGGATTGAAATTTTAGTTCTCCTATGACTCCAGTCCTATTTCTACTACAAATCTATCTTATCTCATAACCCTATCATGAGTGTAAATCCAAATCTATAAATAAAGGGCCATAATGAAGTATAATTAACTAATTTACTACTTCAAGTTGTGAGCTCACACTCATGGTCATATTCAGTCATCATAGAGAAGATCTGGAGGTTGAGTAAAGAACACAAAGAACACATTCTTCACCATTCAACATGCTAGGAGCAAATCAACCAAAATAAACTGGCCCTAGTAGCCTAGGAGAGGCCGATTTCGATTGTAAGTACTTTGAACATGTTAGTTTTATTAATCTAGCCTTGATTATCTTAAAGAAATTTTTTCTAGGATCCGTATTCCGCTGGGCATACTTTGATTAGTGCATGATCCCTAATAGCTCCTCCAAAGAATACGTGCAGTCTCAGGGATTATGAGACCTTCAAACTAGCCCATTTGAGGAGGATCGGGCCTCAAGGACAGCATCGACCCATGGAGAATTACGGGCCTCAAGCCAAAACAACAAGACTTTCTGATAGACCTATCTCGAGAGATAGACACCCAAATTAGTCGTCTCCGGACTATTTTCGGGAATATGTGACAGGAGGTACACCAAGATAGAGTCCTGGGAATAGAGACATCCCAGACCTAGATTCAACTCATCCAGCCAAGGCTCCAAACAAGCAGGTCCTGAGAACTCAAGTATTAGTCTCCTCCCAGGAAATCAGGAATCACAATCAGGGTCCAATTAGAACTCCCTAAAGATTCAAGACCAAATCAAATCTCTAAAGATTCGGGATCAAATCTAATCCTTGAAGATTCGGACCAGATTCTACATCTGATACGGAATCCGAGTCCAATCAACTCTAAACGCTCCTAGGTTAAGTTGGAACAGGAGACTAGCCTATAAATAGGTCCTTATACCAAGTATAAAGACAGATTGAATATTTTATGTATAGAGTATACTTTTCTCACAGAGATTGAATTAGGCATCAGAGTGAGGTCCTTGGAAGGGTCTCTTGATTTTAATTGTTTTGCAGTATTCTTGAGAACGTTAAGAACTTCGAAGAATGCGCTGTTCACACCATACCAAAAACTGTTCTAACATCACCAATGACGAACAACAACCAAGAGTGTGAGCTCTACTCTTGCTCTTTAAAATTTTAATTGATTCTCAAGAGTTAACTCAAAAATATTAGTTCTTTGAAAATATTGAAGAACTTTTGTGATTAGTTTTTTTGCAGGAGCTACGTTGTTATTTATAGGCTTAGAATACTAGAAGTGGTTGAGACACAAGCAATGTGGGACTAATCCTTGTAAATGACGCATGGGCTCAGGGATTTAATCCCTAGCCAATGCGCCTAACGCAAGCCATTCTTGCATCTCATGCACTCTTTCTCTTTAGTCCATGTTTTAATAAATAAAAACAAGCAGCCAAATAAATAAAAAGCTTGATGTGGTTAATTTACATTAGCTTGGTGAGGGACCCAAAAGAAAAAATAAAACTAGCTCCAAATAGTATTGACTCTCAACAGTCACTATTTAATTACAATCGATTCCACTAACCAATTGTAATTGCACTTTAGTTTATATTTTTTATTAAATAAGTAATTCCTTAGAATTACTTAATATTGACTTTTGATTTATCCATGAAATCTTTTGCAGGAGAATTAAAGCCAAAGACACTGCCACTTTAATTCTCTACGTCTTTATCCTTGAATCACTGATTTTATTTATTATTCTTGTATTTGTGAAAGACTTATCACCATGTACGTAGTATTTTGATATTCCTTATCGAAATGCCTTGGACAGGGACTAAGAATAATCTAATTCATAAAATCTATATCAAGGGAAAATTTCTTATCATTTTAATAAAGGACTTGAGATTCCTTCTTGAAAAAAACTTTCTCAAAATGCTACTTGTGATCATCCAATGCACCAAGAATGTTAACCACAGTAAAGGTCTCACTCATAAATGCATAAAAGTGATCTCCTCTCAAGATTTATAATCAATATCATAAGAAGTCTCGAGAGTTTCATTCATTCTTGTTGAGAGTATTTTTGAGGAAAAACAATTGCCATGGTCCGTTCAGTGCATAACACCTACACATCAACTTGAATCCTCCAACTTCGCTTGATCAAAGTAAATGATCCTGATTCGACGTGTAACAGTTTTCGCAAATGGAATGCCCAATTCTATTATCGAATTTGAACTACTCAAAGTTTAAGACTACAAGGTTTATGGGCTAAGACCTTGTGTGATAACCCCGTTACTCACACTATAGACCATATTCAATGTAATCCACTGGCCTTTCACATGCATAACATATTATCATAATAAGCATGTAAAAGATCATATGCCATATACTTAAATAAATAGATTAATGAATAACCACTTTTATTCATTACAAACTTGAATGTCAATCATAGATATAAAAATCATTGGGATTTAGGGCATAATTCTTAACACACCATTTGTAGTGAAAATATTTATTGACTTCTAATTTAAACCAAGTGTGTGTGTTTGTGTGCAAATAAATATCTTAAATGCGGAATTTAAATAAGACAAGATATTTGTTACGAAGTAGAAACTCTATGAAGAGAAAAAACCACTCCGGGGCAGCCAAACCCAGGAAATCCACTATCCAAAAACAAAGCTAATTACAAGACACTCATACTCACATAACCCTATGTAGTAGTCATACCTTTAACTCTGACGTGTAACCCAACACGAACGCTTCCCAACCAGATCTTTCACCTGAAGGGGTTTTTGATGGATTCCTTCACCTTAAGGCTGACCCCTAAGATAGACTTCACACGAACAACTGAGCACACACTGGCACCGGCTTGAGAGCTAGTGGATCTTCAATTCTCCCTAAACACCCTCTCAAAGCACTATAGAATTCACTGTCAAATTCTATACAAAACACTAGCCTAGTGCCCCCTATTTATAGGCTTCAAGCGACCTCAAAAACTGTTGAGATTTGGACTCTAGCTGGGGAGCGTCCGGACGGAAGTTAGCGACGTCTGGACGGTTTTCTGCGATATC
Organism: Alnus glutinosa; assembly: GCF_958979055.1. Taxonomy (NCBI): domain Eukaryota; kingdom Viridiplantae; phylum Streptophyta; class Magnoliopsida; order Fagales; family Betulaceae; genus Alnus; species Alnus glutinosa. The sequence goes on along the minus strand of NC_084889.1, from coordinate 23,432,841 downwards.
CTTTTAGAAACAGCGTAATTCTATCTTTATCAAGTTCAAGTCCGGACAGCTTGACCGAGCGTTCGGACGGTCTTCGCTAAAATCCTTTTTGCCTTCGAACGGAACTCTGGAATATTCTAAACTACTGGACATCATCCGGACGTGTTGCTATGTCGTCCGGACGGCTTGCAGAGACTTCCCAAACAGTGTCGACTTCTAAAATCAAACTCCTTATTGAATACTGATTGACCTATCATCCGGACGGTGTTGCTCTAACGTCCGGACGTCTTCAATGTTTATCTGTAAGACACTGCGGGGCTTCCAGACGTCTTCAAAGGCCCGTCCAGATGGTTGCACAGGAACCAATTGTTTTGTCTTGGATTTTACAAGGACTCTTCATGGACATTTTGTAGAAGCTTGTGATCAGTTATAGTCTTTGATTTGATCATTGTCTGGATACATGAAGATTTTGAATTGAAAACCGACTATCCTGTTAAAAAGCAACCATTACACAAAGTGTTTTTGTTTTATCCAGAATGTAACCAATAAAAATACTAACAAACTCCCCCTTTGGCCATTCTGGGACAAAAACACTTGACCGGTTTGGAAACACATTCCTGGTAAAAAAACCAAAAAATACTCCCCCTTTTTGTCACACAATGACAAAGGGTAAACAAAGTATTAATTAAAAGCCATAAGTGTTTAAACAAAATGTCAACACAATTTTAAAATTGTCTACATACAAGCAAACAACAAAAAGAACAATAATAAAAAAATCAGTCCTCATCATCAGCCGTGGGGTGATGGTACTACAGGCACTCGCGGATGTCAATCTGACATTGTTCCATACGCTCTCTGAAAATTGAAATTAAATTCTAAAAATAAAGTGTGTACAACAAGTGTCAACAAAAATTAAGCACAATGGAAAATAAAAGACACAGTTTTTGTTGACGAAGTGGAAACTCAATCAAGAGAAAAACCACTCTGGGGCAGCCAAACCCAGGAATTCCACTATTCAGAAGACAAAGCTAGATACAAGATAGTAACACTCACATGTACCGATGCAGTGGTCGTACCTTACTCTCTGACGTGTAACCCAACACAAATGCTTCCCAACTAGGTCTCCTACCTGAAGGAGTCTTCAATGGAATCCTTTATTTTAGAGCCGACCTTTAAGATAAACTTCAGTTGTAGCGCAGCACACTTGAAACGGCTTTAGAGGGATCTTGAACTTCTGAGCTCTTGTGGAATTCAATACCGAATTCTTGCAATTCTCAATGCTCAGGGGCCTCTATTTATAGGCTGAGGTGCAGAACGGGCGACTGCTGTAATATGTACGGATGCCGTCCGGACGGTGAACTTTGTGCGACAGGATTTTCCAAAAATTTCGCTGAAAATCTTTCGTGTTTAAGAGTCGTGTCCGGACAGTGAGACATTGACATTTAGACGGTCGCACGTCCGTTGCAAGTAATTTCCATATAAGGCTTCGAGAGTCTGGACCAAGGGGGATGAACCTCCGGATGGCAATTCTTCAACACGCAATTTCCTTATCTGCTATGCGTACGTCCGGACCAAGTGAGGCAGATGTCCAGACGGTTGAAGTTGAATCGACAATTTCCATATTAGTTGCATGCGCGTCCGGACCAAGGCTGACTGATGTCCAGACAAAAAAATTATATGGACTTCTAATTTTAACAAGTGTGTGTGAACAATGTGCAACAAATATTAAAAACGAAAATTAATTTTGGAGACAAATATTTTGTTGACGAAGTGGAAACTCAATTAAGAGAAAAACCACTCAGGGGCAGCCAAACCCAGGATATCCACTATTCAGAAGACAAAGCTAGATACAAATCAATAACACTCACATACCCCTGATGTAGTGGTCGTACCTAGCTCTCTAACGTGTAACCCAACATGAGCGCCTCCCAACCAGGTCTCCTACCTGAATGGGTCTTCAATGGAATCCTTTACCTTAGGGCCAACCCCTAAGATAGACTTCACTGCTGATCAAATCACACACTGGCAAAGCTAGAGAGCTAATAGATCTTCAATATCTCCCTAAACACCCTCTCTAAGCAGTGGAGAATTCACCACCGAATTCTATGTTGAAAGCATGCCTCAAGCCTCTTATTTATAGGCTTTGGAAACCCAAAATTGAGTAAAAAACAGAGTCTGAGGTACGCGCGTCCGGACGGGCCAAGTTTTTCTTGTCCAGAAAGTAATTTTAGAATTTTCTGCAGGGCCGTCCGGACGGGCAAATCTTTCCATCCGGACGGAGGCCGTCCGGATGCTCAAATTATAGAACTTTTTCTTAGCTTTCCAACGACACCGATTTTGTCCCAATCCGATATTTGAGTAAAACGTTATTACCCGAGGTTGTCCGGACGGCTTGACCGAGCGTCCGGATGGTCAACTGCAACTGCCTTTCCAAAGTAGCACTGAAAGCTTCCATAACAAGGCCACGTCCAGACGGTGTTGCCCTAGCGTCCGGACGGTTGCACTTCGGCTGTACGTAATTACCATAATAAGGCTTGGAGCGTCCGAACCTGAAGGCTAATATCCGGACGGTTGAACTGGTGCACGTAATTCCCATATTTGAAGCTTGATCGTCCGGACCATGAAGGCTGACGTCCGGACGGTTGAACTTGGTATGCACGTTCTTGCCTTATTGAGGACATCGTCCGGACGGGATCACACATCGTCCGGACGGTAGCGGCCGTCTTCCCATAACTGTGTCTTAAGGCAGAAACCCTAATTCTTGTCAAACACTGAATGGCGTCCGGACGGTATAACCATGTCGTCCGGACGGATGCGCTAGAACACTGGGATCTTCTCGAACTCTGAAGAGCGTCTGGACGATTTGCCATTACGTCCGGACGGATGAAACCTTGAACTGTTCGAAGCTTCTAGACACTGATGGGCGTCCAGACGGATGTTGCTGACTGATGAACGTCTGGATGGAATTCCACGTCATCCGGATGGCTGCCAGGGAACCAAAATAAATCCTTGAAAACTTCACAGAAGCTTCTCGAAGAACATAGCTGAAGAGTAGACTCTGGATTAAGCAGCATCCCTGTGAAAGTAGCAACATTACATAGAAGTGATTTTGTCCAACAGAATGCAGCCAACACAAAAACTAACAAACTCCCCCTTTGGCCATTCTGGGACAAAAATCACATGACCGGTTAAAAATACAATCCCGGTCCAAATAAAAAATTACTCCCCCTTTTTATCACAAAGGGACAAAGGGTAAAACAGAGTAATGAGAAAAACCACACAACAATTACTTCCCCTAACGGTCTCAGAAGGACCAGGGTAAACAGAGTAATAATATCCACAGACATAAACTTTCTAAAATCCAAAACAATAGGAAAATAGAGAAAAGTCTGCAAGTGGCCCAAAAGAGAGGAACAGAAATCCTCCAAGTACCAAATCCTGCTGATCAAGTATCGGAGAGAAATCTGTAAAGACTGGATTTGTACTACTTCGGCTTCTAGCTCTGGAAGCCGGGAACCATGGACTGAAAAATCTTCAATCTCTTGATTTTGCAAAGCCTGAAACTAGTTATCCGCAGATTGACATCCTCTAAGCATTTGGTTTGCAAGATAATGAGGAGATTCACCACTGAACCTTTGACTGATGCAGATCTGAGGGAATGCTACGGAAACCTTTGCATGAGCTGGGGAAAAAGCTCATCTCAAAACCCAAGACCTTTGGAAATTTTGAACATCCGACTTCAACCACTGTCAGTTTTTCAAAGGATCCATCTGTCATATATTGAGCTGAGAGTTACTGGACAACGTATTCCTGAAAGGAAATATTAGTTCTTGTTAGTTCCAAAAAGAATGTGGTATTATGACAACTTTCAATTTGGATGCGCATGAATTACACAATCAAATATAGCAATCCAAATAGCACAGATATAACAATATCCACCCAACACATAGACAGAATAGAATTTCCATGCACTCTATCTCAAGAAAATATCCCAACAAATATTCCAATATTCTAAAAGCACAAAAACTTAAAAGAATAATGGAAAACACAATGAAGATCATGGGATGAGAAGAGATGTGCAAAGAATGCCAAAATCTCGGGAGAAATCCACAAGAAAAACACACAACATGCCATCATAAATCAATAAAAATGAAAAGATGTGTGTATGGCAAAAAAAGAGACGCAAGTCTTAAACCTGTACAGATCCTGTCCGGATGTGTCACTTAACCATCCGGATGACAACTGCTAGATCAGCATATGGCAAGATTGCGCCTGTCCGGATGTAGGAGTAGGTCCATTCGGACGCTTTACACTGAAAATCTGAAACTGGAGAAAAATTTGCAGAAAAATATTTTTTTCAAAAGTTAGCTTCAGAACACGCATGTATAATCAACTGATAAAACAGTCAAATAGCATTGCAAAAATATGCAAAGATATAAATGAGAGTTAAGTATTCAATAAGCACAAATTTCCCTACAGATAAAAATTTTAAATAGATTACTCAACTCATGCAATGCGTGTGTGTGTGTGTGTGTGTGAAGACTTTCTCAATAAGGTATGAAATTCATTGATATGACAAAAAGCAACCAGATTTTCCAAACAAGAGAGAAAATCAATGAAAGACCAGCCAAAAGTCAAACCTTATCTTACTAGGGCCTAGCCACCCTCATCTGATACACTCACCCTAAGATGTAGCACCTAATTGTTTTACTTGTACCATGAAGGACAAAGTAAAATTTTTACTTGCACGTAGAGGGCAATGCATATAGCAAATTCAGCACATAAGCAGCGAATATACAATTTAAAAGCGAATAATGCATATGATTTACTGCTTGATTCTTATGGTGCTGCAACCTAGAGAGTGCCAGAATTTTAGGCTCTAGGTTCATCTAGCATGTGGTCAATTTGACCATCTTAATCAAAGACCTCTTCTCTTATCTAGAATTTCTAGAAGCAAAAAGTCAGAGAAGGAAAAGATGTACCTTAGGGGAGTCTTAGATAGTGCACATTTTCATCGCATGAGGAAAGTAACTATCTATCATTAAGATGCAACAGGAAAACTTAGCAGATATCATGCATAAACTCTCAATCATATATAATCATATTTAATCAATGCACAATGAATTGAGATATCAGGCAAAAACACATGCAATATTTGAAAAGCTATCAAAAGAAAGAAATAAAGTTCCGCATCTTCTCCCCAATTTTTTTTTTTTTTTTTTGTTGAAAAATGAGACAAGAAAAAAACAACAAAGACATGCTTATGGAAAAGGAAATGACATCTAATCCCAGCATGAAAGGTAAAACCAAACCTGTCCTCATGGAGAGAGGTTTAGAAATACCAAGACAGAAAAGCAGCCGCCCGACGTGCTTAAACTGTCATCCCCAAAAAAATATCTGCAGATGTTTCTCAAGAAAACCAGAGAAAATATGGGGATAGAATAAAAAGGTTCCTCAAATAGAATGCAAGGCATGAATAAGATATGACATGATAAACGATGCAATGCAAACATACTTGGCATGCACTAGGATTTAGGAACCAAAATCCTAGGCATGGGAAGACTTCACCTTTACTAGGTGAGTCCACTCCCGTTCAAGGGGTGAATGGTCTCATCCTTCTTGACCCATATCTGCTTAACTCGTGGCGGTAGCTTGCAGGTTTTGCCTATGTTGTCCATTCTCCTTAGCATACCTTGCATTAGGCTCAGAAACCCTTCATAGTCATGGTAGCTAATGGGCTTTTGCGGCTTTCTCTTGCAGCACCTTGATTTGTTCTTCTTTGATTTGCCACTTTGATAGGCAGGAACAAACTGCTGCTGATGCCGTGGAGCCTGAAGCGCCGTAGGATGTAGAGTGCCTGATGTAGCTCTAGTTGGCAGCTTCCTCTGAACCTTCAACTTCTGGAGTTGTGGGCATTTGGATCGGATGTGATCAGTGATGCCACAGTGATGACAGGTAGGCAAGCTTATTTTGTTCGAATGCTTCTTTGTATTCTTTGCAAAATTATGATTAGCATTCTTACAAATAACATTGCCTTTACCTTTTATTTGTCTCCTATGTGGAGGAACATATTTTGCTGAGGAAGAATCATCAACTTCACTTTTCCTCATAGCATCCTGCTTAATCCAAGGCCTGTGGGATTTCAACAAATAACAATTTGGCCTAATATGACAAATTTTCCCACAATTATGACAAGTAGGAACAAACTTACCTTGTGTTCCTGATTCCTTGGGCTTGGGTATCACACAATTATTCAAGCAAGAATTATCCAAACAAGCAGTGTCTACTATCACAGGCTTAATAATAATGTAATCTAATTCAGAATCAGAAGCATGTGAAATAGAACCACTCAAATCATTAACAATTAAACCAGGCTTGTTAGGAAAATCTGAATGAATACAAAGCATGCTCTTCAAATTATTACTTGAGAATTTTTTAAAGAGATCATCAGATTCTTTTAATTTATTCTCAGGTGTATCAATAATGTTAAACAGCTTCGTATTTTCAGATCTCAAAGAGTCAATCAAAGCATGTGATTCAGACAATTTCAGAATTAATGACTCTTTTGTCTTGCTTCACCTTTTTAAGCTTTTTATGTGAAATTTTAGAATGTTGAGCATTCTTCAATTTATTAAAAACCTTAAAGAGCTTAATATCAGAATCCTCATTAGATAACTGAGAAGAATTCATGATAAAAGGTGTAATAAAAAAATAGAAGTCACAAACAGATGAGGATCACACTTTGGAAATAAATCCTATACAGAGTGTACCCGCTCTGATACCAATTGAAAAATTATATGGACTTCTAATTTTAACAAGTGTGTGTGAACAATGTGCAACAAAATATTAAAAGCGGAAATTAAAGGAGACAAATATTTTGTTGACGAAGTGGAAACTCAATTAAGAGAAAAACCACTCAAGGGCAGCCAAACCCAAGATATAAACTATTCAGAAGACAAAGCTAGATACAAAGCAGTAACACTCACATACCCCTGATGCAGTGGTCGTACCTTGCTCTCTAATGTGTAACTCAACACGAGCGCCTCCCAACCATGTCTCCTACCTGAAGGGGTCTTCAATGGAATCCTTTACCTTAGGGCCAACCCCTAAGATAGACTTAACAGCTGATCAAATCACACACTGGCAAAGCTAGAGAGCTAGCAGATCTTCAATATCTCCCTAAACACCCTCTCTAAGTTGTGGAGAATTCACCACCGAATTCTATGTTGAAGGCATGCCTCAAGCCTCAAGCCTCTTATTTATAGGCTTTGGAAACCCAAAATTGAGTTAAAAACAGAGTCTGAGGCACGCGCGTCCGGACGGGCCAAGTTTTTCTTCTCCGAAAAGTAATTTTAGAATTTTCTGCATGGCCGTTCAGACAGGCAAATCTTTCCGTCCGGATGGATTCCGTCTGGACGCTATTAATGGCCGTCCGGATGTTCAAATTACAGAACTTTTTCTTAGCTTTCCAACGATGCCGATTTCGACCCAATCCGATATTGAGTAAAAATTTATTACCAAAATACCCAAGGTTGTCCGGATGGCTTGACCGAGCTACCGGAAGGTCAACTGCAACCGCCTTTCCAAAGTAGCACTGAAAGCTTCCATAACAAGGCCATGTCCGGACGGTTGCACTTCGGCTGTACATAATTACCATAATAAGGCTTGGAGCGTCCGGACCCTGAAGGCTAATGTTCGGATGGTTGAACTGGTGCACGTAATTTCCATATTTGAAGCTTGATCGTCTGGACCATGAAGGCTGACGTCCGGACGGTTGAACTTGGTATGCACGTTCTTGCCTTATAGACGACATCGTCCGGACGGGATCACACATTGTCCGGACGGTAGCGACCGTCTTCCCATAACTGTGTCTTGAGGCAGAAACCCTAATTCTTGTCAAACACTGAATGGCGACCGGACGGTATAACCACGTCGTCCGGACGGATGCCTTGGAACACTGGGATCTTCTCGAACTCTGAAGAGCGTCCGGACGATTTACCATTACGTCCGGACGGATTAAACCTTGAACTGTTTGAAGCTTCTAGACATTGATGGGCGTCCGGACGGATGTTGCTGACTGATGAGCGTCCGAATGAAATTCCACGTCGTCCGGACGGCTGCCAGGGAACTGAAATAAATCCTTGAAAACTTCATAGAATCTTCTCGAAGAATATAGTTGAAGAGTAGACTCTGCATAAAGAAGCATCCCTGTGAAAGCAGCAACATTACATAGAAGTGATTTTGTCCAACAGAATGCAGCCAACACAAAAACTAACACGGATGGTGATATTTGAATTGCGATTCTTGCCTTAAGGAGAGGTGCGTCCGGACAGTTGATAGATCTTTCCTTTATCGGAACTTGGAAAGAATATGAAACTGGTCAAGTACCGAGAGGTGTTCGGACGGGCTGCTGAGGCGTCTAGACGAATGCAAGTTGGATAGAAACTTCTCGACTCAGTGGAGGGTCCGGACAGAAAAGATACATCGTCCGAACGGATGATGCTGGTCGGTCTGGCGTCCGGACTGATGGAACAATGGATAGATGGGTGTCCGGACGGGATGACACATCGTTTGAACGGCTGACAGGGAATTTGAAATCTTCTATCTTTTTTGCAGTGCAGAGTCTTCTGAAAAAGCTCTGACAAGTGGAATCCCCGTTTACAGTATCTTTACACATAAGTGATTTTGTCCAAACACAGAATGAGGCCAAAATACTAACAAACTCCCCCTTTGGCCATCCTGGGACAAAAATCACTTAACCGGTTTGGAAATACATTTCCGGTCCAAAAACAAAAATTACTCCCCCTTTTTTTCACAAAGGGACAAAGGGTAAAACAAAGTAATAAAAACCAACTGTCTTAAAAATTACTCCACTTAACTGTCTCAGAAGGACCCGGGTAAACAGAGTAATATTAGTTTAAGTTTTTAACAAAATAACAGAAAATAACAAAAAGTCTCAAAATAACAAAAAAAACAATAAAACAGAGGGAAATCAAACATCCTCTAGCATGAGTACAGTCTGAACTGCAGCATCCTCATCATCACTGCTGTTCAGATGATGGATTGGAAGGCACTCCTGAAGGTCGAAATGGGTCTGCTCCACTCGCTTGTTGATGGACCGCACTTCTAGCTGCAAGGAGGAGATGGACTGCTGCATGGTGGTCATGCCTCCCTAAATGGCAGCTAAAGCCTCCATGATCTTCGAATAATTAGCCTCTGGCTCAGATGGCGGGACGTTATGAGAGGATGAAGCCATGTCTGGAAAAGCAACATGCATAGCAGCAGGCATGTCATCATCAGAATCCTCTCGTCGCAGTTGCGCATTCGACTTCATCAATGTCTGTTTGCTAAGGGGCTGCTGGATCTTCATCCTCGGCTCTCCATTAACTTTGATACCCGACTGAAGGATGATCTGAGTGATTAGGCGGCCGAAGGGGAGACCGGTATTGCTCTCATCACGAGCCTCGAGCATGACTCCCAGAATATGCTTGCAAAGACAGAAAGGCAAGCGAAAATGAACAGCATAAACAAATTGTGCCCTCTTCAGTATCAGATCACTGCACCTGGCAACTGGCCAGAGATTGTGCTGAACAATTTTGGCCAACATACGATGGGCCGGAGCTAGTGCACCAATCCTGATATTAGTTGGACGCCCCTCACCCTGTGGAACGGCATGGAAGAACTCTCGGAGATCGTTCGTAGGTGGAGGAAGCACCACCTCATTGTAAGGACTAGCAGGCAGATCAAGGACTTGTACTACGAGGAACTGACTGATGGTCTGGGGATCTACAGTGATGATGTATCCGTCAATAGTGGACTGCAATACCATCCCACGCTCATCATCCTGAGCCACCTCAAGGTTGGCATAGAAGAGCCTGACTAGCCTGGTGAGGACAATGCATGCACATGTGTAGAGGTAGCCCCAGTGATAGGTCTGGATAGTCTCATAAATGCTATCCAATGGAAGCACCATGATGTCGGCACGGTCCACGTTCCGCTCGGCGAGGACATTGCGGTCCATGATCTTGGCTTGGAAAGCACTCTACTCTTCCTCTGTCCTCTGGCGGACCCGGCGCTGGGAGCTGATGGCAGACATGATTCTACAAAAGAACCAACAAGAATTTTTGCCAAAAATAATCCAAAAAAAAATATTCTTGTTAGTGTAATAAGAATTTGGCAGAACAACAGCAGCAACAAGGACTTTTGTAAAAATAAAAACAGAGAATATCACAATTAAGTCCAAAGAATTTTAGCATGGCAGATATCCCAAAAACATTCCAAAAAAAAAATCTAACAGTTGCAAAATAAACTGAAAGAAATAAGACAAGAAAAGAAAATACCTGGAATGAGAGTGAGAATGCACACAAAAAAAATGAGATCACTCCAAAGACTCAAGAAATCACTCACAAAGTATCAAAAGAAGGGATTTTGTGGGGTATGGAGGAGTGAGATCGGCGATCTGGGCTATTTATAGCCTCTGTGGGGTACCCATCTGGACGGTGTTTTGATGACTTCCGGACGAGCGCTGTCTCGGAAAGGAGCAAAACGGTTACGCACGTCCGGACAAATAAATTACCCGTCCGGACGAGGATGACAGCTCACGTTTGGACGTGGACCAGATTCCGTCCGGACTGCAGAACGCCTTTCGTCCTAACTCCAAAACAGGCACCGTCTGAACTGCTGAACTCCACCCGTCCGGACGCCAAGAGAGAACGTCCATACGCTCCACACTAAAACACCAGAAAAACTGAGGAAAATTTTACAGAGATCAAATTTTCTCAAGTCAGTGTCAGAACATGCATGTATAATCAACTGATAACACAATTGGAAAACATCTCAAAACTAAACAGAGATATGAAAGAGAGTTGAGATTTCAACTAGCACAAAAATTTTCCCTGGTCATAGAAAATTCAAATAGACAACTCAACTCACTCAATGCATGTGTGTGTGTGAAGACTCTTTTCCCATAAGGTATGACTTTCAATATTTTGACCAATAGCAACCAGATTTTCTTAGACAGGAGAGAAAATAAGTGGAAGATAAGCCGAAAGTCAAACCTTACTAGGGCCTAGCCACCCTCATATGATAAACTCCCCCTGCGATGCAATACCTAAGTGATTTACTTATACCATGAAGGACAACGTAAATGGTTTACTTGCATGTAGAGGGCAAGGCATAAAGTAAATGTAGCACATAAGCAGAGAATATATACTGTAAAACATAGATTTCATACGATTAACTGCTTGTTTCTTATGGTGCTACAAACTGTAGGGAGTGCCAGAGTTTTTAGGCTCTAGGTTCAACTAGCATGAGGTCAATTTGGTCATCTTATCAAGAACTTCTTCTCCTATCCAAAATTTCTAAAAGTGAAAGGTCAGAGAAGGAAAGATGTACCTTTAGGGGAGCCCGGGATAGTGCACTTTTTCATCGCGTGAGGAAAGAAGCTATCCTACTTTTTGCATAAACAGGAAAAACACTTGGCCAATATAGTCATAAACTCTCAATTATATCTAAGCAGAGTAAATTAATGCTTACAGAATTGAGATATCAGGCAAAAATACATGCAATATCTAATTAGCCAAGAGAAAAAAAATCCTGCAAATTCTCCCTTTTTTTTTTTTTTTTTTTTGTTAAACAAAAAAAAAAATGCAATATGGAAATGACATCATATGCAAAGGCAAGATCAAACCTGTGTACACTCAATGATGCCACTACAGAAAAATAGTCGCTTGACCTGCTTTTTCTGTCTTCCCCAAAAAGTACCTGCACAGTTCTCTCAAGAAACATAGGGGGCAAACACAACTGGTTCCTAGATTGCATATAACAATATGTCAAGTAAAGTGTGCAATCAAACCTGATGCCATAGGATTAGGAACTTAATCGTAGGCATGAACACCCAAATCTGCTAGGTGCGTCTGTACCCTCTCATGGGGTAGCAGTCCTTCTCGACCCAAGCCTGCCTTCCAGTGGGTGGTTGCTGGCAGGATTGCATCATCCACTCCATCATGTTTTGCATCCAGATAGGAGGCTTACTGGAGTATTGCTCTTCTTTCATCTTCTGAGGCCTTCTAAACTGCTTGGGTTTGCTCTTGTAGGTGCCACTGTGATTGGCTGGTACAAACCGTTGCTGAGGCCATTGATGTTGAGGAGCATGAGACCAAGGGGCTTGATACTGATACCTTTTTGCTTGGTGAGGTGCCTGATGCCATGGAGTCTGATGTTGAGCCGTAGGTCTAGTGCCATAATGAGCTTGTCTGGGCACTTCTTTCTTAACTTTGGCCTTTTGTGCTTTTAGGAGGGAGCACTGAGGGTAAACATGCCCACTGAGACCTCAGTGATGGCAAATGGGAGGTCTTTTGATGGAATGAGGCTCCTGAGTGCCTGGAACATCATCGTTGACTTTTTCCTTCTTTTTATCTTCAACAGTGGGAGGAGGCTTTGGGACTGTAGGATTCACAAACACAATCTTTGAGGAAGAAGGAACATCAGAAGAGGGAGCTACATACCCGAGGCCAGTCTTGTCATTTGGGCTCTTCTGGATAGACAACATACGAGTCAACTTCTCATCAGTGGCTCTCTCTAGCTGGAGCTGCGTCTCTAGTAGCTTTTCCTCGAGCTCTTGTACTTTGAGCAGCAATGAACTCTTCTCGGTCTGCAAACTATTCAGATCATTAAGGTGCTGCTTTCGGCCTTCCCTCAACTTCTCATACTCTATGTAGAGTGTCTTGTAAGCCTCCTTGAGCTCTTCCTCATTATCTCTATACTCTGAGTAATACGAGTCTTCTTCTTCAACATGCGGGGCTACAAAGGCCATAAATTTTTTACACTCTGGAGCTTCTTCTTCTGACTCATCACTGAGAGTCACATTGTATGCTTTCCCTTTGCCCTTTCTAAGGTTCCCGCAATCGGCCCAGATATGCCCAAAGCCTGAGCATTCAAAACATCAGGGTCCTCTGGGATCTTTCTTATCTTCTTCCTCAGGTTCAGCTTCTCTGGGAGATTTCTTAACTCTTTCAGAAAACTTCTTCATGAACCGATCATCTTTCATCAGTCTTATGAAATTTTTGGCTAACATAGCCATAGCCTTTTCTTCATCTTTAGAGTCATCTTCAGATGATGCTTCTACCTTCTTCTTGGAAGCCTTTAAAGCAATGGTCTTCAACTTCTTGATCGGGGGCAGAGACAGCTCATATGTTTGAAGAGATCCCACCAGCTCTTCAATCTTCATCTCCTCAAGATCCTTGCTTTCTTCAATGGTGGTCACCTTGATTCTGAATCGCTCAGGCAAAGATCTTAGAATCTTTCGGATGAGTTTTACATCCGAGATAGGTTTCCCAAGACTCACACCATGGAGTTCCTCAGGTCACTCATCTAGGAGTAAAACTCTCCAAAGGTCTCTTCTTCCAACATCTTAATTTCTTCAAATCTTGAAATCAACATTTGAAGTTTGGCAGATTTAACAAGTTTCGTGCCTTCATATGTTGTTTCCAAGATTTTCCATGCTTCTTTGGCTGATTCGCAGTTTGAAATTTTGGCGAATTCAGAAGGAGAAAGTGCTTGGCATAGAGCATGGACGGCTTTATCATTGGAAAGTCGGGCATTTTTCAGAGGGACTGTCTCGAGGGTTGTATCCTCTGGTTTAGTCCAACTAGTTTCAACAATACTCCAGCAGTCAATATATTTTAAAAAGAATCGTATCCGAGCTTTCCAATAGCCATAGTTCATACCATCAAAGGTAGGAACAAAATTAAGAGTTTGAGACATAGTATTAAATAGAAGTCAAAAATAAATGACACTCAAGAATTTAATCTTCTCAGAGTGTACCAAGCTCTGATACCAATTGAAAATTGAAATTGACTTCTAAAAATAAAGTGTGTGCAACAAGTTTCAACAAAAATTAAGCACAGCGGAAAATAGAAGACACACAGTTTTTGTTGACGAAGTGGAAACTCAATCAAGAGAAAAACCACTCCGGGGCAGCCAAAACTAGGAATTCCACTATTCAGAAGACAAAGCTAGATACAAGATAGTAACACTCACATGTACTGATGCAGTGGTCGTACCTTGCTCTCTGACGTGTAACCCAACACGAACGCTTCCCAACCAGGTCTCCTACCTGAAGGGGTCTTCAATGGAATCCTTTATCTTAGAGCCGACCTCTAAGATAGACTTCAGTTGTAGCGCAGCACACTTGAAACGGCTTCAGAGGGATCTTGAACTTCTCTGAGCTCTTGTGGAATTCAATATCGAATTCTTGCAGTTCTCAATGCCCAGGGGCCTCTATTTATAGGCTGAGGTGCAGAATGGGCGACTGCTGTAATATGTACGGACGCCATCCGGACGGTGAACCTGAGCCATCCAGACGGACAATTGTGCGACAGAATTTTCCAAAAATTTCGCTGAAAATCTTTCCTGTTTAAGAGCCGCGTCCGGACGGTGAGACACTGACGTCTAGACGGTCGCACGTCCACTGCAAGAAATTTCCACATAAGGCTTCGAGTGTCCGGACCAAGGGGGATGAACATCCAGACGGCAATTCTTTAACACCCAATTTCCATATCTGCTATGCGTTCGTCCGGACCAAGAGAGGCAGACGTCCGGACGATTGAAGTCAAATCGGCAATTTCCATATTAGTTGGATGCGGGTTCGGACCAAGGCTAACTGACGTCCGGACGGTGATATTTGAATTGCGATTCTTGCCTTAAGGAGACACGCGTCCGGACGGGATACTACATCGTCCGGACGGTTGATAGTTCTTTCCTTTCTCGGAACTTGGAAAGAATCTGAGACTGGTCAAGTACCGAGAGGCGTCCGGACGGGCCGCTGAGACGTCCGAATGAATGCAAGCTGGATAGAAACTTCTCGACTCAGTGGAGGGTCAGGACGGAAAAGGTACGTTGTCCGAACGGATGATGCTGGTCTGTCTAGCATCTGGTCGGGATGAACACGTAGTCCGGACTGATGGAACAGTGGACAGATGGGTGTCTGGACGGGATGACACTTTGTCTGGACGGCTGATAGGGAATCTGAAATCTTCTATCTTTTTCTCAGTGCAGAATCTTCTGAAAAAGCTTTAACAAGTGGAATCCTTGTTTACAGCATCTTTACACATAAGTGATTTTGTCCAAACACAGAATGAGGCGAAAATACTAACACTCTCCAATAAGAGTAACTTCACGCTGGAGAGCTCCCATGGATGACATCAGCTGAGAAAATGCAGCCTCTATATCAAAAGTAGGGGGCACAGCCTGGGATGATGATGATGCAGCTGCTGGTGGTGGAACTGATGAAGGCTAAGGAACACCGCCCTGAGCCTCATGCCACAACTAGGCATTAGACTTCATGAGAGTCTGTATGCCAAAGGGATCTGGAATCAGTGAGCGGGACTCCGAGTCTGAAATATCTGGCACGACCTAAAGGCAGATTTGAGTGATCAGACACCCAAAAGACAGACTCGTGTTCTTCTCATCTCGAACCTTGAGCATAGTGTGCAAGATGTGCTTGCACAGGCAAAAATGAGTCTGCATCATGATGGCATACAGAAGGGTGGCTTTCTTGATGGTAAGCTCACTCCGCCGAGCTTGAGGCCAAAGGTTTGTGACAACAACCTTTTTTAAGAATCGGTGCATAGGAGCAAAGGCACCGATGTTGATCTGGGAGTGGGACTTGTCCTCGCGCTGTGGTCTCGTCCCAAAGAAGTAATTAAAAAACTCAATGCTGGGAGCCTCATTAGGAAAAGGAACTCCGGTGACTGGTAGAACAGGGACCCCGATCACAGAACTGATAAGCTGGGGGTCTATCAAAATTGTCTGGCCTCTGACCATAGTCTGCATGATCAGTCCTCTATCATCATCTTGGATGACGATCATATGGTCATAAAATTCATGCACTAGTCTGGGAAAGGCTTGACAGGTACAATTATATAGGTACTCCCAGTTGTTCTCCTGGAGCATCTGAGCGATGGGAAGCAGAACTGGGTCTCGCAGATCTGTGCAGAGAAGATTCCGCTCAGATAGGACCTGTCGTGATTGCATACGATGCAACCAGTCAGTAACTGATTATTCAATTCTTTACTTGACATGGGGAGGTGAGTCGTCGGAAGACATAATTTCTGGACTAAAAATAAATTATGAAAGCATTAATTCCTGTTAGTAAAAAATAAATTGGGCATTATAACGGCTGTAAAATGGACTATCCAAAAATTACAACATTAATAAAACACAATCCAAACAATATTGAGAACCAAAAATGAAGAATCTCAACTCAAATATTTACATATTTTGAGGAATAATACATATTAAAACCAAAATAATAAAAACCCAAAAACAACTTATTTTAAGCATAGAAACTTAAAATAAAGTAGTAAAAAAGTATAAAAAAAAAACCTGGGGAGGAGATAAACTGCAAAGATGACACGTGCACTAAAGAGTTACGCATAAAAAGCACAGAGACAATGCACAAGACGACAAAAAGGAACCAAAAGGGGTGAATAAATGGGCTGCGGCGCAGGGAGAACGCGATTTAACCCTATAGGGTTCACCGTTCGGACGGAACTTAAGTGACGTCCGGATGTAATACCACGTAGAGGTCGCAAAATCACGTTCGTCTAGACAAAAAAGAATGAACGTCTGGACAAATCAAAAAAATCGTTCGGACATACAGGATCACTGTCTGGACGCTTCACACAAAAGAATCTGAAAAAGAGAGGAAAAAGAGCAGAGAAATATTTCCCAAATAATTTCCAGAGCACGCATGTATATAACACTGATATCTTAGTTCAATTAGCATTTTAAAAAAATTCGAAGATATAATTGAGAGTTATGTTTTGATCACCACAAGAATTTCCCTGCAGAAAGACATTTTTCAATAGAAAACTTAACTCATGCAATGCGTGTGTGTGTGAAGGCTTTCTCAATAAGGTATGAAGTATGCTGATATGACTTAAAACACCCAAATTTTTCAAAGAAGAGAGATAATCAATGTTAGATCAGTCAAAAGTCAAACCTTATTATGCTACGGCTTAGTTACCTTCATCTGATACACTCCCCCTAAGCTGCAACACTTTTCTTTTACTATGTCCTTTAGTGACCATCTATTTTCGCAATGATGTGGTCACTGACTGTTTCTTTTGGGACAAGATTAAGAACAGATTTAGCATAAGCAGTGGATCTTTTTATTTATCCATTTTTATTCTGTTGAATGCCTTTTATCACTTGGTGCTGCAACCTAGAAAGAATGCCATAATTTATGGGTTCTAGGTTCAACTAGCGAGTTGGTCAATTTGACCATCTTGGTAAAACAAAATCTCTCTCATTTAAAAAAAATCCAGAAGCTAAAAGTCAGAGCAGAGACACAAATATCTTAGGGGAGCCTTGGATAGTGCACATTTTTCATCACAAGAGAAAAGCAACTATCTAGTATGGATGCCACTGGGAAACTTCGCAGATATAGAAAAAAACTCTCAGTTATATAAAGGAAAATGAAAAAATGCATCAGAAACTGATACATCAGTTGAACATACATAAGATATCTAGAAGTTATAAAACAATAAACCTCTGTATCCTTTTAACCCTTTTTTTTTTAATAAATAAATAAAAAAACAACAAACATGTTTTAAAAAAAAAAATAGTGTTGACCAAGCATGTACGGTAAAAACAAACCTAACCTCTGGGAGAGAGGTTTGAGATTAACAAGATAGAAAAACAGCCGCTCGACATGCTTTTACTATCATCCCTATTTAATACTTGCAGAATTTCCTCAAGACAACCCAAGAGGGAATATAGGGATAGAAAAGATGGTTCCATAACAACCTGCAAAGTATTTATAAGATGATAAAATAAAGTAAACTATGCAAGTGTACCTGTCATGCTCTAGGATTTAGGAACCAAAATCCTAGGCATGTGTGACCTTACCTACTAGGTAGGTCTGCTCCCCTTCGGGGAGTGAGTGTCCTCATCCTTGTCTTGTCCTTCCTTCTGAAGCTATAGAGTCAGAAATCTGACCAGATCTTGCATGAAAGTACTGGCGGAAGATGTTCCTTCACTGGAGATTTCCCTTGCTGCAGTCTTCTTGGGGACCCAAGTCTTTTTCGCTTGAGTAGGCTTCTGCAGCTGCTGAAGCTTTGGAACATGATTTCTGGGCGGAGATCTATGATGCTTGGGAGGCTTAGGTGGAGGACACCTTGGTCTGATATGACTGCTAACTCCACATTGGTGACACATGGGAGTTTTAGGAGCCAGCCATTTTTTCTTCTGCTGAACTTGCCAATGTGGGCAATTTGGTCTGATATGCCCTAACTTGCCACAGTGATGGCATGTGGGAGGCTTTTTCCTGATAGGAAGCTTGACTAGAGGCTGAGTGTTGAAAGGAACTTCTCCTTCCATAACTGCTTTTTCCCTTATCCATTCTTGCAGGTGGAGATTCGGGAATAATTGGCCTCATGAAAATGGTCTTGGAGGTAGACGGAGTATCAGAAATAGAAGTAGGAACATACCCGAGTCCGGTCTTGTCAGTTGGGCACTTCTGAATGGAGAGCATGTGAATGAGCTTCTTGTCTGAGACTCTCTCTAGTTGTAACTGTGTCTCTAGTAGCCTCTCTTCTAAATCATTGATCTTTATGAGCATAGAGGTCTTCTCAGTCCTGAGGTTGTTTAACTCTAGTACCTGCTGCTTGTATTTCTCCCTTAGCTTTACGAATTTAACATATTGAAGTTGATAGGCTGACTGCATATCTTCTTCTTCACTATTCTCAGAATAGTAAGACTGAGAATCCTTCTTATCTTCATATGGGGCAACGAATGCCAGAAATTTTTCTTCCTCAGGAGTTTCTTCTTCTTTCTCAGACTCATCGCTTAGAGTTGCATTAAAGGCTTTCCCTCTTTGTTTCTTTAGATTTGCACATTCAGTTCTGATGTGCCCAAAACCTGAACATTCGAAGCACTAGGGACCCCTCAGATCTTTCTTTTCTGCTTCTTCTGTATCAGTTGTGTGGGGAGCCTTTCTTAATATGTCAGAGAACTTCTTCTTGAATTTATTATTCTTGATGAAACGCTCGAAGTTCTTGGCTAACATTGCCACTGCATCTTCATCAACATTAGAGTCTTTGCCAGATGAGACTATGGATTTCTTCTTGGATGCCTTAGATGCCTTGAGGGCAATTGTCTTTGCCTTTCTGACCAGAGGTAAGGAATATTCGTATGTCTGAAGAGATCCTACTAGCTCTTCAATCTTCATCTCCTCCAGATCTTTGCTTTCTTCTATAGTTGTCACCTTAATCCTAAAACCCTCAGGCAAAGATCTTAGTATCTGTCGGATGAGTTTTACATCCGAGATTTGCTTCCCAAGACTCACCATCGAGTTTCTTAGGTCGCTATCTTAGTGTAGAACTCTTCGAATGCCTCGTCTTCTAGCATCTTAATTTCTTCGAATTTAGAAATCAACATTTGAAGTTTGGCAGATTTTACTAGTTTTGTGCCTTCATATGTTGTTTCTAGAATTTGCCATGCATATTTAGCAATTTCACAATTTGAAATTCTTGCGAATTCAATTGGTGAAAGTGCTTGACATAGTGCATGAAGGGCTTTATCAATGGAAAGCCTTGCGCTTGTTTGAATAACAGTAATTTCGTCTGTTTCTTTTGGTTTAATCCAACCAGTTTCAACAATTTTCCAGACATCAATAGATTTTAAAAAAAAGCGCATTCGGGCTTTATCAGGTCCACGTCCGGAGTCCGGACGGTCTTCACTAAAATCCTTTCCATGTTTGAATGGAACTCTGGAATATTCTAAACTACTAGACATCGTCAAAACGTGTTGCCACGTTGTTCGGACAGCTTGCAAAGACTTCCCAAACAGTGTCGACTTCTGAAATCAAACTCCTTGTTGAATACTGATTGACCTATCGTCTGGACGGTGTTGCTCTGACGTCCAGATGTCTTCAATGTTTATCTGTAAGACACTATGGGGCAACCGAACGTCTTCAAAGGCCTGTCTGGACGGTTGCACATCAACTGGTTGTTTTGTCTTGGATTTTGCAAGAACTCTTCTTAGACATTTTGTAGAAGCTTTTGATCAGTTATAGTATTTGATTTGATCATTGTCTGGATACATGAAGATTCTGAATTGAAAATCGACTATCCTGTTAAAAAGTAACCATTACACAAAGTGTTTTTGTTTTATCCTGAATGTAGCCAATAAAAATACTAATACGTAGGATGACCCATTGTTCACGTACTCTCAAACTCCAACAAGTCCCATGTTTGTCGATCTTCTTGAAGCGAATCCTTATCGATCCCCACCAGTAGACTTTAGTTGTATAGTCCCTACATGTTCAGTCCATTGTGCAGTCACAGCACGTTGATCCGTTGGATTGAATCTTATACACCAAGAGTTATCACACGCGTAAAATCTTGATCACCTTTCACAAGAAATTGTATGAAGTTCTTGGACTTGTCTCTCATAACTCGCTATGGAGTTCTCAAAAGCGTGTGTTAGAGAACAGTTTCCAAATGTTAGTATTTTGGCCTCATTCTGTGTTTGGACAAAATCACTTATATGTAAAGATGTTGTAAACAGGGATTCCACTTGTCAGAGCATTTTCAGAAGACTCTGCACTGCGAAAAAGATAGAAGATTTCAGATTCCCTGTCAGCCGTCCGGACGACGTGTTATCGTGGCTGGACGCCCATCTGTCCACTGTTCCATCCTTCCGGACGACGTGCCATCCTGTCCAAACGCTAGACAGACCAGCATCATCCGTCCGGACGACGTATCTTCCCGTCCGGACCCTCCACTGTATCGAGAAGCTTCTGTTCCAGCTTGCATCCGTCCAGACCTCTCAGCAGCCTGTCCTGACGTCCATCAGTGATCGATCAGCTTCAGATTCTTTCCAAGTTCAGATATGGGAAGATTGATACACCGTCCAGACGACTTGGTTTCCCGTCCGGACGCACTCATACATAAGGCAAGAATCGCAGTTCAAATATCACCGTTCGGACGTCAGTCAGTCAGCCTTGGTCCGGACGGGCGTGCAACTAAGATGGAAATTGCCGATTCAACTTCAACCGTCCAGACATATGCCTCTCATGGTCCGGACGCACGCATAGCAGATATGGAAATTGCATGTTGAAGAATTGCCGTCCGGACGTTCATCCCTCTTGGTCCGGACGTGCGAAGCCTTATAAGGAAATTACTTGCAACGGACGTGCGACCGTTCGGACGTCAATGTCTCACTGTCCGGACGTGGCTCTTAAACAGGAAAGATTTTCAGCGAAATTTTTGGAAAATCCTGTCGCACAGTTGTTCGTCCGGACGGCTCAGGTTCACCGTCTGGACGGCGTCGGTACATATTACAGCAGTCGTCCATTCTGCACCTCAGCCTATAAATAGAGGCCCCTGGGCATTGAGAACTGCAAGAATTCGGTATTGAATTCCACAAGAGCTCAGAGAAGTTCAAGATCCCTCTGAAGCCGTCACAAGTGTGCTGTGCTACATCTGAAGTCTACCTTAGGGGTTGGCCCTAAGGTAAAGGATTCCATTGAAGACCCCTTCAGGTAGGAGACCTAGTAGGGAAGCATTCATGTTGGGTTACACGTCAGATAGCAAGGTACGACCACTACATCGGGTTAATGTGAGTGTTACTATCTTGTATCTAGCTTTGTCTTCTGAATAGTGGAATTCCTGGGTTTGGCTGCCCCGGAGTGGTTTTTCTCTTGATTGAGTTTCCACTTCGTCAACAAAAATTTGTGTCTTTTATTTTCCGCTGTGCCTGTGCTTAATTTTTGTTGACACTTGTGCACACATTTTAGAAGTCAATTTCAATTTTCAATTGGTATCAGAGCTTGGTACACTCTTAGAAGATTAATTTCTTGAGTGCTATTTTTGACTTCTATTATGCCTAATTTGAGTATGGATAAAGTTGCTTGTGTTTCTCATGATATGTCTATTCATATAACCATGTTTGTTAAGCCTATCATGTCTCATAGTCATACTCAATCTGCTTGTAAGGGTAAAAGGGAAAATCAATCTGTACCTACATGTCATCACTGTGGTATTATTGGTCATATTCGTTTAGATTGTTTTCAACTTAGGTCTCAAAAACCTTAGAACAAAACCATTGTCCCTAGAAAAGATGAACCAGGTTTTGTAGAGCAAGTCAAAATGCTAAGTGATCAAGTTAAACTCATTAGTGGGAAGTTAGCATACCTCACCCCTAATGAGCGAAGATCTGTCCTGGTTAATAATCAAAAAGCTTCCAAACAAGTTTGGATTAAAAAGGAAGACAATCTGTGTTTAGTTTCTCATACTGTACTAAAAATTCTTGATACTTGTTTGTGGTATTTGGATATTGGCTGTTCTAAACACATGACAGGTGATAAGACTTTACTAAAAGAAGTTCAGATGGGCAAAGGTGGACGGATCACCTATGGAGATTGGAGCCAATCCAAAGTCATTGGAAAAGGGATCATCGACATTCCAGGCCTCAGAACATCTCAAGAAGCTTTATATATGGAGGGGCTCAAGGCGAATCTCCTCAGCATCAGCCAGTTTTGTGATAATGATCTAGTGGTGTAATTCTCTAAGAAGGAGTGTAATATATTTGACAGCAGAGGCAAATGGTTCATGGGAGGAGAAAGAACTGCTGATAATTGCTATGGTCTTTCTGGTTTGACTACAGATCCTCAAATTTTCTGCAACAAGGCAACCATAGATGACAGTGACCTGTGGCACCAAAGGTTAGGGCATCTAAATTTCTCAAATATGTTGAAAATTGCAAGCAAAGATGTGGTTAAAGGTCTACTCAAAATGGAGAAGACTGGAAAGGGAATCTGTGGTTCTTGTCAACTAGGGAAACAGACTAGTGCAGCCCATAAGAAGACCTCAGGTATTCAAACTTCCAAAAACTTAGAATTATTGCACATGGATCTCATGGGTCCCACTAGAACTGCTAGTCTAGGTGGGAAAAAGTATATTCTGGTTATTGTAGATGACTTCTCTCGATATACTTGGGCTATTCCTATTCGGGAAAAATCTGATGCTTTTGATACAGCTCAACACTTATTCAAGAAGATTCAGGTTGAGCAAAATTGCCAGATTATGAGAATCAGCAGTGATCATGGAAGAGAATTCAAAAATTCCAAGTTCGAAGAATTCTGTCTCTCGTATGGAATCAAGCATGAATTTTCTTCACCTATCACTCCTCAGCAGAATGGAGTTGTTGAACGAAAGAACAGAGTAATTCCGGAGATGGCTCATGTGATGATCCACTCAAAGAATCTTGCTCAATACTTCTGGGGGGAACCTGTAAACACTGCCTGTCATATCATCAACAGGGTTTACCTGAGGCCTGAGACAAGCAAGACTCCCTATGATATTTGGCGTGGTAAAAAACCCACGGTAAAGTACTTCAGAACTTTTGGAAGTAAATGTTATATACTTCGTGACAGGGAGAATCTAGGGAAGTTTGATACCAAGAGTGATGAAGTTATATTCTTAGCATATGCCACAAACAGTCGTGCTTACAGGGTATTCAATAAAAGAACAGAGACTGTGATGGAATCTGTAAATGTAGTCGTTGATGATGAAGAAATTCAGAGACCAATCAGCAGGGAGGAAAATCAACTTGATTCAGTTGACTCTTCAGCAGCTCCAACTGATATTATTAAGTCCTCTCCAAACATGTCTCCAGATGAGTCTCTCTCTTCCCCCACAACTTCGGATACCACTCCCACTACTTCCGAAGATGAGGATACTCTTGCTAATCCTCCTAAGGGATCATGGGTGAAGCACAATCATCCTCCTCAGTAGCTTCTGGGGACCATAGATGAAGGATGTAGGCTCAGAAGTAGAGTCATATAGCCTACCAGTGAAGTAGCCAATCAAGTCTCCTACAGCTGCTACCTTGCTCAGACAGAACCCAAGAAAGTTGATGAAGCTCTACAGGATGAAGGATGGGTATCTACAATGCATGATGAGCTTCATCAATTCACCAGAAATGATGTTTGGACCTTGGTTCCTCGTCCTACAGAACAGAATATTATTGGTACCAAGTGGATCTTCAAGAATAAAACAGATGAGCATGGCACTGTGGTTCGAAATAAAGCCCGTCTTGTTGCACAGGGATATACTCAGATAGAGGGAGTCGACTTTGATGAAACTTTTGCCCCGGTTGCCAGGTTTGAATCCATCAGAATTCTCCTCTCTATTGCTTGTCATCTGGGTTTCAAGTTATATCAGATGAACGTTAAAAGTGCATTTCTAAACGGTGTTCTTCAAGAAGAAGTCTATGTAGAACAGCCAAAGGGCTTTCAAGATCCTCATCATCCCCACCATGTGTACAAGCTGAAAAAGGCTCTATATGGGATCAAGTAGGCTCCTCGAACATGGTATGAGCGTCTAACTACTTATCTCTTGACTAAGGGATTTACTCGGGACAAGCTGATCGAACTCTATTTATCAGAAATCCAGGTACTCACAAACTTATTGCTCAAATCTATGTTGATGACATCATTTTTGGAGCTACCTTAGATTCTCTTGCCCATGTGTTCTCTGAAGAAATGAAGCAGGGATTTGAGATGAGCATGATTGGAGAGCTGAACTACTTTCTTGGCCTTCAAGTCAAGCAAACTACTGAAGGCATTTTCCTCTCTCAGTCAAAATATGCTGCAGATCTAGTCAAACGGTTTGGTTTGGATGGGAAGAGTCGTGCCCGAACTCCCATGAGTACCAGTGTCAAGATTAGTAGTGACCTTGCAGGCAAATCTGTTGATCCATCCCTTTACAGGAGTATGATAGGGAGCCTCCTGTATCTCATAGCCAGCCGACCAGACATTGCTTTCAGTGTGGGAGTATGTGCTTGTTTTCAGGCAATTACTAAGGAATCTCACCTCACTGCAGTAAAGCGTATCATCAGTGAAAATTGAAACTGACTTCTAAAAGAAAGTGTGTGCAACAAGTGTCAACAAAAATCAAGCACATCGGAAAATAAAAGACACATAGTTTTTGTTGACGAAGTGGAAACTCAATTACGAAAAAAATCACTCCGGGGCAGCCAAACCCAAGAATTCCACTATTTAGAAGATGAAGCTAGATACAAGATAGTAACACTCATATTAACCTGATGCAGTGGTCGTACCTTGCTCTCTGACGTGTAACCCAACACGAACGCTTCCCAACCAGGTCTCCTACCTGAAGGGGTCTTTAATGGAATTCCTTACCTTAGAGCCGGCCTCTAAGATAGACTTTAGTTGTAGCGCAGCACACTTAAAACGGCTTTAGAGGGATCTTAAACTTCTCTGAGCTCTTGTGGAATTCAATACCGAATTCTTGCAGTTCTCAATGCCCAGGGGCCTCTATTTATAGGCTGAGGTGCAGAATGGGCGACTGCTGAATATGTACGGACGCCGTTCGGACGATGAACTTGGGCCGTCTGGACGGACAACTGTGTGACAGGATTTTTCAAAAATTTTGCTAAAAATCTTTCCTGTTTAAGACCTGCGTCTGGATGGTGAGACACTGGCTTCCGGACAGTTGCACGTCCGCCACAAGTAATTTTCATATAAGGCTTAGCGCGTCCAGACCAAGGGGGATGAACGTCCGAACAGCAATTCTTCAACACGCAATTTCCATATCTATTATGCCTGCGTCAAGACCAAGAGAGGCAAACTCCAGACGGTTGAAGTCGAATCTGCAATTTCCTTAATTGATAAGCGTGCGTCCGTACCAAGGCTGACTGACGTCCAGACGGTAATATTTGAATTGCGATTCTTGCCTTAAGGAGACTCGTGTCCAGACGGGATACCACATCGTCCGGAAGGTTGATCGATCTTCCCTTTATTGGAACTTGGAAAGAATCTGAGACTGTTCGAATACTGATATGCGTCCGGACGGGCTGCTGAGATGTCTGGACGGATGCAAGCTGGAATAGATGCTTCTCGATACAGTGTAGGGTCCGAACGGAAAAGATACGTCGTTCGGACGAATGATGCTGGTCTGTCTGGCGTCCGTTCAGGATGAACACGTCGTCCGGACGGATGGAATAGTGGACAGATGGGCGTCCGGACGGGATGACACGTCGTCTGGACGGCTGACAGGAAACTGAAATCTTCTTTCTTTTTCGCAGTTCAGAGTCTTCTGAAAATTCTCTGACAAGTGGAATCCCTGTTTACAGCATCTTTACACATAAGTCATTTTGTCCAAACACAGAATGAGGCCAAAATACTAACAAACTCCCCCTTTGGCCATTCTGGGACAAAAATCACTTGACCGGTTTGGAAATACATTCTCGGTCCAAAAATTAAAATTACTCCCCCTTTTTGTCACAAAGGGACAAGGGGTAAAACAGAGTAATAAAACCAACTGTTATAAAAATTACTCCCCCTAACGGTCTCAGAAGGACCCGGGTTAACAGAGTAATATTAGTTTAAGTTTTTAACAAAATAACATAAACTATCAAAATGCCTCAAAATAACAAAAAAACAATAAAAACAGAGGGAAATCAAACATCCTCTGGCATGTGTACAGTTTGAGTTGCCGCATCCTCATCATCACTGCTGTCCGGATGATGGACTCGAAGGCACTCCTGAAGGTCCAAATGGGTCTACTCCACCCTCTTGTTGATGGATCGCACTCGAGATGCAAAGAGGAGATGGACTGTTGCATGGTGGACATTCCTCCCTGAATGGCAGCTAAGGCCTCCATGATCTGAGAATAATTAGCCTCTGGCTCAGATGGCTGGATAGTATGAGAGGATGAAGCCACGTTTAGAAAAGCAACATGCATTAGCAGCAGGCATGTCATCATCAGAATCCTCTCGTCGCAGTTGCGCATTCGACTTCATCAGTGTCTGTTTGCTGAGGAGCTGCTGGATCTTCATCCTAGGCTCTCCATTCACATAGATACCTGACTGAAGGATGATCTGAGTGATTAGGCAGCCGAAGGGGAGACTAGTATTGCTCTCATCACGAGCCTCGAGCATGACTCCTAGAATATGCTTGCAAAGACAGAAAGGCAAGCGAAGATGAACAGCATAAACAAACTGTGCCCTCTTCAGTATCAGGTCACTGCACCTGGCAACTGGCCAGAAATTGTGCTGAACAATTTTGGCCAACATAGGATGAGCCAGAGCTAGTGCACCAATCCTTATGTTGGTATGACACCCCTCACCCTGTGGAACGGCATGGAAGAACTCTCGGAGATCGTCCATAGAGGGAGGAAGCACCACCTCATTGTAAGGACTGGCAGGCAGATCAAGGACTGGTACCCCAAGGAACCGATTGATGGTCTGGGGATCTACAGTGATGATGTGGCCGTCAACAGTGGACTGCAGTACCACCCCATGCTCATCATCCTGTGCCACCTCAAGTTTGGCATAGAAGAGCCTGACTAGCCTGGTGAGGATGATGCAGGCACATGTGTAGAGGTAGCCCCAGTGATAGGTCTGGATAGTTTCATAAATGCTATCCAATGGAGGCACCATGATATCAGCACGGACCACGTTCCGCTCAGCGAGGACATTCCGGTCCATGATCTTGGCTTGGAAGGCACTCTGCTCTTCCTCTGTCTTCTTGCAGACCCGGCGCTGAGAACTTATGGCAGACATGATTCTGCAAAAGAACCAACAAGAATTTTGCCAAAAATAATCCAAAAAATATTCTTGTTAGTGTAATAAAAATTTGGCAGAATAACAGCAGTAACAAGGACTTTTGTAAAAATAAAAACAGAGAATATCACAATTAAGTCCAAGGAATTTCAGCATGGCAAATATCCCAAAAACATTCCAAAAAAAAAATCTAATAGTTGTAAAATACACTGAAAGAAATAAGACAAGAAGAAAATACCTGGAATGAGAGTGAGAATGCACACAGAAAATGAGATCACTCCAAAAACTAAACAAAAAACGTACTCACAAGGTGCAAAGGAGAAAAGTTAGTGGGGTATGAGGAGAGAAAGCGACGATCTGGGCAATTTATAGCCTCTGTGGGGTGCCCGTCCAGATGGTGTTTTGATGGCATCTGGACGCACGATGCCTCAGAAAGGAGCAAAACGGTTAAGCACGTCCGGACGAATTAAATTATCCGTTTGGAAGAGGATTGTGACATCCCACATCGTCTGGGAATGAGGATGTGCTTACATGTATAAATGCATCATTTATGACACAACGCGTTTTAAAGCCATGATGGCCATGAACCTATCAGAACTCCGCAGTTAAGCGTGCTTCTGCGAGAGCAATCGCAGGATGGGTGACCTCCCGGGAAGTCTGGTTTGAGGAGCCAAAAGCGGACAATATTGTGTCATTGGGGGTGGGTTGTTACAAATGGTATCAGAGCAGTTCACTCAGGTGACCATCGGAATTGACCTACCTAGAAACTAGAGCATAACCAAGAGCTACTTTTAATAAATGATTTTATAAACCACGTAAAAGATTTCGTTTGAAGAATGTAGTGTTGAGTCGGGAATAATAGTAAATGAATAATTATAGAACTGTAGAAGCATCAGTTTTGTTTAAATATGCTATGTACCCTAAGTAAAATAAAAACTTTTGTGTGCAATATCTCTTTGTAAGAATTAGAGAATGATAAGCTTTTGAAGCTAATCAATATGTATCTATGTGATTAAATGTATTGTGTAGTATATAAATTAATTATTATTTTGGTGATTAACTTGATGCGATGGTACAGAATTATGGCACCTCGACGTTACCCTGTTCGTAACAAAAACTATGGAAACCATCGTCATGGCAACCGTGATGATGAATTCCCACCTCCATCTCCAGCATTTAATGATGGAGTGCATCTGGCCTTAGCTCAATTTATGGCTGAAACTACTAGGCAGTTTGCCGAAGTAGTGGCAAGAATTCCACAGCCTGCTGGCCGATTGAAACAGGTAGGTGGTATGCGCGATTTTGCTAGCCAGCAATTTCGCCTATTTGATGGAATGCAGGGACCGTTAGTTGCTGAAGCTTGGATTACAGATATCGCGCTATTGCATGAGACCCTTGGCTGTACTGATGAGCAAAAGTTTAATTATACAGGACTAAGGTTAACCGATGAAGCTACAAGATAGTGGAAGTCTAAGAAAGGACTCTTAGGAATAGAGTTGGGACATGGGGTTGCTATCCCTTATGATAGGTTTGTAGAGGAATTCAATGGGCGTTTCTTTCCAAGGGCACAAAGGCAGATACGGGCCATCGAATTTCAGAATCTGGTGAAAGGTACAATGACGGTAGAGCAATATTCCTCTAGGTTTATTGAACTAGCGAGGTTTGGCCTCAACCTAATCCTAGATGAAGAATCGAAGGCGGAACGTTTTGAAAATGGCCTTAATCCTCATGTTAAGGAGAGAGTTATATGTCATGAAATCAGAAACTTTGTCAAGTTGGTCGATATAGCATCGATTGCCAAATGAGGAATGCGCGAATCATCCGCTGCTTATGAATTGAAGAGGCGAGCAGCATCGCAGGTGTCATACCCATCCAAACGACCTGCACTTGGTACTGGAAGCAGGCCAGCTGAGAAGAGGAATTTCCCTCCAACAACAGGGAATCAGGCGACTTCATGCCATAAGTGCAGGAAGGTGCATGCTGGAGAGTGCAAGGCTAGCGAACCAAACTGCTTCAAGTGTGGTCAATTTGACCACTTCAAGAGGAATTGTCCACTGGATGCCCCAGAAGGATCCCGACCCCCAGGAAACAACTTTCCACCAAGGCGACCCGCCCAAGCGAAGGTGTATACCTTAACTCCGGTTGAGGTAGACGAAGAAGAAGAACGAGGTGTTAACGATGTTGTGACAGGTACCATCTTTTTGTTTGGTATCCTTGTGTGTACTCTTTTTGATTCAGGAGCTACAGATTCATTCATTTCTGAAGCATACATTAAATTACGTCATGTTAGCACTCGACCTTTAGTACAAAGTCTTACGGTTGAAACCCCTGGAGGAAAGAAAGTCACATGCGATAAAATGGTAGAGAACTGTCCAATCAATATAAAAGGAAGGAACCTACCCATCAATCTATCAGTGTTTAAATCTCTAGGATATGATGTAATCCTAGGCATGGACTGGTTATCAAAGTATTATGCGAGTATAAATTGTAGAGAGAAGGTAGTCGTTTTTCAATTGCTAGGTGTTGAAAGATTTAAATTCAACGGATCTTCTACGCAAGCTACTCCACCGCTACTTTCCGCAATACAAGCTACAAGGAATATACGACAAGGAGCATCAGCGTTCTTAGCTTATGTAACTGCAAAACTAGAAGCTAAGTGTACATTGAAGATATTCCAGTGGCATGCGATTACCCAGACGTGTTTGCCGAGGTTGTGACAGGATTGCCACCTGATCGTGAGATTGAGTTTACCATTGATTTGATTCCGGGAACTCAGCCCATTCACAAAGCACCTTATCGCGTGGCGCCTGCCGAGTTGAAAGAGCTAAAGAAACAACTCCAAGAACTTTTGGACAGAGGATTCATACGCCCAAATGTATCACCGTGGGGAGCACCGGTATTGTTTGTCAAGAAGAAAGATGGGACTATGCGACTATGCATAGACTACCGGGAGCTAAACCGTGTTACCATAAAGAATAAATATCCTCTGCCAAGGATTGACGACTTGTTTGACCAATTGAAGGAAGCCAAAGTATTCTCAAAAATCGACCTTCGATCGGGATACCATCAACTTAAGGTAAAGGAAGAAGATGTGCAAAAGACGGCGATTCGAACGAGGTATGGTCATTACGAATTCCGAGTCATGCCTTTTGGGGTGACTAACGTACCGTCGGTATTTATGGATCTAATGAATCGTGTTTTCCATATGTACCTCGATTTGTTCGTAGTTGTGTTTATTGATGATATTTTAATTTACTCGACTAATCATCAAGAGCACGGAGAGCATTTGAAAACAGTACTAAATGTTCTAAAGGAAAAGCAGTTATTTGCCAAACTCAAGAAGTGCGAATTTTGGATGGAAAAAGTTTCATTCTTAGGGCACGTTATCTCAGAAGATGGAATAGCAGTTGATCCTAGCAAAGTTGAGGCTGTCATCAACTAGGAGCGGCCAACCAACGTCCATGAAATCCGCAGCTTTCTTGGATTGGCAGGTTACTACCGAAGATTTGTAGAAGGTTTTTCCAATCTTTCCGGCCCTTTGACCGCCCTCACTAAAAAGAATGCTCATTTTCAATGGAACGATAAGTGCAAAGCAAGCTTTCAAGAGCTGAAAAAGAGGTTAGTAACTGCACCTGTCCTTGTCTACCAAGAGAGTCTGAGAAATTCGTAGGTTTTAGTGATGCCTCTCTTAAAGGACTAGGGTGCATACTCATGCAGCAAGATAAAGTTATAGCTTACGCCTCTAGACAGTTGAAGGACCACGAGAGAAACTATCCTACTCATGACCTTAAACTAGCTGCTGTAGTTTTTGCTTTAAAAATTTGGAGACATTATCTTTTTCGTGAGAAGGTAGAAATTTATACTGATCATCAAAGTCTAAAATATATCTTCTCGCAAAAAGAATTGAATATGAGGCAGCGTAGGTGGTTAGAATTGTTAAAAGACTACGACTGCTATATTCTATACCATCCAGGGAAAGCAAATGTAGTCGCAGACGCTTTGAGTAGGAAATCGCAGGGTGCATCAACGAACTCAACGCCTACCCCTAATCAACTCGCCAAGCAATTGGGAATGATCCAGCTGGATGTGGTTCCAAGCGTGAAGGATGCCGTCCTAGCAGCTCTTATTATCCGTCCGTTAACTGCTGACAGAATTAAGATTGCTCAGGAGAACGATCTAGGGTTGCAACAACTGATGGAGAAGACAAGCCAGGGTAAAGCTCCAGGTTTCTATTTCACAGAAGATGACCTTTTAAGGACAGGTGATGCCAGAACTGTTATACCCAATGATGCAGAATTGAGAAGAGACATACTCAACGAAGCACATAAAACTAGGTACACTGTACACCCGGGAAGCACGAAAATGTACCAGGATTTGAAAAAGGGATTTTGGTGGCAGGGAATGAAGCGTGATATCGCAGAATATGTAGCGCAATGCCCCACTTGTCAGCAAGTGAAGGCAGAACACCAAAGACCTGCCGGTCCACTCCAACCTCTCAACGTGACAGAATGGAAATGGGATCAAATTGCAATGGACTTCGTTGTAGGTTTGCCAAAAACACTCAATGGGTATGATGCTATTAGGGTCGTTATTGACAGACTTACGAAAAGTGCTCATTTCATCCCTATCAAAATTACTGACCCTGTTCCTAAGCTGGCAGAATTATATATAAGAGAGATTGTCAGACTACATGGAATACCTGCTTCTATTGTATCTGACCGTGATGCGTGATTCACCTCTCATTTTTGGCAATGTTTACAAGATGCAATGGGGACAAAGCTAACTCTTAGCACGACATACCATCCTCAAACCGATGGCCAATCGGAAAGAACCATTCAAATTTTGGAAGACATGTTGAGACTTTGCGTATTGGACTTTAAAGGTAAATGGATTCAATATTTACCGTTAGTTGAGTTTGCCTATAACAATAGTTTTCAGGCAACTATTGGAATGGCTCCAAATGAAGCGCTCTATGGACGGAAATGCAGATCACCACTATATTGGGATGAAGTTGGGGAAAGATAGCTAGTAGGACTGGAGATAATCCAGGATACTAAAGACAAGATTACCCTAATTCGAAAGCGGATACTGGCCGCATAGAGTCGCCAAAAGAGTTATGCTGATACACGACGACGCAAAGAATTCGAAGTTGGTGACCAAGTATTCCTGAAGGTATCACCAATGAAGGGAGTCATGCGGTTTGGTAAAAAGGGAAAGCTAAGTCCAAGGTATGTCGGTCCCTTTTTAGTGACGGAGGTCGTAGGTCCGGTCGCCTATAGAGTTGAATTACCATCTAACCTAGCTGGTGTACATGACGTATTCCATGTTTCCACGCTATGAAAATACGTGCACGACCCGTTACACGTGATAGACTTTGAACCCTTACAAGTTCAAGCAGATTTGAAATATGAAGAGAAGCCGGTGCAGATCTTGGATCGAAAAGTACAACAAATGAGGACAAAGACAATACCACTAGAAAAAGTTCTATGGAAGAACCATGAAGTAGAAGAAGCTTCTTGGGAGTTAGAACAAGAGATAAGGAGCAAATACCCGTACCTATTCCCATGAGCCACTTTGAAGTAGGTATGTTTAATACTTTCGTGATTTATGACGTAGTATTTTTAATTAAATAACTTTTACGGTAGTAATTGTGTTTAAAATAGTTTGCGATTAGTAGCTGTGAATACATACTATAGTCGGTATGTCGAGCCCATAAATAGATCATGGTACTATATAAAACCAAATACCCAGGTAAAGATAGTATGATTTGAAAAACATTATTTTCTTACACCCTTTTTGATAATTGTCAAATATCATGGAGTTAACATAAAGTTGAAAACTCTGTACATCAAACCATACCTCAAGATCAACCAGAGAGAGAGTTACCTCAGTCCTCCACTAAGCCATGTCTCAGTGACTTTGAAGATGATTAAGGTAAGTAACATCTCTGCTTGAAATTTTTCTTACTCAGTGTAAATTTTTTTCTTTTGACATAACTTAGTTTACAAATTTCGGGGACGAAATTCTGATAAGGTGGGTAGGATGTAACGCCCAGTAATTTCAAGCTCTTAAGAAATCATTGATATTGTTGAGGAGACAATATCCACATGTTTTTATAAGCAAACCTAAAGTTGTTTCGAAAGATTAAAAGATCAAAACCTAAAAACTCTTTAAAACCTAAAAGTAACATTTAAGCTTTAAACTTTGATTAAACCGAAAACAGGTCAAAAAGACTCAGATTTAGATAATTCAAAAACCATTGTGCTTACAAAAGAAAGATCTATCATGTGGCAAAAGTTAGTAAAAACTCCACCAGTTGACTTTTTGACCCGAGCCTAAATAACCCAACTGTCGATATTAAACGAAAAACTGTCAAGAAAAATATCTTCATGCTTCTAGAAACTTTTATGTATAAAAAACAAGAGTAATGATGAAAGGATAGGATATCTCAAGAGTAATCATGACATGAAAGAAAAATCAATAAAGCAAGTGTGAACGCAGAAAGTGGATAAAAGATATTTTGGCTTTATAGACAAAAACTTTGACTTGATTGAAACTAAGTCAAAACGAACTCGAAATGGGACGAACCAAAAAGATAAAATGTTTGTCATGAAGTCCTCTATCTACCCTCAAAATTTCACATCAATCGGAGTAGGTTTGACCATCGAAATAATTCTCGGAGTAGGCTACCTTCTAGTTGGACGAAAATTCTAAAATCCAAATTTGCAAGACATTATCCAATAAGCTAATTCTTTTATTACATTTTGGACCTAAATACCCCTGCTTTCCTCCTATAAATAAGCATGCAAGGCCCTTTGTTTTTCCACACAAATCCTAGACAACTTTCAAGAAAACTTTTGCTTTGGTTTTCTCTCCATTTTTCTCTCCTTCTACCACACAACCACTTTGGTGTTCTTGAAGTTATTTTTCTCTCCAAATCAAATTGGTGAGTAAATCTTGACACCTCTTCCTTATTATTTGATTTCATTTGTATTTATTACTACGGAGTTGGTTTAACAACCCCTGTATTTATTTACTTGTTTATTTATTGCGTTACTACGGAGTTGGTTTAACAACCCCCGTATTTATTTACTTGTTTATTTATTGCGTTACTACGGAGTTGGTTTAACAACCCCCGTATTCATTTACTTTAAAATGCAATCCTACAAAGTGGCTGTGCCGCTAATTTCTCTATCCCTTTACATAAAAATATTATCCTGTTAGGATTCATGTTTAAGTGTTATATTACCAAGAGCATTATGCTGCGTTTCGGTGCTTAAACATGAAACGTTGTAAATATTTTCTCAATGAATCGTTGTAGGATTCATGTTGAAGTAATTACCTTTTAATTGATAACTAAAAACGATGAGTAAAGTGATGTAAAAATATACACATTTTTAATATTGGAAAAAAAGACTGATGTATATATCAGCTTCTTTGTATAATTGTTACAGAAAAGGAGCTAAGAAACTACGCCAAGGAGAGTAAGTATGGATGTACTTACTGAGGAATGATTCTATGTTTCATTAGGACTGTGTGGAGTCTGTTCGTTGCATGTGGTTGTTCATGCATTGCATGTTGTATCCAACTAATATAACGGCTGAGGAGATAGCCATCAACAAGCTGATGTAGTAGCAAGTGGAAGGAAGGCTAGTCAGTGGATCCAGGGGGTTCATAGTGACCCAGGGTGAGTCCAAAGTCCTAATATATAACTAATGCTAGGACCGGTAGGATTCCAGTGCAAATAGGTAAGATTTTTAAGTGTGAGGCAAAGGACATGAACGGGTTTGGATACCTAAGAACGAGAGGTCTGAAGTAAGATGATCATAAAACACAAACTAAATGGTTACTACGATGCATATTCATACAACTCTTGCATTTATATTATTTATGAACTGTTATTAATCTGATGGTAACTTAGTTATGAAAATGGATGACTCACCTTTTTGTCTATGTAAATATGATGACGTTATATTTGCATAGTTACTGATGCAGATCTGGAGAATGAAGGCATGGACCCAATTTGCCAGTTTTGATGGTTTTCGAAACCATCAACGAACTATCATGTGCTAGCTTAGAAATTACTAGTTACGCTTATATGTATTTTGTTTTATGGCATGTAAATATTTATAACAATGTCATATTCGACATGTTTTATGTTATATGCTTATGTGCCGCCTGTGGCACTAATTTTGATGCACCTAGTGTGCATATAGGATGTAAAGATAAACCTAAGTAACTTTTAATAAACGTATCGAGGTATTTCAATCAGCTCTAAATGTGTTATGCTATCAATTCCTAAGGCTTTAGAAGAAAAAAATATATTCCGTTGTGAGAGTTTATTTCTGATGTAGTAATGTCACGTGGAAACCGGAGGTTTCTGCTTACAAATTTGCAGGCTCAAATTTGGGGCGTTACAGTATGGTATCAGAGCCATTGCCCAGCCTGAGATGGTGGGAGCGTGCACAAGCCCAATGAGGGATGCCAGCAGGGACGCTGGGTCCAAAGAGGGGGTGATTGTGACGTCCCACATCGCCTGGGAATGAGGAAGTGCTTATATGTATAAATGCACCATTTATGACACAACGCGTTTTAAAGCCGTGATGGCCATGAACCTATCAGAACTCTGCAGTTAAACGTGCTTCTGTGAGAGTAATTCCAGGATGTGTGACCTCCTGGGAAGTTTGGTTTGGGGAGCCAAAAGCGGACAATATTGTGTCATTGGGGGTGGGTCGTTACAAGGATGACAGCTCACGTCCAGACGTGGAACAGATTCCGTTCGGACTTCAGAACGCCGTCCGTTCGGACTCCAAAACGGGAACCGTCCGAACTGCTGAACTCCACCCGTCCGGACGCCAATAGGGACCGTTCGGACTCTCCACACTGAAACACCGGAAAAACTGAGGAAAATTTTACAGAGATCAAATTTTCTCAAGTCAGTGTCAGAACATGCATGTATAATCAACTGATAACACAATCAGAGAGCATCTCAAAACTAAACAAAAATATAAAGGAGAGTTGTTATTTTAATTAGCACAAGTATTTTTCCTGGTCATAGAAAATTTCAAATAGACAACTCAACCCACTCAATGCATGTGTGTGTGTGAAGACTCTTTTCCCACAAGGTATGACTTTCAATATTTTGACCAATAGCAGCCAGATTTTCTTAGACAGGAGAGAAAATAAATGGAAGATAAGCCAAAAGTCAAACCTTACTAGGAACTAGCCACCCTCATCTGATACACTCCCCCTGCGATGCAGCGCCTAAGTGATTTACTTGTACCATGAAGGACAACGTAAATGTTTTACTTCCACGTAGAGGGCAAGGCATAAAGAAAATGTAGCACATAAGCAAAGAATATATACTGTAAAGCATAGATTTCATACGATTAACTGCTTGTTTCTTACGGTGCTGCAAACTATAGGAAGTGCCAGAGTTTATAGGCTCTAGGTTCAACTAGCATGAGGTCAATTTTGTCATCTTATTAAAAACTTCTTCTCTTATCCATAATTTTTTGAAACAAAGAGGTCAGAGAAGGAAAGATGTACCTTTAGGGGAGCTCGGGATAGTGCACTTTTTCATCGCGTGAGGAAAAGAAGCTATCCTACTTTTTGCATAAACAGGAAAAAAACTTGGCCAATATAGCCATAAACTCTCAATTATATCTAAGCAGAGTAGATTAATGCTTACATAATTGAGATATCAGGCAAAAAGACATGCAATATCTAAAATGCCAAGAGAAAATAAATCCTGCAAATTCTCCCCATTTTTTTTTTAAAAAAAAAAAAAAAAAACCAAAACAACAACCAATATGGAAAAGACATCATATGCAAAGGCAAGATCAAACCTGTATACGCTCAATGATGCCAATATAGAAAAACAGTCGCTCAACTTGCTTTTTTTGTCTTCCCCAAAAAGTACCTGAACAGTTCTCTCAAGAAACATAGGGGGCAAACATAACTAGTTCCTAGATTGCATATAACAATATGTCAAGTAAACTGAGCAATCAAACCTGATGCCATAGGATTAGGAACTGAATCCTAGGCATGAACACCCGAAACTGCTAGGTGCGTCTGTACCCCCTCATAGGGTAGTTGTCCTTTTTGACCCATGCCTGCCTTCTAGTGGGTGGTTGCTGGCAGGACTGCATCATCCACTCCATCATGTTCTTCATCCAGATAGGAGGCTCACTGGAGTATTGCTTTTCTTTCATCTTCTGAGGCCTTCTAAACTGCTTGGGTTTGCTTTTGTAGGTGCCACTGTGATTGGCTGGTACAAACCGCTGCTGAGGCCGCTGATGCTGTGGAGCATGAGACCAAGGGGCTTGATATTGATACCTTGGTGCTTGGTGAGGTGCCTGATGCCATGGAGTCTGATGCTGAGCCGTAAGTCTAGTGCCATAATCAGCTTGTCTGGGCACTTCTTTCTTGGCTTTGGCCTTTTATGCTTTCAGGAGGGAGAACTGAGGGTGAACATGCCCACTGAGTCCGCAGTGATGGCAAATGGGACGTCTTCTAATGGAATGAGGCTCCTTAGTGCCTGGCACATCATCGTTGACCTTTTCCTTTTTTTATCTTTAACAGTGGGAGGAGGCTCTGGGACTGTAGGTTTCACAAACACAGTCTTTGAGGAAGAGGGAATATCAGAAGAGGGAGCTACATACTCGAGGCCAGTCTTGTCATTTGGGCTCTTTTGGATAGACAGCATACGAGTCAGCTTCTCATCAGTGACACTCTCTAGCTGGAGCTTCATTTCTACTAGCTTTTCCTCGAGCTCTTGTACTTTAAGCAGCAATGAACTCTTCTCGGTCTGCAAACTGTTCAGATCATTAAGGTGCTGCTTTCAGCCTTCCCTCAGCTTCTCATACTCTATGTAGAGTGTCTTGTAGGCCTCCTTGAGCTCTTCCTCATTCTCAATATGCTCCGAGTAATACGAGTCTTCTTCTAAACATGTGGGGCTACAAAGGCCAGAAATTTTTCAGCTCTGGAGCTTCTTCTTCTGACTCATCACTGAGAGTCACATTTTATGCTTTCCCCTTGCCCTTTCTAAGATTCCCGCAATCAGCCCGGATATGCCCAAAGCTTGAGCATTCAAAACATCGGGGTCCTTTGGGATCTTTCTTATCATCTTCCTTAGGTTCAGCTTCTCTGGGAGATTTCTTAACTCTTTTAGAAAACTTTTTCTTGAAACGATCATCTTTCATTAGTCTTCTGAAAGTTTTGGTTAGCAGAGCCACAACCTTTTCTTCATCCTCAAATGATGCTTCTACCTTCTTCTTGGAAGCCTTTAGAGTAATGGTCTTTATCTTCTTGATTGGGGGCAGAGATAGCTCATATGTTTGAAGAGATCCTACCAGCTCTTCAATCTTCATCTACTCAAGATCCTTGCTTTCTTCAATGGTGGTCACCTTTATTCTGAAACGCTCAGGCAAAGATCTTAGAATTTTTCGGATGAGTTTTACATTCGAGATAGGTTTCCCAAGACTCACCATGGAGTTCCTCAGGTCACTCATCTTGGAGTAAATCTCTCCAAAGGTCTCCTCTTCCAACATCTTAATTTCTTCAAATCTTGAAATCAACATTTGAAGTTTGGCAGATTTAACAAGTTTCGTGCCTTCATATGTTGTTTCCAAGATTTGCCATGCTTCTTTGGCTGATTTGCAGTTTGAAATTTTGGCAAATTTAGAAGGAGAAAGTGCTTGGCATAGAGCATGGAGGGTTTTATCATTGGAAAGTCGGGCGTTTTTCAGAGGGACTGTCTCGAGTGTTGTATCCTCCGGTTTAGTCCAACCAGTTTCAACAATATTCCAATAGTCAATAGATTTTAAAAAGAATTGCATCCGAGCTTTCCAATAGCCATAGTTTGTACCATCGAAGGTAGGAAAAAATTAAGAGTTTGAGACATAGTTGCAAATAGAAGTCAAAAATAAATGACACTCAAGAATTTAATCTTCTCAGAGTGTACCAAGCTCTGATACCAATTGAAAATTGAAATTGACTTCTAAAAGAAAGTGTGTGCAACAAGTGTCAACAAAAATCAAGTACAGCGGAAAATAAAAGACACATAGTTTTTGTTGACGAAGTGGAAACTCAATTAAGAGAAAAACCACTTCGGGGCAGCCAAACCCAGGAATTCCACTATTCAGAAGACGAAGCTAGATACAAGATAGTAACACTCACATTAACCCGATGCAGTGGTCGTACCTTGCTCTTTGACGTGTAACCCAACACGAACGTTTCCCAACCAGGTCTCCTACCTGAAGGGGTCTTCAATGGAATTCCTTACCTTAGAGCCGACCTCTAAGATAGACTTCAGTTGTAGCGCAGCACACTTGAAACGGCTTCAGAGGGATCTTGAACTTCTCTAAGCTCTTGTGGAATTCAATACCGAATTCTTGCAGTTCTCAATGCCTAGGGGCCTCTATTTATAGGCTGAGGTGCAGAATGGGCGACTGCTGTAATATGTACGGACGCCGTCCGGACGGTGAACTTGGGCCATCCGGACGAACAACTGACAGGATTTTCAAAAAATTTCGCTGAAAATCTTTCCTGTTTAAGACCTGCGTCCGGATGGTGAGACACTGATGTCCGGACGGTCGCACGTCCGCCACAAGTAATTTCCATATATGTCTTAGCGCGTCCGGACCAAGGGGGATGAACATTCGGACGGCAATTCTTCAACACGCAATTTCCATATCTGTTATGCGTGGGTCCGGACCAAGAGAGGAAAATGTCCAGACGGTTGAAGTCGAATCAGCAATTTCCTTAACTGATGAGCGCGCGTCCGGACCAAGGCTTACTGAAGTCCGGACGGTGATATTTGAATTGTGATTCTTGCCTTAAGGAGACTCGTGTCCGGACGGGATACCAGATCGTCCGGACGGTTGATCGATCTTCCCTTTTTTGGAACTTGGAAAGAATCTGAGATTGTTCGAGTACTGATATGCGTCCGGACAGGCTGCTAAGATGTCTGGACAGATGCAAGCTGGAACAGAAGCATCACGATACAGTGTAACGAATGATGCTGGTCTGTCTGGCATCCGGTCGGGATGAACACGTCGTCTGGATGGATGGAACAGTGGACAGATGGGCGTCCGGACAAGATGACACGTCGTCCGGATGCCTGACAGGGAAACTGAAATCTTTTATCTTTTTCGCAGTGCAGAGTCTTCTGAAAATGGTCTGACAAGTGGAATCCTTGTTTACAGCATCTTTA
The DNA here is from genome assembly GCF_958979055.1 of Alnus glutinosa. NCBI lineage: Eukaryota > Viridiplantae > Streptophyta > Magnoliopsida > Fagales > Betulaceae > Alnus > Alnus glutinosa. The sequence goes on along the minus strand of NC_084889.1, from coordinate 23,392,049 downwards.
CACATTTGCGATTTTGTCCAAACACAGAATGAGGCCAAAATACTAACAATCAGGTATGTAAATGATACCCTTTCTTATGGAATTTGGTGTTCTAGAGAAACAAACTTTGTTGTTGCAGGATACTCTGATGCAGATTGGGCTGGAAATGCTGATGATCGAAAGAGCACCTCGGGAGGATGTTTCTATGTAGGGAACAATCTTTTAGCATGGATGACCAAGAAACAATCCTCCATATCTCTCTCCACTACTGAGGCTGAGTATATTGTTGCGGGTAGCTGCTGTACCCAATTATTGTGGATGAAGACATTGCTAGGGGACTACGGATTCTCTCAAGATACAATGTTTATCAACTGTGATAATACTAGTGCTATCAATATTTCCAAGAACACCATTCAGCATTCGCGGACCAATCACATCGACATCAGGCATCACTTCTTACGTGATCTTGTGGAATCCGAGGTAGTCTCACTCTCATTCATCCCCACTGAAAACCAATTGGCTGACATTCTTACCAAACCTTTAGATGGTAGCAGGTTTGAGTCCCTTCGAAAAGCCATTGGTGTGTGTGCCATGTCCTAGACATGATGTTTCATGCTGGGATAAGCTTCTTATTGTTTGCCAGCATGATATTGTTAAAAAAAAAAAATAAAAAAAAATAAAATTGGGAGGTTGTAGCAGGTTGGTCTTTCTAAGGTATGTCAGTTCTCTCATGCATTTTACTTGGTTTATTAGTTCACTATGCATGGATGAATTATTCTTACATATGGTTGAGAACACAAATCTGACATATGCAAAGGTTTCCTGCTCACTTGTTTTGATTGATAGCTTCTTTTCCTATGCAATGAAAAATGTGCACTATCTACGACTCTCCTATAAGGTACATCTTTCCTTCTCTGACCTTTTTTGTTTCTAGAAATTCTGGATAAGAGAAGAAGTTTTTGATAAGATGACCAAATTGACCACATGCTAGTTGAACCTAGTACCTATAAACTCTGGCATTCCCTATAGTTTGCAGCATCATAAGAAACAAGCAGTTAATCGTATGAAATCTATGCTTTAAAGTATATATTCACGCTTATGTGCTACATTTGCTTTATGCCTTGCCCTCTACGTGCAAGTTAAACATTTACGTTGTCCTTCATGGTACAAGTAAATCACTTAGGTGCTGCATCTCAGGGGGAGTGTATCAGATGAGGGTGGCTAGGCCCTAGTAAGGTTTGACTTTTGGCTTATCTTCCATTTATTTTCTCTCCTGTCTAAGAAAATCTGGTTGCTATTGGTCAAAATATTGAAAGTCATACCTTACGAGTAAAGGTCTTCACACACCCACACATTGCATTAGCAAATAGTGCTACTTTCCGTACTCAAGTTGCAAGGGAATATGTGCCTATCTTATTCTTGTCTATCAACTGTATGTTTGAATAATTTTGACATGCTTTGTGTCTAATTTCTCAAGACAAGGATACATGCGCGTGCTCTTATACTTGTGAAGGACCTATCCATGCTGCTCCTTTTTCTTCCATTCAGCTTGATGTTTTTCCTTCGTCTTGTGTGTAAAATTGTTTGACTTATATTACTCTGTTTCCCGAGTCCTTCTGAGACCGTTAGGGGGAGTAATTTCTATTACAGTTGGTTTTTATTACTCTGTTTTACCCTTTGTCCCTTTGTGGCAAAAATGCGGAGTATTTTTTATGTTTGGACCGGGAATTTATTTCCAAACCGGTCAAGTGATTTTTGTCCCAGAATGGCCAAAGGAGAAGTTTGTTAGTATTTTGGCCTCATTCTGTGTTTGGACAAAATCACTTATATGTAAAGATGCTGTAAACAGGGATTCCACTTGTCAGAGCATTTTCAGAAGACTCTGCACTGCGAAAAAGATAGAAGATTTCAGATTCCCTATCAGTCATCCAGACGACGTGTTATCCCGTCCGGACGCCCATCTGTCCACTGTTCCATCCTTCCGGACGACGTGTCATCCCGTCCAGACATTAGACAGACCAGCATCATTCGTCCGGACGACGTATCTTTCCGTCCAGACCCTCCACTGTATCAAGAAGCTTCTGTTCTAGCTTGCATCCGTCCGGACCTCTTAGCAGCCTGTCCGGACGTCCATCAGTGATCGATTAGCTTCAGATTCTTTCCAAGTTCAGATATGGGAAGATTGATACACCGTCCAGACGGCGTGGTTTCCCGTCCGGACGCACTCATACATAAGGCAAGAATCGCAATTCAAATATCACAGTCCGGACGCCAGTCAGCCTTGGTCCGGACGTGCGTGCAACTAAGATGGAAATTGCTGATTCGACTTCAACCGTCCGGACGTCTGCCTCTCATGGTCCGGACGCATGCATAGCAGATATGGAAATTGCGTGTTGAAGAATTGCCGTTCGGATGTTCATCCCCCTTGGTCCGGACGTGCGAAGCCTTATATGGAAATTACTTGCAGCGGACGTGCGACCGTCCGGACGTCAGTGTCTCACCATCCGGACGTGGCTCTTAAACAGGAAAGATTTTCAGTGAAATTTTCGAAAAATCCTGTCGCACAATTGTCCGTCCGGACGACTCAGGTTCACCGTCAGGACGGCGTCCGTACATATTACAGCAGTCGCCCATTCTGCCCCTCATCCTATAAATAGAGGCCCCTGGGCATTGAGAACTGCAAGAATTCGGTATTGAATTGCACAAGAGCTGAGAGAAGTTCAAGATCCCTCTGAAGCCGTCACAAGTGTGCTGCGCTACATCTGAAGTCTATCTTAGGGGTTGGCCCTAAGGTAAATGATTCCATTGAAGAGCCCTTCAGGTAGGAGACCTGGTTGGGAAGCATTCGTGTTGGGTTACACGCCAGAGAGCAAGGTACAACCACTACATTGGGTTAATGTGAGTGTTACTATCTTGTATCTAGCTTTGTCTTCTGAATAGTGGAATTCCTAGGTTTGGCTGCCAGGAGTGGTTTTTCTCTTTATTGAGTTTCCACATCGTCAACAAAAATCTGTGTGTCTTTTGTTTTCCGCTGTGCTTAATTTTTGTTGACACTTGTGCACACACTTTAGAAGTCAATTTCAATTTTCACCAAAGACTAAAACAGAGCAGTCTTTAAATAGCATTAGCTATCATGCGGTGGCGGCGTTCGGACAAGGTCTTATAACATCTAAACACAAACTAGGGTAACATAAGTTTTATAACCCTAGCTGCCTCTCATGTTCGAAAATTTATCCTTGGTGTTCGGATATTTGGCCAAACAGAAAGTTTGTGTTTGCCTATGCTACTAAAAGAGTTTTTCATGACTTAAAAGGTACTATCAATCATGGTTTATTTTTCACTACTTTAGATTGGGTAAGGGACCCAACTGATCGCAGGTCTACTAGTGGGTATGGCATCTTCCTTAGTAGTTTCTAATTTCCGGGCAATCAAAGAAGCAGCCTATGGTGTCGAGATCAAGTACAGAGGTTGAGTACTGCTCCATGGCCATTGCCACAGCCGAGTTATACTAGTAAAAATGCTTCTTAAAGAATTTCGAGTGTCCCTCTTGTCTCTTCACACCAATTTCACATTGATTGATGTGATGTGTTTTTAATAATTTATTTTTGAAAGAAATATAAAAAAGCCCCACTGAATTAACAATCGATTTTAGAATAGCCCTTTGAACTTTCATGTGTACTAATGTGACCTATCAAACTATCAAAGTGTGCCAAAAATGCCACTTTTGTCAAAATATTCCTATAATACCTTATTTTTTTAAAAAGTAAAATAATTAATAAAAAAAATTATGTTTTTTTAAAAAAACAAAGAAATTTAAACAAAACTATTAATATAAAACTAAAAAACTAAATAAATTAAAAACTTAAAAAATTAAAATCTTTTAATTAAAAGAAAAAAGAAAAGAAAAGAAAAACTAGAAGAAATGGGTGGCTCAGTAGCCACCCCAATGAAAAAAAAAATTAATCTTTAATTTTTAATCTTTGTAGTTATATTATATATTATATAAATATATATTTTATTAATAATAACAGGTGTCGCCATTTTATTGATGCTGACGTGGCACGCTAACGGAATCCGTCAAGTGTTTTGACGGAAATTTGACTATAGGGAGTGATTTAGTTTTAGAAATGTATAATTATAATATATGGATATTATTTTTAGTAAGAGTGACACATGTCATCATTTTATTGGAGTTGACGTTAACACTAACAGAATTCGTCAATTATTTTGACGGAATTTGACTACAATGACTAAATTGTTATTTTTGGCCTACCTTGAAGACATTTGAATTATTTTTTATATTACAATAAACGATTTGTAATTTAGACCAACCACATGAATTGATTTTATTTTTATTCTTTTTTTTTAAAAAAAAAAGAAAAAGAAAATAGTTTAGTTTAGTGTAGTTTCTAAGAGAATATGGGTATTATAGGAATATTTTGACAAAAGTTGCTTTTTTTGGCCTACTTTGGTAGTTTGATGGGTCATATTAATATACTTGAAAATTCAGAAGGCTATTCTAAAATCAGTTATTAGGTAATGAGACTTTTTTATATTTTTCATTATTTTTTATTTTTTTACATGTCCACACAAGAGAGGAAGGAGAAATTCGAACTAGTGACCTCCGGTTAATGAGGCGTGATCCTCAGCCGATTGATCAACCCATTGGAGACAAAAAAAATTACTTAAAATACGTTATACCACTCAATATAAAATATATGTAAATATATGTGATAAATGGACGTGATTACTCATCTTCCTACGTCGAAATAACACGAACCTTACTTCAGAATAACATTAGTAGGTTTAGGCTAGAATTGGATTTTCCTTTCTTGCCAGAATGTCGACATATTAACTTACGAAAGAAATGTCGCCTCAACTGACAGTTCCCGTAATGAGATATGAAAGGAAGCGCATCTAAAACAGATATTACGACGGAATGTTGATCCTTGATCCCTTCAAAATCTGATTCTCGTCCTTCTAAACTACTATGCGACCGTTTCTGTATTACCGCTGCAAAAAAATACTATCGACTCGACAACTCGTGCCGCGGTATAATCTTATCACAATCTCGGGCCCAACAAAAGGGTCATCACCAACAAACATTTCTCCTCCTTTCTTATCCATCCACGCGCTGTGCTTCACAACTCTCATCTACTCGATAATGTCTCTAACAATAGGCAACAGTGGAGGAGGAGCAGGTATTCTCTCCGGCAATACCACCAAGAACCCGTACACCCACCTCCCCATCCGGCGCCACGTCCTCTTCCCACTCTCGACCAGGACCACCACTCTCCAAGTGGTCTCAGCCAAGAGGTTCTCCTCACGTACCGGACGGCTCGACAGCAAGGACCGGAGGGGCCCCGCCACAACCAAAGACCAAGAAGAAAAGCAGCTACAACGTACGGCCGAGGATAAGTCTAGCATTGAGAATGTTGTTTCCGTTGCGGCAGATGGTGCTGCTGCTGCTGATGGTGGGTACTTCTTGCCCGAGCTTCCGGGTACCGAGCCGGACTTCTGGGAAGGGCCACACATGGAGGCTCTTGGTTTCTTTGTGCAGTACATGTGGGCTTTTGGCATCGTTTTCGCGGTATTTTCGCTTGGTTTTGTTCATCTTGGTCTTCATGGTTAATTTTGTTATTTTATTTTAATTTTTTTTTTCCAAATATTATAATTTAAATCATTGTCTATAAGCTTAATTTTTTTGGATAGTTAGTGATTTAATATTGTATCAGTCCTCAGCTCTCAATTTTTTATTTATTTATTTTTTGTAAAAAAAAAAAATTCAGGTGTTGGCCTTACTAATTGGAGATAGTTTGAGCTCATAATAAACCGTTAAAGTATAGATTAACTGATTAAATTAGCTATTTCATATAAGCTTAAGCCTTTGAAATAACAAGTGATTTAACATTATATGTGTATGTGTGTGTATATGGTTTTATATTAACTTGGTAATAGTTGTATTCATTTCTGCTGTGATAATTCGTTGCTATATGTTTGACATGGCTTGGGTGTTACTGAATTGGAAAATTATTGTTACGATAAACACGAAAGAGTTGAGCCCATTGACACTGAATTATAGATTTTGGAGGCGAGTGAAGAGAGCATACCATTTTGCTCCAAATCTTACAACTGCGTGTAAATTGACTCAATTCTTTGGATTTAACAACAAAGAGGTGTGAGAAGTGCATCCTCAATAAAATCAAATGCATCCCTTGATTTTTTTGATAGTATTGACATAGAAGTTGTTTTTCTTTGGTGGCGTAGTTGATGTTGGTCTAGTGCAATTGCTTAAATGAATGAATGGATGAATACATAAATAACAAGGACGCAATTGTTCCAAATTATACTTCTTGTGGGAATATTTGTTACTAATGATGTTTCAAGGGCAAGGGTTATGGTAGTTTCTTAATTCCTCGTAAAAAAAAAAAAACTATATTGAGCTTTATTTTCAAATACTTATACCAATCTTGTTATGGCAAGTGCTTGAAATTATTTCACACCACCGGCTAGGTGTCCACTAGTGCCTTTGTTGTGGCGGGCTTAGACTATGGTTGAACTGACTTGAGGGAATGCTTGTGGTCTACCTGTCTAGGCCTTTTTTGTCATTGGTTCCTAAATGGTAAGTACTACTATGGTCACGCCCAAATAGGGAAGCTACTCCGATCGCCTCCTCTTACCCTTTTTGCTTAGACAAAAAAATACTTGTACCAAGGTTGAGAAGCCTTTGTAAAAGCATGTGAACATTGAGAAGCCTTATTTTTGTTCAGATACAAAGTAATACCGAGCCTTACTTATTTCCAAATAATGCTTAGGATATCTGTCCTGTAGATTGAAATTAGTTTTCAAGTTTTCTGCTTATTTTGCACATTCTAATTTGAGTTGAGGGAACTTCTTAATGGCCTCAAGGCTTATATTCTGCACATCTGTCTTGACAGCTAATTGCATGTGGGATTGCTGTGGCTACATACAACGAAGGGGCGACAGATTTTAAGCAGACTCCTGCATACAAAGAATCAATCCAGTCTCGAGAGCTTTTAGAAGAACCTGATGCCTCAAACTCTGATGTGTTCGAGTCCAACCCAACTGAGGTGGCTCCTTCTTTGGAATAGTCTCTCTCTATTTATAGTCAATGGAAACAAGCTAGGTTTTCATCTACCACGTGATATAATTCTAGACAAAGAATCATTCCCTCTGAGGGCTTCGAGGTAATTTGCAAGAGAATTTTTCTGCATATATGTACTGTAACTTGGAGATGATACAGAAAAATTTGAAGCATCTATTGATGTGACCTCAGCTGTTTCCACGTTCTTTAATTGTATCAAATTTGATATAAATTACACTATTTGAAGATTGAGATATTGTAGAAAATGTAATTTGGTAGGGAACTTTTTAAATTTGATCCTAAGGATTCCAAAAACACCTCAATGAATGTCATAATGATCGGACATAATTTTTTACAAATTGGGTTGTGTGAAAATTCTTGCAACTAATTCTCTAAAAGTGTCATGTGTCCTTTAACAAATGAGAAATTTATGTTTTTTTTAATTTTATTCAACATTCAGCCTAAACTGATGTGACACTCCCAGCTAACTCTTAGATTAATCCTTATTAAATAGAAAAAAAGATTCGATGAATGATTTGGAGTGACACGGTAACATTGTTGGACAGTTGTATACTAAAAATAAAGTATTACTCTTTTTTAATAGCATATATTTTTCACATGCTTTTTAAATAGTATTAATGAAAATCATGTGTTTCTCACATGCTCAAGAAACAAATGGTATTTTTAGAGAATGGGTTAAAAGAATTCCTCCTGTTGAGATTTGTTTATAAATCTAAAAATACGAGAATAAAGGCGGAAGTAAGAGAGGGAAAAGGACACAGAGAATTATCGGTGGTTCGGTGTTAGACATCTACGTCCACCATTCTGATTGTTTACAATACATAGGTTCCTATTTATAGTTGAATAAGTCGACTTGTACAAATAAACCTAAATTGACTTATATAAGGAAACACAAATCGACTTAGACTAATATAAATCAATAAAATTATATTCAGAATATATTTTGACATCTTCCCTTAAACTCAAGGTGGAAGATTCTTGGAAGCTTGAGTTTCAAATAGAAAACGAAGGCCAGTCGTGAAGACTGAAGGATGTTGCCAAAGGAGACAAGAGGCTGACTGGCAGAAGGCTAGCAAAGACGACAGGTGACAGCTGATGGTGAAGACTGATAGTAGGGCCGACTTGGACCAGACACTTAAAGGACCAACAATGGGCCAAAAACTGAAAAGGGGCAAAAAATGGGCGAAGTGCCAACAACAGGCCAAAAACAGAAAATGGGCTGAAAGCGGGCCAAGTGCTGACAATGGTACAAAAAACTGAAAAGGGGCAGAGAACAGATGAAGTGCCGACAATGGGCCAAAAACTAAAAATAGAGTGAGCCCCACTTGAGCAGTCAAGTTGGCACACCAAACTCAACTTGCGCATGGCGCGCATTATATGATACACTTTTTTTTTTTTGGGGGGGCGGGGAGGCCAATAACTGAAAAATGGGTTGACTATGGGCCAAGAATCAAAAAGGAGTCAGCTGCTAGCCAAGAAACCAAAATGGGGCCGATTGTGGGCCAATAACTGAAGAAGGGGCTGACTGTTGGCCAAGAACCGAAAAACGGCCGACAACGGGCAAAAAAAAAAAAAAACAAAAGCAATGAGCCCCACTTGGGTGGTTGTCGAGTTGGCACACCGATTCCAACTCGTGCATGGTACGCATGATGTGATTCACATATTCTTCTTCTTCTTTGTTTTTTTTTTTTTTGGGAGAAACCAAAACATAACTTAGAAAATACAAATAGTCTGGATGACTCCTTACCCAACTTAACTTGAATTTGAGGCATGGCCTTCACAAAAATATTCTATAATAGAAACTTTATGCACATTTAGATGAAACACAAAATACCAAGAACTTGAGCAATTTGACCGAAGCCTTCCACAAATAAATTTAGAAAAATTGAAGACCTTTTGCGTAGTACATCTATACTTTGGCACACTCAACCATGATCGAACCAGTTGAGCAGAAGTAACGATGGCTAGAACCTGTAAAAAGTAGTGATGACGTCGAACTCAGCACCACATTTTTTTTTTTTTGGAAAAAAAAGGCACTGAAAAATAATTGGAGTCTAAAGGAAAAAGTGGCTTTGATACCATTGTGTACAAATTTAAAAACGAGAATAAAGGTAGAAGTAAGAGAGAGAAAATGGCACAAGAAATTATAGATGGTTCGGTGTTAGACATCTACGTCCACCACTTTGAATTAGCCTTAAGAACTATATTGTGCTTATTGACTTAGATTGTTTAGGGTACATAAGTTCTTATTTATAGTTGAATAAGTCGACCTATATAAATAAACCTAAATCGAATTATACAAAGAAACACAAATCGACCTAGACTAAAAAATATAAATCATAATATTATATTAAGAATATATTCTAATACTACAATCCAATTTATAGAAAATTTATATCCAAAATAATCCATACAAACTGATTTTGCCAATTGGAACTGTAAATATGCCAATTTTCATATAAGGAAAAAAGTTCACTTCAGTTTGCTATTGACTCGGTGTCCTTTTGTCCAAACAACCCATTATGCGTTATATATTATTATCACTAATATCTTTACTTCGTCTAATTAAACAGAAAATATAACATTCATCAATTAAAAGTAGTCAACATCGCAATCAATTTACATGGGTCTTAGATCCGAGATTAAATCACTAAACACATTCTAAACACGCACCCATCAATTACCATGAAAACATTAGTATAGTAGGGCCTCAATACAGTAATGCTGTCAAAAGAAAGGCTGCCATAGCTGTCGCCACTGCGAAGTCACCTTCCCCCCTCAATTTGGTGCTGCTGCTTCTGCCGAAGCCTGATCCCACGATGCTGGTTCTTGGTTGCACTTGAACCATTGGAGAAGCTGAAACTCCAATTAAAGAAGATTGTGACACAATATTTTGTAAATCAAGGAGCCGAAAAAGTCTTTTTGAAAACCTTTCTGGAAAATGAATTCAATCAATTTCTAATTTCGGATATATATCTCATAGTGGGGGTCCATTAATTTACACGTCCATACCGTCTATTGTTGCTTATTTTGTGGGCCGGCCATCTTTTTATACGACAACTGTTAAATATTTATTTAAATGATTTAAGTTTATAAGTTTTTTCAATTAGCTTAAATTTAAAAAATAAGTGGTAATTTAATATGATATCAGAGCAAATATTGGGTTATAGAAATTCGTGTTTGCGAATCAGATTCGGGTTGTATTAAAACACGGGTATAACATTTTACAGGTCAACCCTAATCCAACCAATTTAATTAAATGGGTCAAACTTGTCAACCCATATTGTGTTCGGGTCGTGCCAAGGCAAATTTCATATTGGGTTTGTAACAAATTCCCAGGTTGTTTAAAAAATTGACAGCCCCAAGCAAATGTTTAAACTTTGTTTTTGTGTTTCACTTCTCATTCCAATTAAATATTCCACGTATTATAATTCATTTATTAAGAAGGGTTTGAGCTCACACGTGCGTGAGAATGTTAAAATATAAATTAAATAATTCAATTTATCATTTGAAACTTTTGAAATAAGTCGTAATTTATACCAAAGATGTGGCAGTGCAGTTACGAAGATGTATGACATAAACATCGTTGCATACCAGCAACAGTCGTGTTCGTCTTTGTCCCGAGATCAGTGGAGTTGGTGTGTGTCCCAAGGGAAGCTTGAGAACCAGGAGGAGGACTAGATTCACTAGAAGGCACATTTATTCCTTAATGAAAACCATAAAATGTCAGGGAAAAAAAAATCACAGAGAAGCAGAAAATAAATATACCCCACGAATTACTCTGGTGACATAATTAAATATTTGAGAATGAACAAAAGAGTAGTGTCCAATAATATAAACTATGGTTTCTTTAGAAGAGAGTAGTGGTGAAGGTACCTGAACAAGGGGAGATGTTAAGTTGGAGGCTGCAAAGAAGAGGCAGCTGCAGAGCCAGTGTGTTGTTAATAGGAAAGGAGTTGAAGGTGGAGTCATTGAGCAAGAGGCAAAGGCAGTGTGGTTCCTGGGCATAGAGTTGCTTGAGGTTGTTGCAGCACGGCTGCGCCGGTGACTGGGCTGTTCCCTGCACGAATGGGGCACAAGGGGCGAGCGGAAGCAGGCTTGGCGCGCATTGGGCTATGGTGGGGCTGGAGGAGCTCGGATCTTGGGAAAGGATGGGGATTGGAAGGGAAGTGAAAAGCAGTAGGATGAGAGTACTGGCCAGGATGGCATTAGGGGGGTGAGTGTGAAGAATAGCCATTGGGGGTTTCTTTGTGTTTGACAAATTAGGGTTGCCGAAGGTGTCTAAATAGATGAAAGTGCATGCATTGTTTGAGTGTGAGTTGCTACATGCGTGGTGTGTGATATTCTACACGCAGTTCCTGTTCTCACAGGTACTGAGGTACATAACTAACAACCCTCTAGTTCTAAAAACAATGCTACATGTACTTTTAAGTGTTTTTCTCAAGTGTTTATTTTTTAATGTGACAGTGAAAAATACTATTGAATTTTAGACGGATTAATTTGTATATAATATATTAATGGTGAGTTTGACTACCACATTAGAGAATAATAAGCACTTAAAAGTACATGTTGCACTTCTCTTCCTAAGAGCATCTGTATCAAGCTATCTAGATTTTAGCTCAAGAATTTACTTTTTGGATTTTATTTATCACTTTTAAAAAGTTTCATATGTCAAACTCTCTAAACATTTCTATATTTTAACTAGATATTATTTTTTATTGGTTTTGAAGCAACTACTTAACTGTCATGAACATCAAAATTGTACCAACAACCAGCCAAGGAGATCGATCACCCACACGTCTTCAATCAAAATGCAATATCCTACTCCTTTAGTAGCATCAATTCTACAACAAAACTGTAAATGGGTTTAGTGACTCGACAGTGAGAAAACCAGCATGAAAAATACTAATCACGAGAACAAAACCAAAAAAAAAAAAAGTTTAAAATACAGAAGAGATAATGTCTTTCAGAGTTCTTCCAAACCCATTCAATAAAAGAAACTGATTTAAGCTCAGAAATCATACAGAGGCTCCAGATTTTTCTTAGCAAAATGAAACTAGTACGATTCATCACAAACAGCCAAAATCAAGAACCCCATAAACCAAATTTTCATACAACCCACCATGAATTATAGTCCCAAAACCCTAAATCCCAATTCTTTCCCCTCCAAGAAACCCAAAACCCCAACATTAGCGAAAACTCAAGCAAATCCAAACGCTAATTTCCGAAACAAAACATGCTCAGAAGCCCAAATCACCCAAAAAGCAAGCAAATTTAGAGTGAAAATTTACCATTGCTATCGTACGGCTTGTAGCCCATAGCCAGTTTCCCACCCAGCTGCACAAATAAATTGCCCCAAAGAGATGATGCAGAAGACGGAAGGCCCGTAGGAAAAGTGAGACGCGCGGGAATTGAAAAAAAAATGATATTTTAATGAATAGCGTAAGGGAAATGGGAGTCAAATTTGGTGAGAGTTTTTGACAATAATTAGTTTAGAGAAATTATAGAGACCTCAATACATAGGGTTTTTTGAGAACTTTCTCTAATATTTGGTAAAAAGTTCAAATCGGAGAGCGCAATACTGATGCTCTAAAAACTAGAAATGACACTTGTAAATAGAAAAGGAAGCCCAAAATTTGACGAGTAATTAAAACTTGCCTTCTGGTTGTCCAGTTTGAAATGACAAACATGCATTATTATTATTCCATTCTTTTAAACACGATTTCAAAATCTCACCCCATCACTTTACTTGGAAAAACGTTTTTCGCTTAAGTAGTTGATTTGAAGTAATTAAGTAATTTGACTAGCCATGTCTTTGAGAAACAGAATGATTTTGTATATTATCAAAAGAATAATGTTACTTTTTGTTAGTTTTATTTATTCGCTAAATTCAGTAACAAAAGCTTTTTGATTTTTGAGAGTGTGCTTTAAGTATGAAGATAAAAGACTCAAGCAACCAAGTTTGTCCGGACAGCTAGAAGTTGTGTCCGGACAGAACTTCTAGAGATACTTAAAGTTTCCTCTTGTCCGGACAGCCAAATGCTGTGTCCGGACATAACTACCAAAGACACTAAAAAATACTTTCTATCTAGACAGCCAGAAGCTGTGTTTGGACAAGACTTTCTAGGAGTTCATTTCCCTCTGTGTGTCCAGACATATGGTAATCTTGTCCGGACAGATCTTACAAAAAGATCACTTGTTTTATTGTGTCCGAAAACATTAGTACCCTGTTCTGACACCGCCACCTAGAAATCCGTTCTTGACTTGTATTAGGGTTTCTGAACCCTATTTAAAGAGGTTTCTAGGCAGAAGTTAATTGTGAATTCAACTCTAGAATTCCGTTTGCTAAGAGAGGCTTATAGATTTGGGATGCTGATGTTATATCTCTCTTAGAGTTTTAGTTCAACCATTAACCTTGAACAATTGAAGCCAACTGGAGTTCTGGTTAAGGAGATCAAGAAGAAGAACTCTCCAGAGGTTCTGGGAGAAAAGCAGATAAGTGAGTCACTTGTTATAATTAAAAAGTGTGACAACTGCAAAGGTTTTGTGAGTATGAACATTTTGTAATTTGCTATTCTCTGTGATTGAATTGATTTACTGGGTTTGGCTGCCTCGTAGTGATTTTTCTTTTTGAGTTCAAAGAGTTTCCACTTCGTAACTAAATATCTGTGTTAGCTACTTTACTGCTTTAGATATTTGGGTAATTGTTTGGTTGTGGTTGCTTTTATTTTTAATTCTGCGTTTTATTTGGTATACACCTATTGAACCCCTTTTTAGGTGTTTGCTGGAGTCTGTATTATTTTCAATTGGTATCAAAGCGGGTTCACTCTGTGAAGGATTAAGTTCCTGAGTGTTGTTGCCTAGATAATCAACCCTAGGGGGGATGAATAGGGTTGATGCCAAACTTTTCTTTTAATAAAAATCTACTGAATTAAGAATTTAAAACAATATAAGATGCAGTATAATGCAGAGAATATAAATATGAGAACAATAATAAAGAGATAGGGAGAGAGAGATTCAAATTCGGAGATTTATCGTGGTTCGATCTACCTGACCTACGTCCACTCACCAAGCACACCACTTGAGATTTCAATCCACTAATCCAAACTCCTTGCAGGTGGAGTTCAAACCTTTACACACTAAGAGTATACCACTCTTCTTCACAAGGTGGAAAATCTCATTTGAAAATAAATATCGACTTCTAAAAGAACCAAGTGTGTGTTTGTGTGCAACAAAATATCTTAAATGCAGAATTTAAAGAAGACAAGATATTTTTTGACGAAGTGGAAACTCTGTAAAGAGAAAATCCACTCCGGGGTAGCCATGCCAGGAAATCCACTATTCAAAGACAAAGCAAGTTACAAAGCACTTGTACTCACAAAACCTATTGCAGTAGTCATACATTTAACTATAACACGAAGTCCATCGTGAACGCTTTCCAACCAAGTCTCCTACTTGAAGGGGTCTTTGATGGATTCATTTACCTTAGGGCCGACCCCTATGATAGACTTCACATGAACAAGGAGTACACACCGAAAACGGCTTGAGAGCTAGCGGATCTTGAATTCTCCCTAAACACCCTTTCAAAGCTAAGAGAATTCAATACCAAATTTTGTACATAATACATGCCTACAACCCTCTTTATATAGGCTTTACAAATCCTTTTTCAACTCAAATTCGGAGTCTCTAGCACGCGTGTCCAGACGGTAGTCTTGGGCTTCCGGACGATCAACTGTTTCTGTGTCTGAAAAGGAATTCTGAAATTTCTCGAATTTCTGGCGGCTGTCCGGACGCTACTCTCTTTCCTTCCGGATGGTGGGCCGTATGAACAATTCTATTTACCGTTCAGATGTTTAAGTTGTAGGATTTTTTCTTATGTTTCCAAAGACACCAATTTCGTCTCAATCCGATACTCGAACAGAGAGTTATGATAAAAACACTGAGACATGTGCATAAATCTTCCTAGAAACCTAAAAATTGTCCGGACAGTGTTGCCCTTCCGTCCGGACGGTTGCTGTTTCTCGATCCATGTCTGAACATGAAATTCAATTTCTAGTCAGATTCTGAATAGCTTGACCTAGCGTCCGGATGGTGTTACCCTGACGTCCGTACATTTTTTAGTGTTGAAGCTTCTAAACACTGCGGGGAGTCCGGACGCCTTCAAAGGCCCGTTCGGACGGTTGCACAGGAATTGGCTGTTCTGACTTGGAAATTGCATGGAATCTTCGTGGACATCTTCTTAGAAACTTGTGACCATACATATGGCATGAAATGAGACACTGTCTATATTACTTGAAGACTCTGAATAGAACCGATAATCCTGTTAAAAAGTAACCGTTACATAAAGTGTTTTTGTCAACCAGAATGTTGCCAATATAAAATACTAACAAACTCCCCCTTTGGTCATTTTGGGATAAAAAACACTTGACCGGTTTGGAAATACATTTTTGGTCCAAAACAAAAAATACTCCTCCTTTTTGTCTCAAAAGGACAAAGGGTAAACAGAGTATAAGAGAAAACCACAATTACTAAAATTCAAAACAACAAGAATAATAGTAAAATGTCTCATCAAAAGCTCAAATCAACATAAGAAAAAACCAAAACCTCAAGATATCACATTTCCTGAATTTGAGCCACTTCGGCTTCTTGCTCCTGAAGTCGAGAAACCAAAGACTGAAAATTTTCAGTCACTTAAGTCTTCTAGGCCGAAACTGATCATCGGCAGAAAGAAACCCTCTAGACAAGTGGTCTGCAAGATGATAAAAAAGATTCACCTTTGAATCTCTAACTGGTGCAGATCTAGAGGAAAAGGTTACGGAAGACTCTGTATGAGCAGAGGGAATGAGCTCATCTAAAATTTGAGATCTCTGGAACATATGATTTCAACACTGGTCTGTTTTCCAAAGAGCCCTCTGTCTGACACTGTGTTGGAAGCCGCAGGACAACATATTCCTGAAAATATTTAAACAGAAATCTATCCAAAAATATCACCACAAGGAAATATTCGATCTTGTTAGTTTAAAAAAGAATTTGGTATTATGATGGCTATCAATTGGAAGCATAAAGAAATACAAAAGTAGATATAGCAATCCAAAAGACAAAGATTAGTAATATCCATCCAGTATAAAGACAGAAAAAGATATTCATGCACAATCTGTCAAAATCATAATCAATTAAAGATTCCAATATTCTAAAAAGACCCAAAGCTTAAGAGAATAAGGAAAGTCAAAGGAAATACTTGGGAATGAGAAAAGATGTGCAGAGAATGCCAAAATCTCGGGATCAGTCCGAGAGAACACACACAACACAACATGATAGAACAGGCAAAAAGTAGTGTGTGTGTTTGGCAGAGAAAGCAAAAAGCTCGCGTCCGGATGTGGTACATACTCGTCCAGACGGCATGCTATCAGATAAGAGATCGACAGAGCCGAGCATGTCCGGACGCAAGAACATGTCCGTCCGGATGCTTCACACTAGAAGTTGAAAAACAGAGGGAAATATGCATAATTTTTTTTCCTAACGTTAGCTTCAGAACGCGCATGTATAAATAACTGATAAAACAGTCAAATAGCATTTCAAAAATATACGAAGATATAATTGAGAGTTAAGAGTCAATAAGCACAAAAATTTCCTTGCAGATAGAAATTTTTTAATAGTAAACTTAACTCATGCAATGCGTGTGTGTGTGAAAGCTTTCTCAATAAGGTATGAAGTTTACTAATATGATTTAAAGCAACCGGATTTTCTAAATAAGAGAGAAAATCAATGTTAGATCAGTCAAAAGTCAAACCTTATTTTACTATGGCCTAGCCACCCTCATCTGATACACTCTGCCTAAGCTGTAGAATTTTCTTTTACTTCGTCCTTTAGTGACCGTCTATTTCCGCAATGATTTGGTCACTGACTATTTCTATAAGGACAAGTTCAAGAACATATTTATAGCACAAAAGCAGTGGATCTTTTTATTTATCCATATTTATTCAGTTTTGAATGCTTTTTATCACTTGGTGCTGCAACCTAGAAAGAATGCCAGAATTTATGGGTTCTAGGTTCAACTAGCGAGTTGGTCAATTTGACCATCTTAACAAAAACAAAATTTCTCTTATTAGAATTTCCAGAAGCTAAAAGTCAGAGAAAAAAAATGTACCTTAAGGGAGCCTTGGATAGTGCATATTTTCATCACATGAGAAAAACAACTATCTATCAAATAGATGCAGCAGGAAAACTTTGTAGATGTCAAACAAGAACTCTCAGTTATATAAAAGCAAAAAGAGTAATGCACCAAGAACTGAGTCATCAGGTAAAAATACATAAGATATCTGAAAAGCTAAATACAGGAATAAATATCTGCATCTTTCTCCCTTTTTTTTTTTTTTTTTTTATTTTTATTTGTTATTTTTTTTTTTATCAAAAAATAGGGATAAACAACAAAAACATGATTACATAGAGAAGAAGACAGTTTAGTCCAAGCATGTAAGATAAGAGCAAACCTGACCTCTGGGACGCCTTCAAAGGCCCGTCCTGACGGTTGCACAGGAACCAGCTGTTCTGACTTGGAAATTGTATGGAATCTTTATAGACATCTTCTTAGAAACTTGTGCCCATACACATGGCATGAAATGAAACACTGTCCATATTACTTGAAGACTTTGAATAGAATCGATAATCCTGTTAAAAAGCAACCATTACATAAAGTGTTTTTGTCAACCAAAATGTTGCCAATATAAAATACTAACATCATTCACACCTCACAAGGGTCACACCAACCCTCTTGACACAATTGATTGTGGATAGGATTTGAGATTTCTCTCACAATGACAATTCTCCTTTTTGAGAAGGATATACAAATAAAGCCTTTACCATAATATCTCTCACTAGAAGTCTTGTATGAATTGGACTTGAAGGGCTCAAAGGAAATTGAATATATGAAAAGAAAGAATTCTTTGAGTTCTAAGTTTGTTTGTTTCTCACTTGATTGATATTATAAAATGAGAGCTTAGGTTATGTTTTTATAGGTCTAGCAAGAATATAACCATTGGAGAGAATTTTGAATTTTGCTAGCTAATTTTTAAAGTTGCAATCACATTTTCAAAGTCAGAAATTATTGCTAGCTAATTTTTCAAATTTGCAATCAGATTTTCAAAGTCAAAAATTGTTGCTAGCTAATTTTTCAAAGTTGCATTCAGATTTTCAAAGTTAGAAATTGTTGCTAGCTAATTTTTCAAAGTTGAAATTAGATTTTCAAAGACAAGAATTATTGCTAGCTAATTTTTTTCAAAGAAACCTAAGTCCAATGCATTTTCGTATTTCAAAAACTCATGAAATGTACGAAGGGTCCTAAGGTCATTCTAGAGTAAGGATTCTCAGGAGTTCAATCATATAAAAGCTTTACAAGAATATCCTAATAAAATAAAGATTCTTCAATCTTGAATTCTTTAGTGCTTAACGGCTTCTTGCTTTGAATTCCAAATGCCTTTGATTCGTTTCGATCATTTGAAAAATGTGTGCTTGAATGTTTCTTGCAACTATCATATTTAAAGTAAATACATTATAGCAACAAGATAGAATTTATTATCATCAAAATATTTGCAACATAATTGGATTGACGCCATAGGGCTAACAAGTGCGATCCTAGACTCCTCTCAAAGATGTCTCTATCTCTTAATTTTGTTCCTTCTTGTGAT